>NC_091282.1:1242080215-1242394715 GCF_032444005.1 Ranitomeya imitator | reverse complement strand
TACTCTTTCTGATAGGACACTAGCTGCCGGGCAAGCAAGCTCCTGCAATGCATATTCTGCCAATTCTGGCCAGGTGTCTAATTTGGATGCCCAGTAATCAAATGGGAATGACGGTTGAGGGAGAACGTCGATAAGGGATGAAAAATAGTTTGTAACCATACTGGACAAATGTTGTCTCCTGTCACTTTGAATTGATGCTGCAGTACCTGTCCTGTCTGCGGTCATAGAAAAATCACTCCACAACCTGGTCAGAAAACCCCTCTGTCCAACGCCACTTCTGATTTCTGCCCCTCTAACACCTCTGGTCTGCTGGCCCCTGGAGCTCGTGTGAGAACGATCACGGGCGCTGTGTGCAGGGAATGCCAGAAGCAAACGGTCAACAAGAGTTGATTGTTTTGTTGCTAATATTAGTTCCAAGTTCTCATGTGGCATAATATTTTGCAATTTGCCTTTATAGCGAGGATCAAGGAGGCAGGCCAACCAGTAATCGTCATCGTTCATCATTTTTGTAATGCGTGTGTCCCTTTTGAGGATACGCAAGGCATAATCCGCCATGTGGGCCAAAGTTCCCGTTGTCAAATCTGCGGTTGTGCTTGGTTGAGGGGCAGTTGCAGGCAAATCTACGTCACTTGTGTCCCTCAAAAAACCAGAACCCGGCCTTGCCACGCCACCAATTTCCCGTGCCCCCGGGAAAGCTTCCTCATTAAAAATATACTCATCCCCATCATCCTCCTCATCCTCCACCTCCTCTTCGCCCGGTACCTCGTCATGTACACTGCCCTGACCAGACAATCGCTGACTGTCATCAAGGCTTTCCTCTTCCTCTGGTGCAGACGCCTGATCCTTTATGTGCGTCAAACTTTGCATCAGCAGACGCATTAGGGGGATGCTCATGCTTATTATGGCGTTGTCTGCACTAACCAGCCGTGTGCATTCCTCAAAACACTGAAGGACTTGACACATGTCTTGAATCTTCGACCACTGCACACCTGACAACTCCATGTCTGCCATCCTACTGCCTGCCCGTGTATGTGTATCCTCCCACAAAAACATAACAGCCCGCCTCTGTTCGCACAGTCTCTGAAGCATGTGCAGTGTTGAGTTCCACCTTGTTGCAACGTCTATGATTAGGCGATGCTGGGGAAGGTTCAAAGAACGCTGATAGGTCTGCATACGGCTGGAGTGTACAGGCGAACGGCGGATATGTGCGCAAAGTCCACGCACTTTGAGGAGCAGGTCGGATAACCCCGGATAACTTTTCAGGAAGCACTGCACCACCAGGTTTAAGGTGTGAGCCAGGCAAGGAATGTGTTTCAGTTGGGAAAGGGAGATGGCAGCCATGAAATTCCTTCCGTTATCACTCACTACCTTGCCTGCCTCAAGATCTACAGTGCCCAGCCACGACTGCGTTTCTTGCTGCAAGAACTCGGACAGAACTTCCGCGGTGTGTCTATTGTCGCCCAAACACTTCATAGCCAATACAGCCTGCTGACGTATGCCAGTAGCTGCCCCATAATGGGAGACCTGGTGTGCAACAGTGGCAGGTGCGGATGGAGTGTTTGTGCGACTGCGGTCTGTGGACGAGCTCTTGCTTCTGCAGGAGGACGAGGAGGAGGAGGAGGAGGGGGTGCGAACGGCTACAGACAACTGTTTACTAGACCGTGGGCTAGGCAGAACTGTCCCAAACTTGCTGTCCCCTGTGGACCCTGAATCCACCACATTTACCCAGTGTGCCGTGATGGACACGTAACGTCCCTGGCCATGCCTACTGGTCCATGCATCTGTTGTCAGGTGCACCTTTGTGCTCACAGATTGCCTGAGTGCATGGACGATGCGCTCTTTAACATGCTGGTGGAGGGCTGGGATGGCTTTTCTGGAAAAAAAGTGTCGACTGGGTAGCTCGTAGCGTGGTACAGCGTAGTCCATCAGGTCTTTGAAAGCTTCGCTTTCAACTAACCGGTAGGGCATCATCTCTAACGAGATTAGTCTAGCTATGTGGGCGTTCAAACCCTGTGTACGCGGATGCGAGGCTAAGTATTTCCTTTTTCTAACCATAGTCTCATGTAGGGTGAGCTGGACTGGAGAGCTGGAGATCGTGGAACTAGCGGGGGTGCCGGTGGACATGGCAGACTGAGAGACGGTGGGAGATGGTATTGTTGCCGCCGGTGCCCTAGATGCAGTGTTTCCTACTACGAAACTGGTGATTCCCTGACCCTGACTGCTTTGGCCTGGCAAAGATACCTGCACAGATACAGCAGGTGGTGCGCTAAATGGTGGTCCTACACTGCCGGAAGGGATGTTGCGTTGATGACTAGCTTCATTGGCCGAGGGTGCAACAACCTTAAGGGACGTTTGGTAGTTAGTCCAAGCTTTCAAATGCATGGTGGTTAAATGTCTATGCATGCAACTAGTATTGAGACTTTTCAGATTCTGACCTCTGCTTAAGGAAGTAGAACATTTTTGACAGATGACTTTGCGCTGATCAATTGGATGTTGTTTAAAAAAATGCCAGACTGCACTCTTTCTAGCATCGGATACCTTTTCAGGCATTGCAGACTGAGCTTTAACCGGATGGCCACGCTGTCCTCCACCAGGTTTTGGCTTTGCCACGCGTTTTGGGCAAGATACGGGCCCGGCAGATGGAACCTGTGGCGATGTTGATGCCTGCTGCGGCCCCTCCTCCTCCTCTGCTTCAGAACTGCTGCCGCCTGCACCCTGTTCCCCCAATGGCTGCCAATCGGGGTCAAGAACTGGGTCATCTAATAACTCTTCTTGTACCTCCTGCGCAACTTCGTCTGTGTCACCGTGTCGTTCGGTGGTATAGCGTTCGTGATGGGGCAACATAGTCTCATCAGGGTCTGATTCTTGATCAGCACCCTGCGAGGGCAATGTTGTGGTCTGAGTCAAAGGACCAGCATAGTAGTCTGGCTGTGGCTGTGCGTCAGTGCACTCCATGTCAGATTCAATTTGTAATGGGCATGGACTGTTAACTGCTTCACTTTCTAAGCCAGGGACGGTATGTGTAAAGAGCTCCATGGAGTAACCCGTTGTGTCGCCTGCTGCATTCTTCTCTGTTGTTGTTTTTGCTGAAGAGGACAAGGAAGTGACTTGTCCCTGACCGTGAACATCCACTAACGACGCGCTGCTTTTACTTTTACCAGTTTCACGAGATGAGGCAAAAGAGCTAGAGGCTGAGTCAGCAAGATAAGCCAAAACTTGCTCTTGCTGCTCCGGCTTTAAAAGCGGTTTTCCTAATCCCAGAAAAGGGAGCGTTCGAGGCCTTGTGTAGCCGGACGACGAACCTGGCTCCACAGCTCCAGACTTAGGTGCAATATTTTTTCCCCCACGACCACCTGATGCTCCACCACTACCACTACCCTCATTACCAGCTGACAATGAACGCCCCCGGCCACGACCTCTTCCACTAGACTTCCTCATTGTTTTAAAAACGTAACCAAACTAACGTTATTTGTTGCAGTCACACAACTTACACGGTGAGCTATAACTTCTGTATGATTTAGCTACCCCTTTACAGGTTGGTGAGACCACAGCGAAAATCAGGCCCAATGTTACACACTCTTTTTTTGGTGGCTGCAAATTAGAGAGATGCCCCACACGCAGGACTGTCACTGAAGCACAAATGTTAATATTAATGTCACACTATTATTTTTTTTTTATTTTTATTTTTTTCAGGAACACTTTAGAAACCCCCCAAAAAAAAAAAAATAGATTTTTGCAGGGAGAATTTAGAAAACAAATGTAACAAACTATATGCTTTCTATGGGCCACTGAGTGAGAGATGACGCACACAGGAATCAGGAGTGGCACACAAGCCCAGAGGCCAATATTTTTCTACCAATGATTGATGGAGTTATTTTCTCTGGTAGATTTTGGAACCCAAATCAAGGAAAAAAAATGTAGGCTTTCTATGGACCACAATTGGAGAGAGAGAGAGAGAGAGATGGCACACCCAGGAGTCAAGACTGGCACACAAGCAGAAAGGCCAATATTAATCTCCCACTGTTTTTTTTGGTTGTTTTTTTTTTTTTTTTTTTCAGGGAGACTTTAGAAAAAAAAATAATAAAAAAAATATGATTTTATCAGGAAGAATTTAGAAACCAAATAAAATAAAATGATTTTTTCAGGGAGAATTTAGAAAACAAATAAAACCAAAAATAGGCGTTCTATGGCCCACTGACTGAGAGATGACGCACCCAGGAGTCAAGACTGGCACACAAGCAGAAAGGCCAATATTAATCTCCCACTGTTTTTTTTGGTTGTTTTTTTTTTTTTTTTTTTCAGGGAGACTTTAGAAAAAAAAATAATAAAAAAAATATGATTTTATCAGGAAGAATTTAGAAACCAAATAAAATAAAATGATTTTTTCAGGGAGAATTTAGAAAACAAATAAAACCAAAAATAGGCGTTCTATGGCCCACTGACTGAGAGATGACGCACCCAGGAGTCAAGACTGGCACACAAGCAGAAAGGCCAATATTAATCTCCCACTGTTTTTTTTGGTTGTTTTTTTTTTTTTTTTTTCAGGGAGACTTTAGAAAAAAAAATAATAAAAAAAATATGATTTTATCAGGAAGAATTTAGAAACCAAATAAAATAAAATGATTTTTTCAGGGAGAATTTATAAAACAAATAAAACCAAAAATAGGCGTTCTATGGCCCACTGACTGAGAGATGACGCACCCAGGAGTCAAGACTGGCACACAAGCAGAAAGGCCAATATTAATCTCCCACTGTTTTTTTTGGTTGTTTTTTTTTTTTTTTTTTTCAGGGAGACTTTAGAAAAAAAAATAATAAAAAAAATATGATTTTATCAGGAAGAATTTAGAAACCAAATAAAATAAAATGATTTTTTCAGGGAGAATTTAGAAAACAAATAAAACCAAAAATAGGCGTTCTATGGCCCACTGACTGAGAGATGACGCACCCAGGAGTCAAGACTGGCACACAAGCAGAAAGGCCAATATTAATCTCCCACTGTTTTTTTTGGTTGTTTTTTTTTTTTTTTTTTCAGGGAGACTTTAGAAAAAAAAATAATAAAAAAAATATGATTTTATCAGGAAGAATTTAGAAACCAAATAAAATAAAATGATTTTTTCAGGGAGAATTTATAAAACAAATAAAACCAAAAATAGGCGTTCTATGGCCCACTGACTGAGAGATGACGCACCCAGGAGTCAAGACTGGCACACAAGCAGAAAGGCCAATATTAATCTCCCACTGTTTTTTTTTTTTTTTTTCAGGGAGACTTTAGAAAAAAAAATAATAAAAAAAATATGATTTTATCAGGAAGAATTTAGAAACCAAATAAAATAAAATAATTTTTTCAGGGAGAATTTAGAAAACAAATAAAACCAAAAATAGGCGTTCTATGGCCCACTGACTGAGAGATGACGCACACAGGAGTCAGGAGTGGCACACAAACCCAGAGGCCAATATTTTTCTACCAATGATTGATGTAGTTATTTTCTCTGGTAGATTTTAGAACCCAAATCAAGGAAAAAAAATATAGGCTTTCTATGGACCACAATTGGAGAGAGAGAGAGAGAGAGAGAGAGAGAGAGAGAGAGAGAGATGGCACACCCAGGAGTCAAGACTGGCACACAAGCAGAAAGGCCAATATTAATCTCCCACTGTTTTTTTGGTTGTTTTTTTTTTTTTTTTTTTTCAGGGAGACTTTAGAAATAAAAATAATAAAAAAAATATGATTTTATCAGGAAGAATTTAGAAACCAAATAAAATAAAATGATTTTTTCAGGGAGAATTTAGAAAACAAATAAAACCAAAAATATGCGTTCTATGGCCCACTGACTGAGAGAGAGAGAGAGATGGAACGCTTAGTACTGGCACACAAGCCCAAAGGGCAATATTAATCTCCCTTTTTTTTTCCAGGGAGAATTTCTGAAACCCAAAAAAAAAATAAAATAGGCTTTCTATGGCCCACTATTTGTGAGAGAGATGGGACGCTCAGGACTGGCACAGATGGCACGCTCAGGACTGGCACAGAAGCCCAGAGGCCAATATTAATCTCCCTTTTTTTCTGGGAGAATTTATAAAACCAAAAAAATATTTAAATAGGCTTTCTATGGCCCACTATTTGTGAGAGAGATGGCACGCTCAGGACTGGCACAGATGGCACGCTCACAACTGGCACAGAAGCCCAGAGGCCAATATTAATCTCCCTTTTTTTCTGGGAGAATTTATAAAACCAAAAAAATATTTAAATAGGCTTTCTATGGCCCACTATTTGTGAGAGAGATGGCACGCTCAGGACTGGCACAGATGGCACGCTCACAACTGGCACACAAGCCCAGAGGCCAATATTAATCTCCCTTTTTTCAGGGAAAATTTATAAAACCAAAAAAAAAATTAAATAGGCTTTCTATGGCCCACTATTTGTGAGAGAGATGGCACGCTCAGGACTGGCACAGATGGCACGCTCACAACTGGCACACAAGCCCAGAGGCCAATATTAATCTCCCTTTTTTCAGGGAAAATTTATAAAACCAAAAAAAAAATTAAATAGGCTTTCTATGGCCCACTATTTGTGAGAGAGATGGGACGCTCAGGACTGGCACAGATGGCACGCTCAGGACTGGCACAGAAGCCCAGAGGCCAATATTAATCTCCCTTTTTTTCAGGGAGAATTTATAAAACCCAAAAAAAAATAAAATAGGCTTTCTATGGCCCACTATTTGTGAGAGAGATGGCACACTCAGGACTGGCACACAAGCCCAAAGGCCAATATTAATCTCCCACTGTATTTTTATCAGGGAGAATTTATACACCCCACAAAAAAAAATACAGAAAAATGAAAAGGCTTTCTATGGCCCACTATGTGAGAGAGATGGCACACACAGGGATGGCACTCTAGCAGAAATGCCAAATTGCCAATCTTAATCTCCCACCAAAAAAAAAAAAAAAAAAAAAACAGGGAATGTCCTACAATTACTATCTCCCTGCCTGCAGTAATCTCAGCCAGGTATGGCAGGCAGCTACTATCTCCCTGCCTGCAGTAATCTCAGCCAGGTATGGCAGGCAGCAATAAGGAGTGGACTGATGCACAAATGAAATAAAAAGTGTGGACAAACAAAAAAGATAGCTGTGCAGAAAGGAAGGAACAAGAGGATTTGTGCTTTGAAAAAAGCAGTTGGTTTGCACAGCGGCGTACACACAGCAATGCAGCTATCAGGGAGCCTTCTAGGGCAGCCCAATGAGCTACAGCGCTGAGGGGAAAAAAAAAAAAAAAAAAAATTCCACTGTCCCTGCACACCGAGGGTGGTGTTGGACAGTGCAAATCGCTGCAGCACAAGCGGTTTTGTGGTTAATGGACCCTGCCTAACGCTATCCCTGCTTCTGACAAAGCGGCAGCAACCTCTCCCTAAGCTCAGATCAGCAGCAGTAAGATGGCGGTCGGCGGGAACGCCTCTTTATAGCCCCTGTGACGTCGCAGACAGCAAGCCAATCACTGCAATGCCCTTCTCTAAGATGGTGGGGACCAGGACCTATGTCATCACGCTGCCCACACTCTGCGTTTACCTTCATTGGCTGAGAAATGGCGCTTTTCGCGTCATTGAAACGCGACTTTGGCGCGAAAGTCGCGTACCGCATGGCCGACCCCGCACAGGGGTCGGATCGGGTTTCATGAAACCCCGACTTAGCCAAAAGTCGGCGACTTTTGAAAATGTTCGACCCGTTTCGCTCAACCCTACTGTTTATATGATGTCAGAGGCGCTGAGCTCAGTGATTGGCTGCCATGCTGTCTATGTGTTGTCAGAGGCACTGAGCTCAGTGATTGCCTGCCGTGCTGTTTATATGATGTCAGAGGCACTGAGCTCAGTGATTGGCTGCCGTGCTGTTTATATGATGTCAGAGGCGCTGAGCTCAGTGATTGGCTGCCGTGCTTTCTATATGATGTCAGAGGCACTGAGCTCAGTGATTGGCTGCCGCACTTTCTATATGATGTCAGAGGCACTGAGCTCAGTGATTGCCTGCCATGTGTTTATATGATGTCAGAGGCGCTGAGCTCAGTGATTGGCTGCCATGCTGTCTATGTGTTGTCAGAGGCACTGAGCTCAGTGATTGGCTGCCAAGCTGTTGATGTGTTTTTTCGGCACAGCAGCCAAAATCAGACCCCAGGAAACTAACCAAAGGATTCAGAGAGGGCGAGAAACATGTGGATAGTTTATTTCATAGCAAACTTCTCCCAAGAACCAGGATTTTCAGAAAGGAGACAACCCTATAAATCTGAAACTTTTCATATAGCTTATCAAAACGTTTAGCGTTCAGCTTCTGATAATGTGCTATTTCTGTTCTTTTCTTTTTCTCTGTAACAAGACAAGACCATAATGTGCAAATTCATTCCTCTATTACAAAGAGAGCGGGTGTATTAACTAAAACAACATTAGATCAAGATCAAAGAGTTCATAGAAATCCGAAGTGATAAAAAGCAACTGAAAGCATAAAGCTCAAGTCAATCGATAAAGACTGCATTGTATCCTCTGGTAAACTTTTACACTAGGTCCTCTATTGTTTCTTCGTATAGTAGCTGTAGTTTTATACATTGTACATAATTGTTGTGGATGATGGGAATTTTCTAGGACATTTACTACTTCAGCCCGTGTTACATGGTGCTCAGGAATCTACTAGAAGAATGGAAAAGTTTATGAAAACTCTTAACTGGAAAATAAAAGACAGAAACAGTGTTAAATTAATAAGTCAAGGGGGAAGGTTACATAAGTGAATTAAAATGTGAAAAGGCTCATTGCGAATTAAAACATTTTCAATTTTTTAAAATTTGTTAGTTTTAAAGGATATGGGGGTAATTGATCAGTATAAATTGCTTATACTCAAGGTAACAACTTCAATTATAGGGGCACAGAATTATATGGTGAACACTAGAAATGAGTAATTTGATTACTGCCTTGGTCCTGCAGCCTTTGGTAGCTGGTCTTAATTTCTTTATCTGGTATCCTGGATGCCTCTGCTGCCAGGACTTGCAATTTCATGGTGTTCTATGAAGCGTAGTCACTAGTACTGACAGACTAGCAAAGAGCCTAAAGATCAAAGACCAAGTACCACAAAGGACTAGACAGGACGCCAGACCAAGGTAGCAAAAATCAAATTGCATCATCTTTTGGTGATCGCTAATATTGGTCATTGTCTGCATTGAGTTCAAAATCTAATACTCTATTCTTATATACAATATGGCCTAATTCTTAGAAACTACTTCTTGGACATCCAATGAAACATATAGCAAACCATACAGTTTTTGGGCCATAGTTGGATTCAAACCCAACACCCCAATCAAGACTACCAAGGACTAGTTAGTCCAATGGGAATGGGAGAGGATGCAAAAGTCCCAACTCTCAGTTACTTCCAGCAACCCATCACGTTTGAATGAAATATCCAAACATTCCTACCCCAAATCTAAGTAGTCTTTGTTAGAGGGATTCTAGGCCCAGTATTTTATTGCAAATTTCAATTTAATTAGGGTGAGTTTAAAAAACAGATACAGCCTAGGAACATAGGTAGTGCTAGGTATGTAAAAAGGATAGGTTACAAGGGAAAGATGACATATTTTATCACTGATGGTTCATTGGATAGGACAACATGTACAGTATAAATGTATGACTACAGTCTATACCATATTTTACATATTGCCTAGCTTTGCTTTGAGATATCGCTGTAGGAACTGATGAGTAGCAGAAAACGAGACTTTTTTTAATTGAAGACAAAAAGAGAAATGATCCAGCTGGAGGTGGAGGCAGTCCAGACTTAGTGAGACTTTAACCAGGATCAACGCGTTTCAACTATGAAGTCTTACTCATGATTGGGTAGATCATGAGTAAGACTTCATAGTTGAAACGCGTTGATCCTCCTCACTGGTGTGCCAGGTGTTTGCTATGTTAAGATTTTTCTTGTTGAAGAACTTTTTATCGCTTTAGTTGTCTAATAAAGTCTCACTAAGTCTGGACTGCCTCCACCTCCAGCTGGATCATTTCTCTTTTTGTCTTCATTTGCTGTGGGCGCTCACCCCGAACCGTGCTGGGCGTTGGCAGGTCTGGGGATTTCGTCTAAGACCGGTAAGCTGACTATATTCCTTTTTTCTTTTTTTAATTGAAGCTAATTTGATAGATCAAATGCATGATGAGGATTACCATATATTTCACCATGTGCTCTACTGACAAGTTAGCATCAACCTTTGATGGGGTCAATTATAGGATAATAGGACCCTATCATGATACCTAACAGTTTAGCAGTAACAGTGCCCAATATGAAATTAGATTGCCCATAGGAGATAATGTTCATGGGTCTCTTAGCAGAGATGATAGAAGCAGTCTGGGTTAGTACAATGGATTTGATCAGAATATATTACATCTCCAGCTTTTTTGTAGGCCTCATTACTCAAGCTGAATCGGGTGCTATACTTAACTTGATAGTTGCTGTGCGTCCCATCTGTTCCCTCTGGCCAAGATTCCTTGGGCACTATTTTTTGGTCAGCCCAATTTTTTATTACGTTTCTTTGATATTCACTAAATTGCAAATCCTGGTTACAAGTTTTCAATCGCATCCAGTATGGAACATTTGGTCTTTTACTAGAATAATGCAGATCTTGTATGTGGCACCACCTAGTCGAGCTCTCCTACCTTTCCAGACTTTGCAATTCTATTTTTTTTTTTTAGACATGCCAGGAACTTTCATTTTTAAACAGTGGGAGAATCACAGCCTGAAGACCAGTGGTGTACAGCCAACCAGGCAGTATGATTTAGTCTTAAGGGATTATTGTCATCTGTCGAAAGTAGCATTTAAAGGATCCCAGACGATTAAAATGAATCTGCATTTCTGATAAAGATCTTGTGTTCAACAAGTCAGAGCCAGAGAGACAAGTCACCGGAAAGGACTAAACTGTTGCTAAAGTGATTCTTGGCATTGCATTTACTTAACCTTGGCTCAGCAGTGCAAACTCCTTAATGCAGCAGGTAATCCCTTTAAGCAAAAGTTAAATCCTTAAAATGCTCGCGGGCACTGTTTCATGCCATTTTAGAGATGGAAAGAGTCAGAAAACATGCACAGAAATTGAAATTTTCTCCTCAGGACATTTTTTTTTCTTCTTTTTAGCCTTTGGATTTAAAAAATCTCTGCATTTCATATAGGATTTATTGTGCTTACAGGCAGTAATCTCTAGAATGGTCCAGACGTCTAGCACTTTGGCTGGCTAACATAAGTAGGAATTGCTAATAATCTGACAATATTTTAATAGTCTGCATCTTGGCGCCAGGTTTTGCTACCTAGAAGTTTGTTCCATAGGTTATCACGTACTGCTCTTGACTTCACCCTTGAACCAATTCTCTGCTACTTTATTCACCAACCATCGTCCAACTCAAGCATTAATCACCCAATAGTGGAGGGAATAACTAACTAGGACCACTGTTTAGTCATCAGCAGTCCCTATCACCTTTCTGGCTAGAGAAGATCCACAAGTGGATGAGCATCATTTCAGATTTCCATACGCTCTAAATATGAAAAAAGGGTTTCCACAATTGAACAACCCTTGCCTAATCTGTTCAAGACCCCAATTAAATTAGATTAAACAATTAATAAACATATTTTAACACTAGAAGTCCCAGAGAGGGGTCATTTAACATTTCTATGTTTGGAACCTTTGGAGCTGCTCTAGTGGTCCTCACTAGTGCCGGAAGTGAAACCATACTGGATATCAGTTTCCAGACCATTGCCACCAATTATGTACTGCCGAGGCCAATAATTGTCTGCAGCGATCAGGGGACCGATGTACAGGATGTCATAACTTCCATTATCAGTTTGAACCACAAGGGCGACTCTGCTGGAGTGTATTTTGACCAATAAGTGACGAATTGAGCAAATATCTGTTAGATATGATGTATTCTTTCATTTTTCCTCATTGTAAATACTAGGACTGCTTAGGGTGGGATCCCATGTGCTGATGTTACCACCTTTTTGTCATGGGTCTGTCCATTATTTGGCAAAAACAAAAAACAACAGTGAAAGAAAAATTTGGCAAAATGAGAGGTAAAAATAACACATGTAAACCCAGCTGCCAACTACAGGGGAAGACTGGTGGGGGGGAGGAAGAAAGGGAGAAAGGAAGGAAGTAAAGAAGAAAGGAAGGCAGACTGGAGGAAGGAAGGAAGGAAGGAAGGAATAGAAAAAGGAAGGAAGGAGGGAGGAAGAAAGTGAGAAAGTAAAGAAGAAAGGAAGGTAGACTAACGTTAGGAAAGAAGAAAGAGAAGATGGAAGGAGGGGAGGAAGGAGGTAAAGAAGAAAGGAAGGCAGACTGGACGAAGGAAGAAAGGAAGAAAAAGAAGAAGAAAGGAGTGTAGGAAGTAAAGAATAAATAAATAAAGACTGATGGAATAAAGTAAGGAGGGTAGGAAGTAAAGAAGAAAGGAAAGAAGACTGAAGGAAGGAAGGAAAGAAGGTAGGAAGGGAGGACGGAAGGAAAGAAGAAAGGAAGGCAGACTGGAGGAAGGAAGAAAGGAAGAAAAAGAAGAAGAAAGGAGAGTAGGAAGTAAAGAATAAATAAATAAAGACTGAAGGAATAAAGTAAGGAGGGTAGGAAGTAAAGAAGAAAGGAAAGAAGACTGAAGGAAGGAAGGAAAGAAGGTAGGAAGAAATAGAAGAAGGAAGGAAGGAGGGAGGACGAAAGTGGGAAAGTAAAGAAGTAAAGAAGAAAGGAAGGCAGACTGGAGGAAGGAAGACAGAAAGGAAGAAATAGAAGAAGTAAGAAAGAAGGGAGGAAAAAAAGTGAGAAAGTAAAGAAGAAAGGAAGGTAGACTGACGTTAGGAAAGCAGAAAGAGAAGATGGAAGGAGGGGAGGAAGGAGGTAAAGAAGAAAGGAAGGCAAACTGGATGAAGGAAGGAAGGAAGAAAGGAAGACAAAGAATAAGGAAGGAGGGTAGGAAGTAAAGAAGAAAGGACAGAAGACTGAAGGAAGGAATGAAGGGAGGAAGAATATAATCAAACATATTATTAGGGCATTTACAACTCCCATTCAGGGTCATATTTAAATGACTATGAAGAGTTAACTTAAAGGGTTATTCTTACGTTCTTTGAAATTTCCTTCCTATTAAAAGTAATTGTTATTTTCACAACTGTAGGGATTTTCATTTCTATGGTTGATTGCTCATTGCCTAAATTACTGTCTATTACTAGTGTCCAGTCTCCTAGGTAAAGAGTGCAGTGCTTACAAGCGCTGTGTTGGGCTATGCTCACACATACAGTACTTGGTCAGTATTTTACATGAGTATTTGTAAGCCAAAACTTGGAGTGGGTGAAAAATGCAGAAATGTTGACGTGTTTCTGCAATACTTTTTCTCTGATTGTTCCTCTACTGATTTTACTGAGGTAAAATACTTCAGTGTGAATGTGTCCTTATGCAGTTTATGAGTGCTGCTCTGAAGATTGCTGGGCTCTATAGCTAAATGCTGCAGAGGAAAAGCTGCTCTGCTTGCAGAAAGTGCAGAGTTGGGCACAGAGTCAAACATGCCGATGATCTAAACTCGATCAATCAGAAGCGCAAGTTTGTAAAGCAAACTCGAGACAACCCCTTTAGTGCCCGTTAACAGTTTTCTCCAAATGATTAGCACCGGAACCACAGTTTAGAAAATGATCATAGTATGTCTAGCATCCAACTAAAAAGGACATTTAGGCAGAATATTATACTCTTCTTGTCCACGAGCTCTGTCTATATAGAAAGTCTGTGAGTCCCACTCCTACCGCCTATTCATAGCGAAAACCAGTGATTTCTGCTTTCCCTGCCGACACTTAAAGAAAGCCTGTAAGTTCTTCTAGTTTTGAAGGTCAGTTCCATTTATATTATTAACAATGTAGGTTGGTTAACAGTACCAGCAAACACATAGGCCTGCATTCACTAACACCGGGGTTCCATAGACCAGTTTTAATGAAGGTCATGCAGGACTTAGATTAATGAGGAAGCGCACACCACTTTCTGAATTTGGCGTATCTCTTCAGTGGTGTGCGCCTCCAGGTACCTCACCAGAAATGTTGCACAATCAGGACTTGAGGAACATTTCTGGATTAATGTGGCCACTTTTGATGACACCAGGCTATGTCCCCTCCCCAGGTTCCCACATTTTGGAAGAACTAGCCAAAAGTAGTGTGAAAACGCCCTCAAACTGCAATTTTTTTACTATAACTTCCCATTGCACAAAAAAATTACAACTTTCTTAAGTGTTTTATGCCAAAATTCTGGTGTAAACACTTTGATGAATCAGAGTCAAGTGCTCTTCCTAACTGTCCTTTTCTGTTAAATGACAAGCACAGTATACAAATTATGGTTTTGGTGGTCTTAGACTTAGAGCAATATTCAATGGTCAATAAAATGGCCTTTTAAGGGCCCACAATACAGGCAATATGGATATTTATGCTGGATTATCTGCTGCTGATGAAAACCTGTAGCATTCTGCTGCAGCGACTGCAGATCGCCACCTCCTCTGTGCCTGAGCATCTTGAGCCGGAGACACAGCCGGGATGTAACTAATAATGTACAATGTAATCGCCGTTATTCCGAGCTTGAATTTAGAGCAGAAAAGCAATAAAGCAGAAATAGACAGGACTTACACTCCATGCGGCAGCAGCATGAAGAAATCTGGTCATCTGAGGAGAAGTGAAATTGTTTTCCTTCCTCCAAAGCAATAAAGAATAAAATATCCATGTGTCACAACCAGAGACGAGCGTGTTAAGCCAATTTATGCAAGTCCAGCTTACCGGGAAAAGCTCGGTGTGACACTTATGTAGACATCTGCCCCGGTGGTCATACCGGTGTCAACAGTAGTCTATCGAAGGGACAATAATCCTAAAATCCTACATAACTGTTGGGTAGACTGTCACAGATTCGGCAGCAGAGTTCATGAAAAGTCAAGACATTAAGGTCAGAAAATAATTGCAGCTTAAAGTAAATGCACAGTAGTATTATAGCATATCCTAATACCAAGAAGTGTTAATTTACTGAAACATTTGCTGGAAGATAAGGAAATTGTGGCTGCTTTCTCCCAGAAACACCACGACTTTTACCAGTGAACTCTGTCTGGTATTTAGCTACATCCCCCATTGTTACAAGGGCCATGGTGGAGCTGTTTCGGAAAAAAAAGCACTATTGATTTTCTCCATTTCATGCACCTATTTTATTTATTATTCATTGCTTTTTATAGCGCTATCATATTCCGCAGCACTTTACAGACATTATCATCTCACAATCCAGATTCCCTATCAGTATGTCTTTGGAATGTGGGAGGAAACCGGAGAACCCGGAGGAAACCCACGCAAACACGGGGAGAACTTACAAACTCCTTGCAGATGTTGTCCTTGGTGGGATTTGAATGTAGGACCCCAAATCAACCGTGCTAATGCTAACCACTGAGCCACCGTGCTCAAACTCAGCTCTCTGATACTTATATACCATCAGGCCTCATCAGATTACTTCATGGGTTTGCATTAGAGATTAAAAATTAAAATTTTCTGCCTTCGACCAAATTTCCCAATAGATTTTATTTGTGTTGAATAAATCCACTGCGAGTTCCAATACTAATAAGCCAGTAATTACCCAGAAAATATGTGTGTACCACTCTGAGATCTCTTAGGTCTGTATTCTTCTCAGTTTGAGCTTGTCTTACACTCCGAGGAACAAATTTTCTGTGACACAAGCCTTGGTTTCAGAATTCTCGCTTAGCTGCTAAATTAGGACAGAGGGGTATTAAACTGCCATATGCCCTAAGTGTTTGCAGTGTGTGAAGAATGAAAAAAAGGCTGTTAATGACATTAGCACAGTATATCTAAAAGCAGTGACTATAAAGCTGCAGCACTTCCCTATGTATCACTTTATTTGTTGGATTTGTGTTCACAAACTGAAATCACAACTCTCACTTACAATCTAGTGCATTGCATTGAATTTATACACCACAATCGCATTAGACCTCTTTTTCTATGTATATAATGTGCGCTCTGAGCTCCTATTCCTACATTGTACAAGCATGAAATGGTGCAGACACCATCTTTTTTGCTGGCTGTGATATTCCCCTTTGGTTGGATGTGGTGTGATACCTACAGGGCATTATGATGCATCACATTATTATCCCCTCTCTTACTCTTTATCAGTGTGTAAAATGGATTGAGGGCATTTTCTTCGATTTTTCTTTTATATAATTGAAAATAATTTGAATTCACAAAAAAACTAGAAATTTGAGGAAGTTTGACTTCATCTGTAGATCAATCTGCTCCGCTTTAGTACGCATTTTTGGAGTAGAATATAATTGAATGGAATAATTCCATATAAATTGCATTCTATCATTTAATAAAGAAAAGAAAATGTGTATTAGTGCTGCTAGAACAGAGAGAGACTGTTTGTCCTGCTCCCTTTGTCAATTTAAAGAAATAAAATCTTTGAGTCCTGGTGCCCATTTCAATAATACAGAAAAGTTTTGGGTCCTTTTTCATCTGCCCGAAGAGAAAACCTGAAATTCCTACTTCGCCCTATCTATACATTGAGAAAGTCGTTGAGTCCTGATGATCTGCCTCTCTAAGAATAAGAGAGAAAGACTGTGCTTCCTGCTTTCCCTGAACACACACAGCAAAAGCCTGGAAGTTCTTATCCCTTTGCCTACACATAGAGAAATCTCCATAGTCTACTCACAGAAAAAAATGGAGTGCCCTCCTCCTGCTATCTATTCATAGAGAAATCATTTGCTGTTTTGCTCCTTTGACCCAAACATAGCGAAAGCCTGTATGTCCTGCTCCGTCCACTTACCCATTGAGAGATTGAGCGAGCCTGTGTATCATGCTCCCTCCATTTACTCAAAGAGAAAGCCTGAGTCTTCTGTGCCCTCCGCCCATTCACATAGAAAGATTGTGAGTCCAGCCCACTCTACTTATTCATAAAGAAAACCTGTGTGTCCTTCCCCCTCTACCAACTCATATAAAAAACGTGTGTACTATTAACTCCCCCACTCATAAAAAGTCTGTATGTCCTGTCCCCTCCACCCAATCATATAAAAATCTTGTGTGTCTTTCCCCCTTTACCCACTCATGAAAAAGCCTATGGGTCCTGTTCCATTCAACCATTCATAGAGAAAGCCTGTGTGTCCTGCTACTTTAACCCATTTATAGAGAAAACCTCTGAGTCTTGCTACTTTCACCCACTCATAGAGAAAGCCTGTGTGTTCAGCTCCTTCCACCCACGCATACAGAAAGCCTGTGAATCCTGTTCCTTCCACCCACTCATACAGAAAGCCTGTGAATCCTGCTCCTTCCACCCACTCATACAGAAAGTCTGTGAGTCCTGCTCCTTCCACCCTCTCATGCAGAAAGTCTGTGAATCCTGCTCCTTCCACCCACTCATACAGAAAGTCTGTGAGTCCTGCTCCTTCCACTCACTCATACAGAAAGTCTGTGAGTCCTGCTCCTTCCACCCTCTCATGCAGAAAGTCTGTGAATCCTGCTCCTTCCACCCACTCATACAGAAAGTCTGTGAGTCCTGCTCCTTCCACCCACGCATACAGAAAGCCTGTGAATCCTGTTCCTTCCACCCACTCATACAGAAAGCCTGTGAGTCCTGCTCCTTCCATCCACTCATACAGAAAGCTTGTGAATCCTGCTCCTTCCACCCATTCATACAGAAAGTCTGTGAGTCCTGCTCCTTCCACCCACTCATACAGAAAGTCTGTGAGTCCTGCTCCTTCCACCCACTCATACAGAAAGTCTGTGAGTCCTGCTCCTTCCACCCACTCATACAGAAAGTCTGTGAGTCCTGCTCCTTCCACCCACTCATACAGAAAGTCTGTGAGTCCTGCTCCTTCCACCCACTCATACAGAAAGTCTGTGAGTCCTGCTCCTTCCACCCACTCATACAGAAAGCCTGTGAATCCTGTTCCTTCCACCCACTCATACAGAAAGCCTGTGAGTCCTGCTCCTTCCATCCACTCATACAGAAAGCTTGTGAATCCTGCTCCTTCCACCCATTCATACAGAAAGTCTGTGAGTCCTGCTCCTTCCACCCACTCATACAGAAAGTCTGTGAGTCCTGCTCCTTCCACCCACTCATACAGAAAGTCTGTGAGTCCTGCTCCTTCCACCCACTCATACAGAAAGTCTGTGAGTCCTGCTCCTTCCACCCACTCATACAGAAAGTCTGTGAGTCCTGCTCCTTCCACCCACTCATACAGAAAGTCTGTGAGTCCTGCTCCTTCCACCCACTCATACAGAAAGCCTGTGAATCCTGCTCCTTCCATCCACTCATACAGAAAGTCTGTGAATCCTGCTCCTTCCACCCACTCATACAGAAAGTCTGTGAGTCCTGCTCCTTCCACCCACTCATACAGAAAGTCTGTGAGTCCTGCTCCTTCCACCCACTCATACAGAAAGTCTGTGAGTCCTGCTCCTTCCACCCACTCATACAGAAAGTCTGTGAGTCCTGCTCCTTCCACCCACTCATACAGAAAGCCTGTGAATCCTGTTCCTTCCACCCACTCATACAGAAAGCCTGTGAGTCCTGCTCCTTCCATCCACTCATACAGAAAGCTTGTGAATCCTGCTCCTTCCACCCATTCATACAGAAAGTCTGTGAGTCCTGCTCCTTCCACCCACTCATACAGAAAGTCTGTGAGTCCTGCTCCTTCCACCCACTCATACAGAAAGTCTGTGAGTCCTGCTCCTTCCACCCACTCATACAGAAAGTCTGTGAGTCCTGCTCCTTCCACCCACTCATACAGAAAGTCTGTGAGTCCTGCTCCTTCCACCCACTCATACAGAAAGTCTGTGAGTCCTGCTCCTTCCACCCACTCATACAGAAAGCCTGTGAATCCTGCTCCTTCCACCCACTCATACAGAAAGTCTGTGAGTCCTGCCCACTTTACTCACTCATAGAGAAAGTTTATGATAATGGTGTGAAAAATTTAAATTTGATACATTGCCTGTCAAATTAAATCATTCTGTTCAAAAGTACATTGCCCATTTAAGAAAATGCTGCTTGATCATTGTAAATGGTTCAGATTTTTTATTTTCCACTCTAAGGTATGATTAGTTTTGATTTCAGAATACAAAAGGTTAAATAGCAAAGATGAGACACTTCACTGGACTCCATCATTAGAATAGAACAATATTAAAGCTGCTGTCCTGCTCCTGATCACATGTGGAAGGAAGGAAGGAAGGAAGGGAGGAAGGGAGAGAGGGAGGGAGGAAGGAAGGGAGGGAGGGAGGGAGGGAGGGAGGGAGGGAGGAAAGAAGAAAGAAGGAAAGAAAGAAAGAAAGAAAATGAAAGGAAGAAAGAGAAAGAAAGAAAGAAAGAAAGAAAGAAAGAAAGAAAGAAAGAAAGAAAGAAAGAAAGAGAAAGAAAGAAAAAGAAAGAAAGAAGGAAGAAATTAAGGATGGAAGGAGGGAAGGAGGGAAGGAAGAAAGACAGGAAGGAAGGAGGGAAGGAAGGAAGAAAGAAAAAGAAAGAGAAAAGAAGAAGGAAGGAGGGAAGAAAGAAAGAAAGAAGGAAGGAAAGAAAGAAAGGAAGAGAGAGAAAGAAATGTAGGAAGGAAAGAAAGAAGGAAGAAAGGAGGTAAGGAAGGAAGGAAGGAAGATAGTTGTGACAGTCAAGCAAAATATACAATGTTGTTATCACATAATGGGGACTGAAAAGTTGAGGCTAATGGAGACTAAAGAAAGAAGTTACGTTAATGTACAGAAAAATGGTTCTGAATTAAAAACTCACACGCTAGAAAAGAGAAAAAATAACGTAAGAATTCAAATAAACAAAAACTGTAGTAAAACATATTACGTAATGGCTTATGTATGGCATTTGAGCCCTCTTATTCGATATTCCATGTCTTTTTTATGTGAAATCATCTAGGTTCACATATGTGTAATTATTTCATCCAACGTTTTGTAACCTCCATTTTTCAGAGTCTTTAGAAACTAATGAAAACAGATTTACATTTTCAGAATACAGCAAATCTCCTCTCACGAGTTCCAGGTGGAAATTAATCACAGTGGTCAGCAGCAGGTGAAACTTATTCTACATTATGTGTCGTACGCTTTGTCCTTGCCTTTTGTATGAACAAGGAAAGATGCAGAAAAAAATGCTGCAATACGTAACGCAGCTAAAAGTAGAACCTAATTAATGTGAATGTAAAACTGAAAAACCTATTGAATAAGATAGAAATAATGGGAGACCCAGTTATAGATCACAGAATTTGATCTCTCTAGAGAAAATCAATTGTAATGCTTCATTCCCCTTGGGGTGGCGCAGCAGGAAAATTGAACACTTGCCTCTCAGACCTTTCATAGATTACAGTTAGTCATTGATGATCTTATCAGCAGATAATCCTAAAATTAGCTTATTTTTTGTATCCATGTCAACAAGAAACGGAATGTAAAGAGTGGACAAATCCGTTCACACCTTCCCATCTGGTGCTGGTAAATAGGGCAGGCTCAGCAGTTGAACCTGCACTGTATCTTAGAGTTGGCTGCTGTGTTACACGGCCAATATCTTCTTGTAATAGCTGTGATCAGGATGTGCTCCGATCGCTGATGTTTGACCCTTTTAATGCCACTATTAATCACTGACTTTTGCACATGGGCATGTCTACTGGCTCCCAGTGGCCCCTTACTCGAAAAATGCAGATTGCTGTCGTTATAATCATGTGATTTTTGACTATGTGTTGCAATACAGAAAGAAGCAACCAGCAAATCAAAAGATCATAAGGTCAAATCCCTTAAGGGAACTATAAAATAAGGTAAAAAAAAATTACATTTAAATCACCCCTCTTTATTATTTTATCTCCTTGTCGCAAGAGAATGTACATTTATGCCCAATTGCAGCTCTATGACTTTGATGCAGGCTCACAAGCTGAGCACTCATCTTTCCTGGCAGATGATAGCTGTCATATTCAGCCATCATCTGTCTCTAAAAGCCACACATGGGATCAGAGCTTGACCCGTGGATGTAAACCTGTTAAATGTTGCTCTCAATCTTTGTCTTAACAGCCTATCGGCATCTCTATGACCCCATAGCGGAGAGTCGATGGCTATGAATTTGCTGAAGACCCCCCATGACTGTCATTATGGTACTCCTGTGCATGCCAGCTTCTGACTGTGATTTGACTATAAAAAGCGTTACTGTAGTACTGCTGTATATAGTACAAGAGATCGGAAGATCGCAGGTTCAAGTCATCTAATAGGACAAACAAATACAGTAAAAAAAGTGAAAAAATATGAAAAAAGTAAAAAATATAAAAGTTCAAACTACCTCTATTTCCCCCCCATTAAAAATAAAAAAATAAATGCATAAAGTATATGTGGTATATAACCTGACATTGTTCTACTGTTCAGAGACACCTGCACAAATATGACCTTCATGGAAGAAAAATCAGAACAAAATATCCCATCAGTCCGCACCATAAAATTCAGCATCAGAAGTATGCAAAACGACATCTAAACAACCTGGATGCATCTTGGAAACTAGTCCGGTGGACCGATGAGGTTAAAATAGAACTCTTCTTCCACAATGATCAAAGGTATGTATGGAGAAAATAGGGCACAGAATTTCAGGAAAAGAACATCTTGCCTACCATTAAGCATGGGGGTGGATCAGTGATTCAATAGGGTTGTCTTGCAGCCAATGGCAAGAGGAACATTTCACGGATAGAAGAATGAATGAATTTAATGAAATATCAACAAAATCTTGATGCAAACATAACAGGATCTGTAAAAAAAAAGCTGAAGGTGAAAAGAGGATGGCTTCTACAAATGAATAATGATCCTAAACACATGTCAAAATCCACCAGAGATGACCTCAAAAGGCACAAGTTGAAGGTTTTACAATGGCCCTCACAGTCCCTTGATCTGATCATCATTGAAAATTTGCAGCTAGACCTTAAAATAAAAGAGGATGCAAGACGACCCAGGATTATCACAGAACTGGTAGAAATTTCCAAGTAAGAATGGATGAAAATCCCTCAAACAAGAACTGAAAGACTTTTGTCTGACTACAAAAAGCATTTGCAAGCTGTGATACTATCAAAAGGGGGTGCTACTAGGTGCTAACCATGCAGGGTGCCCAAACTGTAATAAGCAGCTCAATGTCACTAGAACTATCAGATAAGGTAGTGGAAAACTAGTGACAGATTCGCTTTAATCCCTTCACGACCTTGCCCTTTTCCGTTTTTTCGTTCTCGTTTTTCGCTCCCCTCCTTCCCAGAGCCATAACTTTTTTATTTTTCCATCAATATGGCCATGTGAGGGCTTATTTTTTGCATGAAAAGTTGCACTTTTCAACAACATCATTGGTTGTAGCATGTCATGTACTAGAAAACAGGAAAGAAATTCCAAGTGCGGTGAAATTGCAAATAAAGTGCAATCCCACACTTGTTTTTTGTTTGGCTTTTTTGCTAGGTTCACTAAATGCTATAACTGACCTGTCATTATGATTCTCCAGGTTATTATGAGTTCAAAGACACCAAACATGTCTAGGTTACATTTTATCTAAGTGGTAAAAAAAAAATTCCAAACTTTGCGAAAAAGAAAAAAAATTGCGCAATTTTCTAATACCCATTGCGTCTCCATTTTTCGTGATCTGGGGTCGGGTGAGAGCAGATTTTGTGCGTTTTGAGTCGGCGTTTATAATGATACATTTTGGTGCAGATACATTCTTTTGATCGCCCGTTATTACATTTTAATGCAATGCCGTGACGACCAAAAAAACGTAATTCTGGCGTTTTGAATTGTTTTCTCGCTAGGCTGTTTAGCGATCAGGTTTATCCTTTTTTTATTGATAGTTCGGGTGATTCTGAACGTGGCGATACCAAATATGTGTAGGTTTGATTTTTTTTTTATTGTTTTATTTTGAATGGGGCAAAAGGGGTGTGATTTAAACTTTTATATTTTCTTAATTTTTGTCCTATTTTTTAAAACTTCTTTTTTTTACTTTTGCCATGCTTCAATAGCCTCCATGGGAGTCTAGAAGCTGGCATAGCCTGATCGGCTCAGCTACATAGGAGCAATCATCAGATCGCTCCTATGTAGCTGAATTGCAGGCTTGCTATGAGCGCCGACCACAGGGTGGCGCTCATAGCAATCCGGCATCAGCAACCATAGAGGTCTCAAGGAGACCTCTGGTTGCTATGCCGACGCATCGCTGACCCCCGATCATGTGACGGGGTCGGCGATACGCTCATTGCCGGAAGCGCTGGTTAAATGCCACTGTCAGCATTTGACAGCGGCATTTAACTATTAATAGCAGCGGGTGAATTGCGATTTCACCCACTGCTATTGCAGGCACATGTCAGCTGTTCAAAACAGCTGACATGTCCCAGCTTTGAGGTGGGCTAAGCTTCGCAGCCCACATCAAAGCCGGGGATCCGACCTCCGCAGTAATAGTACGGCGGAGGTTGGTAAGGGGTTAAGCAACAACAATAATAATAATAATAATAATAATAATAAACAAAAAAAATGAATGTATCACTGTCGTACTGACCTGGAGAATCATGTTGCAATGTCATTTTCTCTGTAAAATGAACAACATTAAAAAAATGCTAAAAAATAAAAAATAAAGCAATTGCGCAATCATGTTTTTTTCACAATGACACCTCATTTGGATTTTTTTCTCATTTTTCAGTATATTTTATGGTAAAATGAAAGGTGTCGTATAAATCTACAACTCGTTCCCACTAAAACCAGGTGCTCATATATGGTAACTACAAAATAGCACAAAAATGAAAAGTTGCCTGGTCAGAAAGGGGTTACGGAAAAAAGGATTGAAACTGTTGATCCTCATTTCTATGGAGTTGAACGTATTTGCTGATTTACAGACCCTGTCCTGTGGATACTACCTGCACGACGCACATGTTGACTTGCATAGTTACAACAGTATTATGCTATCAAAATGCACATTTTGTACGGGAACACAAAAGGCTGCTGGGTTCCCATGGAACGGTATGTGTCACTTCAGCACAAGCCGCATTGCTGTGATTCATTACAATGACATTTGAATGTTGAACACGACGACAGGTAGTTAAAGTCAAGGTATGGCTGTGAGCGCGTCAGTGGATGTGTGTGCAGAATACAATGGCCACAATTACGTCATTCCGTAGACAGTTCTCCATCTGAGGATATCATTCGTAATGTATCAGGATTGTGCCTTGATCGCAGGAATGACACACGTGATACGTGAATTTGCCCAAGGTACAAGATATAGGGGCTTTTATCAATCCAAATTAAATAAAGTATTCGCTAAAGAACACTTAAATATTGAAAGCTGTGTCCCCGTAGGTTGTGCTAATTTATGTTCATCCAGCTTCCAAAAAAATAGGTTGAAAAAAGTGTTTGACCATCAAAAAGTAACACTCCGGTGTAAAGAAATACCTTTCTTGTATGTGGTATTTTGGAACCCATTAGTTGGGACCAGTTTATTGCACAGTGCCAGCTGTGGATGCATCTTCAAAAATCATTCATTATGCACATGACCATATTATGAGTTGCACAGAATCAAAATACAGCAAAATGAATTATTTATTATTAATCATATTAGGACTTTAGAATTCAACAGATTTTTTTTTTAAATCGTATTCTATTTTATATTATTTATTTCTTGAAAATGTTTTTTGACTTTCAGATACCATAACCAGATTACCATAGAGTGTCTGTAAGAATTTAATGTTAAGCCACAAATACATATAAACTAGTGAGCATAAAATTTGTCAACATTTGAATTGGCTCAAATTAGGTCAGGATATTCGATTTACGTATTTGATGCAAATCAAATTTACATAATTGTGCTTTGAGATCTCTCCAGATTCTAGAGCAGTGTTCCCCAACTCCAATCCTCAAAAGTCACCAAACAGTTTAGGTTTTCACTCTTTCTTAAATATTGTATAGGTAAAGAACTTGGCATTGCTAAGAAAATTCTGAAAACATGATCTGTTGGTGGCTCTTAGCTACTGGAGTTGGGGAAAATACCTGTAGAGCATTAAAAGCATATATAAATTCTGTCCTGCTTTGGTCCAATTGTCTCCTTTGTTCAAATCATCAGTGTGGTCTTCATGAACCATCTTCTGCATCATGACATTGTGTCCTAATCAGTGTTGTGGACACTGAAGATGCCTGAGGGTGCCATAAGACACCAAAATTGGCAGAAGATGCTAGAAATGTCAGGTGCCCGGTAGAAGCAGCACCAATGATCAGACCAAAGAAGGTGGCAAAACAGAAGTGGGGTTGTGTAGTAGGATAGTTGGGGGTCGTAGGACTATATATAGTTATATTTATTTTCATATCTCTTTATTGGCCATCATTTTGCCAAGTTTGTCCAAGATGAAACACCAAAAAATTGGATCAATCAATTTTTTTTTTTTTTTAATTGAGTCAAATTTGATATGCTCATCTCTAACACAAATGACTCTTCTGTTGTATGAGTAGTTTGTCATGGAAGAGTGAGTGATTGCTTTTATAAATCACAAATATGTTATATAAGGTTTCCCATGAATCTTCTGTAAGACCCGTAACAACTAGTTCTGACAAACCTTTACTATCAGTATAGTTACATAGTGCATACATTGGGTTAGCACAACTATGTGGAGAACATTATTTATGTCAAATGCCTTCTTCTCTGCTACAACAGATGGTAAGAGGGTGGAAGAATGAATGGGAAGCCTGCTGTATCACACAGAGTTTTTTTTTTCGCATGTGTTAGACAGTCAAGGCTACAACCTTAGTATCCATTATGATAATAAGCGAAGTGTCATAAAAACCCAAAACCGGTGTCTAGCTGATAAGTAACAATTCCCATGTTTGTGATCAGTTAACTTTGCATAGAAATACTGGAAGACGTCCATGTACAAGGCTGTGTTAACATTTACACAATACATATGCCCAGTCACACCAAATGCTACATTTTAGATCATGAGATGAAACCACTTTTGATGCAATCCAATGGGTTCATGTGGCCGCCTACGATTATTCTAGTAGCCAATATCAATATAGCACATGCTTCTATTTATCCACCTACTTTAAAGTGACCCAATGTTTCATCATGAAAAATTCAACCCTGCTCCCTGTCCTCCTAAGGGCAGTGTGCTCTTCAGGATTGAAATTTTCGAGTAGCAGTATGGTTGCACCGCTGTCCTAAACTGTGCACTCTTCGAGACTGAAATCCGTAGCAGCTTTTGCCTTTGCAGCATTAGAGGAGTGCAGGAGCACTACAGCTCCAGCGATCCAGCCAAGTTTAGATCAGTGCTTACGTGGCTCTACTGAAAAAAGCTCGCAAGCACAACATTTTGCAGGCCACCCATGCTAGACTGCCATGGTTGGCGGTAACAAAGACGAAAAGGATTCAAAAATCCAAGTAAAAGTCATTTTCATATCAAACCATTAACAGAAACTAGATCAGGAATGGACACATCATTGGTACAATGTAAGCAACCGCACAGGAGCCTAAAAGCTAAGGTAGGACACTTCCACCTCCAAAGCAGGGAGGATTGTACATAATGATGAGCTATTAAACTGCAAAGGGTCCATATCATGTTCTTGCACAAGTACCCTCTTCTGTCTCTGTCTGTTTTTGAATAAAAGGCTCTAGTAATATGAAAGTAGAATTGTGGTGCATTTCTGTGATTGATTCTGTGCGTACATCGATCTCGACACAGAATGTTGGACACTCAACACAACAGTAGTGCCCTCCGGAGAGAACCATGGAGACGACAGCCTTAGTGATTTCTTACGTCACTCCAGTAGACTGAAAACTGAGCTCTGATCAGTTGCTTTGATCAATAAATATAGTTTTGCTGACAGACATTTCTGTAAGTAAGGTCCGATAAGCTTCGTCTTGTACAAACCACACAAGGGAGATCGAGTTGGTTTAAGTGGTTGACTATGACCGATATGATTCAGAAGATTTCTGCCTTAATCTTTCTTTTTTGCCACCATTCCATTTTGCAAAAGTGTGTGAAATATATATAGCGATGCCTAATAGAGCTCCTTTTTGTTGTTGTTTTTAAAGGTCAAACAAACTGAAGAAAATATTTTTTCCATTTACTGCAATAGCATAAAAAGTTAAAGGATACAAGTGGTCTTCTCATCTAAAGCCACTTTTTTGGAATTGAGTGCATGTTGCTTCCTTTGTTATTGTATTAATATGGATATTATGGCAATAATATGGATAATCTGGTTTATTCACTTTACTTTATTTCAAGTTCTGGACTTTAAAAAAATGATACATTTTATGGACTTCAGTTTTCATCAATTATACTAAAATTATATACATAGTTTGACTACCCTGACATCGGCTCTTGTCTTCAGATTTAGGTTCAGATTGTTATAGGGTTGGGTTAATAAAAAAGGTCTAAGGAAGTCCTTTTGCTTCTAGTAGGGAAGTCCTTTGGCTTCTAGTAGGATAAAGGTTCCATATCCAACTATGACGGGATCTCAGAGGAGGACGTGGTTAGTAGAGAGATGGCTGCACATTCACATCTCTATCAATTCATTTCTTCAAGAGCTGTGATTTTTTTCCTGCAGTCCCTCAAGTCCCTTGAAACTGGAATGTGTGATTGCGTTTTCTACTTCAAATTCTGCCTTGGCTTCGAAAAATGTGGACATTTGCTTAAAAATGATCAGATCAATCTGCTAATTTTTCGTAACTTAATTCAAAGAAAAGGATTAAAATGGCTTCCAGCAGACTGCAATTTTACTAACCTCTTGATTAAGCCAGAAAGGAGCTAAAAATAATAAATCCTTATACTCACCTAACTTAGACAAGCTTCAGATCTTCAGACACCAGGACTTATGGGGTCACATATAGTGTAACATGCTGTCCCACGCTGTCACATGGGGCAACACGTCATTGACATATGCAGAGTCCTACTTGACTCCATGAGGCTTGCTGTGGGAAGATCAGAAGATTTCCAAAGGTTGATCAGTAAAAGGCTAAGGTCACGAGACCATTTTTCTCTCATCTGAGAAAATTAGTCCGACTATGCCAATCACACTCTAGTTCGAGTTTGATCATGGTGTGATCCGATTTTCTCCGATGCGGAAGATAACTAAAAACTTTCTTCATTCTGTAAATCTGTGGAAATCAGACCGAACTTAGATGTTATCTGAATGCGGCCAGACTTTTTTCACAGACACATAGACTTGAATGGCCGAGTGCGATAGTTGGTCCGAGTAAAAAGATGGACACGTACACTGCCTCATTAAATAATATTGGTCTGAGTGCAATCGAATGTTTTGACGAATTGTTCTCGGACCGAAACTACGGTCATCTGCACAAGCCTAAAGAAGGTGAAGAAGGACAAGTGAGAGGCAGAAATAATATTAGTCAGGTGAAAGCTCCAAACATGACTACAAACATTTATTAATTAATTAATTAGTTGATGAATAGCGATGAGCGAAAATACTCATTACTCAAGATTTCTCGAGCATGTTCGGGGGTCCTCCGAGTATTCTTCAGTGCTTGGAGATTTAGCTTTTCTTGCCGCAGCTGAATGATTTACATCTGTCAGCCAGCATAAGTACATGTGGGGGTTGCCTGGTTGCTAGGGAACCCCCACATGTACTTATGCTGGCTAACAGATGTAAATCATTCAGCTGCGGCAAGAAAAACTAAATCTCCGAGCACTAAAAAATACTTGGAGGATCCCAGAGCATGCTCGAGAAATCTCGAGTA
This sequence comes from Ranitomeya imitator, assembly GCF_032444005.1. Classification (NCBI taxonomy): domain Eukaryota; kingdom Metazoa; phylum Chordata; class Amphibia; order Anura; family Dendrobatidae; genus Ranitomeya; species Ranitomeya imitator. Next base: position 1,242,366,004 of record NC_091282.1, on the reverse strand, counting down.
ACCAGTATATTCGTTCAGAGTCATCACTATTAATGAACCCTTTCCTATCCCTCCATGTATTATATTATAGGGTCTAGAAAGACCTTAATGCATAATAAATGTCTTTTTTACGGCAATTTTGATACCAATTTAACATCCGATTTGAATTAATCTGTTGAGAGAAATTTTAGGAAATTTGTTCATCTCTACTTGGAACAAACAGCTAACATGCAATAATTAATTTTATGTTTAGAGACAACTGATTCCCCAATAGAATGCTGGCTGATCGCCAAGGGTTCCAATCGCTGATCACATTGTTCCTCTGGTCACCACTAGGGATGAGCGACCTTTACTTTTATAGGATCGGGTCGGGTTTCACGAAACCCGACTTTTTCAAAAGTCGGGTCGAGTGAAATCGGCCGATCCTATAAAAAAGTCAGGTTCGGGGTCGGCCGAAACCCGAAACCCAATGCAGTGCATTGGGTTTCCATGGTTCCCAGGGTCTGAAGGAGAGGAAACTCTCCTTCAGGCCCTTCGATCCATATTAAAGTGTAAAATAAAGAATTAAAATAAAAAATATCGCAATACTTACCCTCTGACGCGCCCTGGCACTAACCGGCAGCCTTCCTCCTTCGAATTCGCGCTTCCAGGACCTTGCCGTGACGTCGCGGTGACGCTTCCGAGGGTGAGTATATACCTAATAGGAATATACTCACCCTCGGAAGCGCCCTGCTTCCTTCCGACAGCCTTCCTTCCTAAGAATCAGCGCATGAAGGACCTTCGGTGACGTCACGGCTTCTGATTGGTCGCGCGAGCGGTCACATGGGCGGCCGCGCGACCAATCACAAGCCGCAACGTCACTGCGACGTCACGGCAAGGTCCTGGAAGCGCGGATTCGAAGGAGGAAGGCTGCCGGTTAGTACCAGGGCGCGTCAGAGGGTAAGTATTGCGATATTTTTTATTTTAATTCTTTATTTTACACTTTAATCTGAATTCCGATACCAATTCCTGATATCTTAAACATATCGGGAATCGGTATCGGAATTCCGATTCCAGATTCAAAAGATCGCCGACTTCATGGCCGACCCCACACTGGGGTCGGGTCGGGTTTCATGAAACCCGACCTTGCCAAAAGTCAGCGACCTTTGAAAAATCTCGACCCGTTTCGCTCAACCCTAGTCACCACCAGTGTGTCTGTGTTTTCAGAAGTGGTCAACTTCATGAGACATTCCCTTTAAATTTATTGTTACTTGCTGCCTGTGGCAGTGGCCAAAGTTATCTCATTCCAAACTTTCTCAAGTTGTTTTCATGTCAGCAAATCACTCTTGGAAATGTCCCTTATTCCTTTTCCAACACATTAAACATTTGTATTCTAGTGCTGTTTATTTTACGCAAAGATGTTTTAAAATATAAATGCTCTTTTTTTTTCCACATTTCTGGTGGATATATGAATATAAGTGTATAAATACTCCCGGAAAAAAAATATCAAAATCATTTTTTCCATATTCAATAAAAAAAACAAACTGCTAGTTCCGAACACATTAAATTCATATTTTCAAGCCCGGGGAGAATATTATGTTTTGCTAAATCAATATTTTAATTTTCTACCTATTTCACTGTTTATATTTTTTTTTATTGTTGGAAATACAGTTTGAATAAGAAAAACAAAGATAAAATAGATAAAAATAAAAGAGAAAAGAGCAAGCCTTTCCTTCTCAGGCCTCTTTCACACGTCAGTGTCTCCGGTACGTGTACTGACAGTTTTCTCACATACCGGAGACACTGACACACGTAGACCCATTCAAATGAACGGGTCTATGCACATGTCTCCGTGTTTTCACGGACCGTGTGTCCATGTGCAAAACACGGAGACATGTCCGCTTTTCTCTGGCAGCACGTACCGCAATACGTCCTGCACACGTGCACACGGAGAACAGTGTGCACTCTTCTTCGTGTGCACATACCGCCTACAGGAGAGACAGCGCTACAGTAAGCGCTGTCCCCCCTGCGTGTGGTGCTGAAGCCGGCATTCATTCCTTCTCCCCAGCAGCGTTCGCTGAAGAGAAGGAATGAAAAATCAAGGTTTTTTTTTTTCCTTAAAAAAATCACTGTAATGAGCGGTACCATGTGACCGCTCACACAGGACCTGCTGCCGGCGCTGAGAGCATACATCGCAGGAGCTGGGTGAGTATTTATCGGCAAGCGGGGGGGGGGGGGGGCGCACAAGGGATGGGAGGTGGGAGGTGATTCACAAACTTTATTTTTAAGGAAAAAAAAAAAACCTTGATTTTTCATTCCTTCTCTCGAGCGAATGCTGCTTGGGAGAAAGAATGAATGCCGGCTTCAGAACCAAAAGCAGGGGACAGTGCATAACTGTAGCGCTGTCTCCTGCATGGTCCATGTGGTCCTCAGTCAGCACACGGGTGGCACACTGATGTGCTACGTGAGCACACGGACACACGGACACAGATAACTCCGGTACCGATTTCTCCGGTACCGAAATTATCTAGACGTGTGAAAGAGGCCTTATGCACATCAAAACGATTTGAGTGACTATTACCAAGTTGGTTGTAAGTTCTCCGGTTGTCCGGTTGTCACTTCTGGTAGGTAGTAACCATTGTACATCAGGAACATTTCACAAAACCTGCTGCTTTGAAGATGCCCTGTTGTCAAAAGCAATGTCATTCAGATCGCTAAGCTCATTTTCTATGCCTCCAACACATCACCTTTTGGGCTGCATTTACACACAGCAGTCGTACATTTAACTACAGCAATTTGTGAATGTGCTGCTGAAGATTCTACTGTATTTTGTATGGACAGCTCAAAATTAGATGAAAGTAGATGAAGTCAGATATTTTAGGTAGCAATTGAGCCGTCAAGCTTGTAAACACAGTGTACAAAAGTTAGGTACAAGTTTTATTCTAGAGAGTGCTAGAGTTGCAGAATTGCAAGCAACATCTTGAGAGGACAGAAGGAGATCAGCCAGAGGAACACGTGAGGGGATTTTTATTCTTCCCCTACCAGCAGGCCGGATAGTGATGGACCAGCTGGAGGAAAATCTACAGCATATCCTGAGGACTAGAACCCTTTAGGCAGATGGAATTCCCTGGTCTGCACAGCACCCTTAACCTACCTTAACCTACCCAAATACTACCCTACGGATACAGGAGGGTTTCGGACCTGGAGAGTGTTCCCCCATACCGGAGTACAGGAGTCCTTTAAAAAATGAACGTCAGAGGCAGCCAGGATGTAGAGATCTGCTGGTTAAGGTCAACCCAGTGGGATAGAAGAGAATCTCTAACGTGTCAGTTTGTAGAACAGGATAGGCTCCTCATTTACAATGTGTGGAGAATAAAAAAAAACTATTATGGTGCTGATATCTCAGTTTATCAGTTGACAGTTACAGCGAGAACATTTCACTATATATTAGGAAAAAAAATATTTGGATAATTATTCAGAAAGAAAGACTACCACTTTCATTTTCAATCTACATCAGCACTGCATTTGTACACCACAATCAGATTGGGCCTTTTTCATCGCTCTGAGAATGAGCTGTACTCTCTATACCTCTATACCTGTTAGGACTGGCGGAACGCACCAAGTAAGATGATATAGATGCGTTCGCAGTCCGGGGTCCACCGTGCAGGCGAAACCCATTGCTAGTGAATGACAGACTATATGGCGGTACTAAAAGTATAAACACATGGGTTAAACCTCACCCAACGTGAAGAAAGCGATCCTGTTAAGTCACAGGACCGCGGTACCGCACATAGAGCACGAGCAAGTAGTCAGCGAACTTAACCCCGAAAGGGATTGAAGTCCGATTAGACCCTTGCTGGCACAACACCGCAACTGGGTGTGTAATGAACCTTATTAGTAACAAATGAGCACAAGAGTGCGTGCGATGCCGCACTGACGTTACGCCACTAACCACCCAGGCTTGGGTATGGAAAGCGCAAGGCAAGCGCACGGCGCCGTACTGGCAGGCACAGCTATAGGACGCTGTGATGTGTGTAACATACAGATGGATAGTCGGGCGCTAGAGAGCTACCATCATCCGCGAGCAGTCAACAACTCTAGGGAGGGATACGTAGGAGCTTTCATCCATCGACATACATCCATCTACACACACACATAATAATTGTACACTAGCGCATGGCCGTGCGGTCATGCGCAGTTTATATAGTTGCAGGACAGGAAGTGGCCACAGAAACTTTGCCCTTCCAAGACCTGCCAAGAGGACCAATGGAATGCGCTGCAGAGCCTGAGCACATGACCCTCGATCTCCAACGGGAGATCTTGCCCTGGGCATGCTCAGTGTGTGCAAATAAGGACTTAGTCCCAGAGAAGTCCGCTCGTTGCTGACCAGCACTGACTTTAATGGCAGGAGCTGAAGAAGCAGCAGTAACTCTCTGTACAGAGCGAGACCGAGCAAGACGCTGGGACCGACGTCCTTGCTGAGCAGACTCCACTGCGGCTGGATAGGAATGGGAGACTGCAGCGGAGACGGCCCGAGATTCCCCCTGTGCAGAAGTGGGAACTCGAGACCTAACATTACCCCCCCTCCTAGGGCCCCCCCCTCCTTGGGCCTCGCTACGCTCGAAGGCAGCAATGAGCTGTGGGGCCCAAATGTTTTCAGCAGGTTCCCATGACCTGTCCTCTGGGCCATAACCCTTCCAATCCACCAAATAGAACTTTTTGCCGCGTACCACCTTGCACCCCAAAATAGCGTTCACCTCATAATCATCCGTAGACGATCCCGATGTCCCGGCAGATGACTCGGAAAACCGGGACATGTATACGGGTTTCAAGAGGGATACGTGAAAGGTGTCGGTGATACCCAAGCGTGGAGGAAGAGCCAGACGGTAGACCACAGGATTAACCTGTTCGAGAACCTTGAAGGGACCCAAGAAGCGAGGAGCAAACTTAGTGGACTCAACTCGCAGCCTGATGTTACGGGCGGAGAGCCACACCAAGTCGCCAGGGGCAAAGGTCGGAGCGGGGCGCCGATGAACAGCGGAAGACACAGGCATGGGCACAGGAACACGCGGATGCTGGCCTTAATTTAAGAGGAATGGAGTCTGACCGGTGGAGTCGGCTACGGCATTGTTAAGTGCAAACTCTGCCCACGGTAACAAGGATGCCCAGTCATCCTGCCTGGCAGAAACAAAATGTCGCAGATATGTGACCAAGGTCTGGTTGGCCCTTTCAACCAACCCATTCGTCTCTGGATGATATGCTGAAGAGAGATTTAACTCAATACTGAGTAGACGACAAAGCTCTCTCCAGAATCGAGACGCAAACTGGGGACCCCGGTCACTAACAATTTTGTCTGGCATACCGTGTAGGCGAAAGATATGCTTGATAAACAAGACAGCCAACGCCCGTGCAGATGGTAGCCGTGGAAGAGGCACCAAATGCACCATTTTGGAAAAATGGTCGGTGATCACCCAGATAATGGTGCAGTTACGAGACTTGGGCAAGCCCACCACAAAGTCCATCCCGACCATCTCCCAGGGCCTGTCTGCCACGGGCAGAGGATACAGCAAACCAGCTGGCCGTTGCCGAGGAGTCTTGTTCCTGGCGCAAGAGACACATGCCCGAACATACTCCGCGACATCACGGGCCATATGCGGCCACCAGTATGTCCTCGCCAGTAGCTCAGATGTCCTTTTAGTACCAAAATGTCCACCCACCCTGGACGAGTGCGCCCAAGAAAGAACCTTCGGTCGCAAACTGGATGGAACAAAAGTCTTGCCCGGGGGCACAGACTCCAGCGAAACCGGAGCCACAGTTCTCAAGCTCTCGGTGGGGACAATAAGCCGAGGCTCCTCCTCCTCCTCCGCAGATGACACAATGGAGCGAGAGAGAGCGTCGGCCCGAATGTTCTTCTCCCCAGAAAGGAAATGGAGGGTGAAATGAAACCGGGAGAAGAACAAGGACCATCTGGCCTGGCGAGAATTCAACCGCTGAGCTGTCTGCAGGTATACCAAATTTTTATGGTCTGTGAAGACTTGGAAGGGAAAACGTGCTCCCTCCAAGAGATGTCTCCACTCCGAGAAAGCCAACTTCATGGCTAGCAACTCCCTGTCCCCGATGGAATAATTCCTCTCTGCTGGTGCGAAGGTCTTGGAGAAAAAGAAGCATGGATGCTTCCGACCTTGAGCATCCTTTTGGAAGAGGACTGCTCCAGCACCAACAGAAGAGGCATCCACCTCCATGATAAATGGCTTATCAACATCGGGGCGATGTAGAATGGGAGCGCTAGCGAAGTGTGACTTTATAGAGATAAAGGCCTTGGAGACCTCCTCAGACCAAAATTTGGGATTCGCCCCCTTTTTGGTGAGGGCAACCAAGGGAGCTACCAAAGTTGAGAAGTGCGGGATGAACTGGCGATAATAATTGATGAATCCTATAAAGCGCTGCACCGCTTTAAGAGAATGGGGTTCCTGCCAGTCCATCACAGCCTGTAGTTTGGCAGGATCCATAGCCAATCCCTGGGCTGAGATGATGTAGCCTAGGAAAGGTAAGGACTCCTGCTCAAACATACACTTCTCCAACTTGGCATAGAGAGAGTTTGCCCGTAGGAGGTCGAAGACTTTGCTAACATCTCTCCGGTGGGAGTCAATATCTGGAGAGTAGATGAGAATATCATCCAGATAGACTACGACCGAGGTGGAAAGCATATCCCGGAAGATATCGTTCACAAAGTCTTGGAAAACGGCTGGGGCATTACAGAGCCCGAGGGCATCACCAGATATTCATAGTGCCCATCCCTGGTGTTAAACCCCGTCTTACATTCGTCCCCCTCACGGATGCGAATCAGGTTGTAAGCACCCCGCAGATCTAATTTAGTAAATACCCTTGCTCCCTGAAGCCTATCGAATAGCTCGGATATCAGAGGCAAAGGGTACTTATTCTTAACGGTGATGGCGTTAAGACCCCTGTAGTCTATGCATGGACGCAATTCCCCATTCTTCTTCTGCACGAAGAAGAACCCTGCCCCAGCAGGTGACACTGACTTCCTGATGAACCCTCTTGCCAGATTTTCCTGGATGTACTGTGACATTGCCTCCGTCTCCGGGAGAGATAGCGGATAGACTCTACCCCGGGGAGGCTCAGCACCAGGCAAGAGGTCAATAGGACAGCCATAGGGGCGATGGGGCGGAAGGGTCTCCGCCGCCTTTTTGGAGAACACGTCTGCATAAGACCAATACTGCTTGGGGAGAGAGGATAGATCTGCGGGTACCTCTGTTGTAGCAACCTGAACGCACTCCCTCTGACACCTACCCCCACAAGATTCACCCCATCCCAGAATTCTGCCAGAGGACCACTCGATATGAGGAGAGTGGTACCGTAGCCAAGGTATTCCCAACAGGATCTCATCAATTTCCTCTGGAATGACGAGCAGAGAAATAATCTCCTGATGAGATGGCGACATGGACAGAGTAAAAGGGATGGTCTGGTGTGTTATCTGTGAGGGCAGTGTCGACCCATTCACCACTCGTACCGTTACAGGTTGAGCTAGCATAACCAGGGGTATTGCGTGACGTTGGGCGAAGGCAGAAGACATAAAATTGCCCTCCGCCCCAGAATCCACGCAGAGCTCTACTGAGTGGGAGAATGAGCCTATAGTAATTGTCCCCTTAAAGGACAATTTAGAGGCAAACGTCGCCGTGTCTAGTGTACCTCCACCTACGACCACTAGACGCTGACGTTTCCTCGACCGCTGAGGACATCTGGTGGCTAGATGTCCTGACTGCTGGCAAACATGACAGACCCTGAGTGCACAAGCGGTCCGGGACTTAGATCCCGCTTGTGACCATTCTCTGGCCTCATGTGACTCAGGAACCAGGACCGGAGATTCCAGAGGTTTGGCGAAAGTAGGAGCCAGCCGAAACCTCTGCCTACACTGGGCTCGCTCTAACCTCCGCTTGTTAAAACGGAGATCAATTCGAGTGGAGACTGTTATTAACTCCTCCAGTGTGGTAGGAATCTCCCTAGTGGCCAGAGCGTTCTTTACGTGGTCAGCCAAGCCCCTCCAAAATATGGGGATAAGAGCTTTATCCGACCATTCCAGCTCAGATGCTAAAGTGCGGAATTGGACGGCAAAATGACTGAACAAGGACTCACCCTGAGTTAATGCCAGCAGTTGGAGCGCAGTATCATGGGTGACTTGAGGTCCTAAAAAGACCTGTTTCAGAGTGCTCAAAAACAGCGGAGCACTCGGCACCACATGATCGCCACGCTCCCACAGCGGCGTAGCCCATTCCAACGCCCTGTCCGACAATAGAGATACAATAAATCCCACCTTAGCACGCTCTGTGGGGAAGCGTGCAGCCAGGAGCTCAAGATGAATAGAGCACTGACTCACAAATCCCCTACAAAATTTGCTATCACCAGAAAATTATTCTGGCAGCGGGAGGCGAGAAAATGTCGGAACAGGGGTGGCAATGGACAAAGTTGCTGCAGCCACGCTGGCAGCCTGTACAGCAACTGCGGTCACATCCACAGCTGAGGTTGCGCTCTCGAGAGCCGCCAACCTACCCTCCAGCTGCTGGATATACCGGAAGGATTGCTGATTGTCTGTCATCACTAGCCAGACCCTGGCGCTAGTGTAATGTTAGGACTGGCGGAACGCACCAAGTAAGATGACATAGATGCGTTCGCAGTCCGGGGTCCACCGTGCAGGTGAAACCCGCTGCTAGTGAATGACAGACTATATGGCGGTACTAAAAGTATAAACACGTGGGTTAAACCTCACCCAACGTGAAGAAAGCGATCCTGTTAAGTCACAGGACCGCGGTACCGCACATAGAGCGCGAGCAAGTAGTCAGCGAAATTAACCCCGAAAGGGATTGAAGTCCGATTAGACCCTTGCTGGCACAACACCGCAACTGGGTGTGTAATGAACCTTATGAGTAACAAATGAGCACAAGAGTGCGTGCGATGCCGCACTGACGGACGCCACTAACCACCCAGGCTTGGGTATGGAAAGCGCAAGGCAAGCGCACGGCGCCGTACTGGCAGGCACAGCTATAGGACGCTGTGATGTGTGTAACATACAGATGGATAGTCGGGCGCTAGAGAGCAACCATCATCCGTGAGCAGTCAACAACTCTAGAGAGGGATACTTAGGAGCTTTCATCCATCGACATACATCCATCTACACACACACATAATAATTGTACACTAGCGCATGGCCGTGCGGTCATGCGCAGTTTATATAATTGCAGGACAGGAAGTGGCCACAGAAACTTTGCCCTTCCAAGACCTGCCAAGAGGACCAATGGAATGCGCTGCAGAGCCTGAGCACATGACCCTCGATCTCCAACGGGAGATCTTGCCCTGGGCATGCTCAGTGTGTGCAAATAAGGACTTAGTCCCAGAGAAGTCCGCTCGTTGCTGACCAGCACTGACTTTAATGGCAGGAGCTGAAGAAGCAGCAGTAACTCTCTGTACAGAGCGAGACCGAGCAAGACGCTGGGACTGACGTCCTTGCTGAGCAGACTCCACTGCGGCTGGATAGGAATGGGAGACCGCAGCGGAGACGGCCCGAGATTCCCCCTGTGCAGAAGTGGGAACTCGAGACCTAACAATACCTATGCCAGAAAAGCCTAAAATGGTGCTGCATGGTTGGCCTCCATCATTTGTTCAGGCTTGATATTACACCCTGATTGGTGGAGCTAGACCATGTAATGTGATGGGTCATTACTTGCAACCCCACGTGGTAGGTCATGAATACATTAGCTCCCTCTCTGAGTCTTCAGCAGTGTGTGAAATGGCACTGACCATATATTTTGTGCTATTTAAACTCATATCAGAACCCACTCTTGTCCACTTTCTTCCTCACCCAGTCTGTATTACTTACACAATACAAATTCCATATAATATTGTAAACTGCTAGCACAACCCTCAACAGGCTTCAATCCATATCACACCCCTTTTCAAGTATGCCGTACTTAGCAGCAACCACCGGACTGTGATTATTTGCACTATGTTTCCACTGAAGCGCCAGCTGGCAAACCTAGTTCTGCAAAAAGCATTAAACTCTGCTAGATTACCATAAGTATGCAACTTATCCCACATCATCAGGAGGGTGTTAAACTAGAAGAGGAGGGGACTGGAAAAAAACACGAACATGAAGCCAGAAAATATACTGATGAATAGTGTTGAGCGATACCGTCCGATATTTGAAAGTATCGGTATCGGATGATATCGGCCGATATCCGAAAAATATCGGATATCGCCGATACCGATATCCGATACCAATACAAGTCAATGGGACACAAATATCGGAAGGTATCCTCTATGGTTCCCAGGGTATGAAGGAGAGGAAACTCTCCTTCAGGCACTGGGATCCATATTCATGTGTAAAATAAAGAATAAAAATAAAAAATATTGATATACTCACCCTCGGACGCGCCCTGGTTGTAACCGCTGCAACCGCCATTATTCCCTTCCTAAGAATGAGCACGTAAAGGACCTTCGATGACGTCGCGGCTTGTGATTGGTCGCGTGACCGCTCATGTGACAGCTCACGCGACCAATCACAAGCTGCAACATCATCGAAGGTCCTTCACGCGCTCATTCTTAGGAGCAGAAGCATGGCGGTTGCAGCGGTTACAACCAGGGCGCGTCCGAGGGTAAGTATATCAATATTTTTTATTTTTATTCTTTATTTTACACATCAATCTTCTTCCCGATACCGATTCTCGATATCGCAAAAATATCGGAACTCTGTATCGGAATTCCGATACCGCAAATATCGTCCGATACCCGATACTTGCGGTATCGGAATGCTCAACACTACTGATGAAGGATGTAAGGCGCTACAAAAAAGACCTAAGACAACACACTCGGAAGGAAGGTAAGAACATTTCTAAAACAATCAACAGGGAGGAGATTGGAATAAAACAAAATCCTCTAAACTGCATGCTCGCAAACGCCAGAAGCCTGACAAACAAGATGGAAGAACTAGAAGCAGAAATATCTACAAGTAACTATGGCATAGTGGGAATAACCGAGACATGGTTAGATGAAAGCTATGACTGGGCAGTTAACTTACAGGGTTATAGTTTGTTTAGAAAAGATCATAAACATCAGAGAGGAGGAGGGGTTTGTCTCTATGTAAAGTCTTGTCTAAAGTCCACTTTAAGGGAGGATATTAGCGAAGGGAATGAGGATGTTGAGTCCATATGGGTCAAAATTCATGGAGGGAAAAATAGTAACAAAATTGTCATTGGGGTCTGCTACAAACCCCCAAATATAACAGAAATCATGGAATGTCTACTTCTAAGGCAGATAGATGAAGCCACAACCCATAATGAGGTCCTTGTTATGTGGGACTTTAACTACCCGGATATTAACTGGGAAACAGAAACCTTTGAAACCCATAAAGGCAACAGGTTTCTGCTAATAACCAAGAAAAATTATCTTTCACAATTGGTGCAGAATCCAACCAGAGGAGCAGCACTTTTAGACCTAATACTATCTAATAGACCTGACAGAATAACAAATCTGCAGGTGGTCGGGCATCTAGGAAACAGCGACCACAATATTGTACAGTTTCACCTGTCTTTCACTAGGGAGACTTGTCAGGGAGTCACAAAAACACTGAACTTTAGGAAGGCAAAGATTGACCAGCTTAGAGATGCCCTTAATCTGGTAGACTGGGACAATATCCTCAGAAATAAGAATACAGATAATAAATGGGAAATGTTTAAGAACATCCTAAATAAGCACTGTAAGCGGTTTATACCTTGTGGGAATAAAAGGACTAGAAATAGGAAAAACCCAATGTGGCTAAACAAAGAAGTAAGACAGGCAATTAACAGTAAAAAGAAAGCATTTGCACTACTAAAGCAGGATGGCACCATTGAAGCTCTAAAAAACTATAGGGAGAAAAATACTTTATCTAAAAAACTAATTAAAGCTGCCAAAAAGGAAACAGAGAAGCACATTGCTAAGGAGAGTAAAACTAATCCCAAACTGTTCTTCAACTATATCAATAGTAAAAGAATAAAAACTGAAAATGTAGGCCCCTTAAAAAATAGTGAGGAAAGAATGGTTGTAGATGACGAGGAAAAAGCTAACATATTAAACACCTTCTTCTCCACGGTATTCACGGTGGAAAATGAAATGCTAGGTGAAATCCCAAGAAACAATGAAAACCCTATATTAAGGGTCACCAATCTAACCCAAGAAGAGGTGCGAAACCGGCTAAATAAGATTAAAATAGATAAATCTCCGGGTCCGGATGGCATACACCCACGAGTACTAAGAGAACTAAGTAATGTAATAGATAAACCATTATTTCTGATATTTAGGGACTCTGTAGCGACAGGGTGTATTCCACAGGACTGGTGCATAGCAAATGTGGTGCCAATGTTCAAAAAGGGCTCTAAAAGTGAACCTGGAAATTATAGGCCAGTAAGTCTAACCTCTATTGTTGGTAAAATATTTGAAGGGTTTCTGAGGGATGTTATTCTGGATTATCTCAATGAGAATAACTGTTTAACTCCATATCAGCATGGGTTTATGAGAAATCGCTCCTGTCAAACTAATCTAATCAGTTTTTATGAAGAGGTAAGCTATAGACTGGACCACGGTGAGTCATTGGACGTGGTATATCTCGATTTTTCCAAAGCGTTTGATACCGTGCCACACGAGAGGTTGGTACAGAAAATGAGAATGCTTGGTCTGGGGGAAAATGTGTGTAAATGGGTTAGTAACTGGCTTAGTGATAGAAAGCAGAGGGTGGTTATAAATGGTATAGTCTCTAACTGGGTCGCTGTGACCAGTGGGGTACCGCAGGGGTCGGTATTGGGACCTGTTCTTATCAACATATATATTAACAATCTGGTAGAAGGTTTACACAGTAAAATATCCATATTTGCAGATGATACAAAACTATGTAAAGCAGTTAATACAAGAGAAGATAGTATTCTGCTACAGGTGGATCTGGATAAGTTGGAAACTTGGGCTGAAAGGTGGCAGATGAGGTTTAACAATGATAAATGTAAGGTTATACACATGGGAAGAAGGAATCAATATCACCATTACACACTGAACAGGAAACCACTGGGTAAATCTGACAGGGAGAAGGACTTGGGAATCCTAGTTAATGATAAACTTACCTGGAGCAGCCAGTGCCAGGCAGCAGCTGCCAAGGCAAACAGGATCATGGGGTGCATTAAAAGAGGTCTGGATACACATGATGAGAGCATTATACTGTCTCTGTACAAATCCCTGGCTAGACCTCTCATGGAGAACTGTGTACAGTTTTGGGCACCGCTGCTCAGGAAGGATATAATGGAACTAGAGCGAGTACAAAGGAGGGCAACAAAATTAATAAAGGGGATGGGGGAACTACAATATCCAGAGAGAGATTAGCAAAATCAGGATTATTTATTCTAGAAAAAAGACGCCGGAGGGGCGATCTAATAATCTTATTTAAATATATAAGGGGACAATACAAATATCTAACCGAGGATCTGTTTATACCAAGGAATGTCACAGTCACAAGGGGGCATTCTCTGCATCTGGAGGAGAGAAGGTTTCTCCACCAACATAGAAGAGGATTCTTTACTGTTAGGGCAGTGAGAATCTGGAATTCCTCGCCTGAGGAGGTGGTGATGGCGAACTCAGTCGAGGGGTCCAAGACCGGCCTGGATGTCTTCCTGGAGCAGAACAATATTGTATCATACAATTATTAGGTTCTGTAGAAGGACGTAGATCTGGGGATTTAATCTGATGGAATATAGGCTGAACTGGATGGACAAATGTCTTTTTTCGGCCTTGCTAACTATGTTACTATGTTTTACTTTGTCGCTGGGCTCTGCTACTTCACCACAATTATGTCCACTGACAATCTCAGCTCTCTTTCATCACTGGGCTCTGCTACATTACTATAAGCGTGTCTCCTGACATACCTGGCATTGCCATACTGTTGAAATCTGCAACATGACCACAGGTGTGTCTCCTGGAAAGTCTATCCCTGCTACATCATTTGCCATAACTATGATACCACTAGCGAGTCTACTAACAAACCAAGCTCTGCTTTATTGTAAGACTCTGCTACATCACCATAGGTGAGTCTCCTATCATTTGCAGCTCTGCTATTCCATTGCTTTATTACTTTTCTGAGTGTTTAGCTTCTATGTGTCCCTCTTTAGCCTTTTCTACTCCAGCTGCCATCAGGTCTCTACAGTCTCTGTTGCACTAGACATATAACTTCATATGTCTGTCCTGTACGCCATTTGTTCAACCTAATTAAAAGGCTATAAGGATCCATATCTTCAGGTGAGACATAATAATTGCTTTTCTTTTCTTTTTTTAAAGCTTGTTATTTTGTAGTACATGTTTTGGCTAGATTCACAGATGCATGTTTTGTGGCTGAGATCGGATCATGCTGCTTGGATCGGCCATGGGTATGTTATAAGGCGAACATATATGGGCTGTCTAGATCAAATCAGAGGACCCACAGGTTTTTGTGAATAATGGTTCTTTATTTTTTTTTTTTAAATCAGGTAAATATTTTTATAAATTAAAGATTTTTGCAGATATAAACAGAATATACAAATCAGAACATTTGAACCCCAACTGAACCCTCCCCAACTCCCTACAATCCACCAACGCATCCTTTTGAATGCCATGCTTACTCAACCATAACCCAAATTACAGTACACATATAAATATAAAGTCCAAAACATCTCCAACATCTTTTCACACTTTATCTGGAGTAACCAGCACCCAGTCTATATACATAATGTCACAACTCTGTTGATGGGTGTTCCAGGGCCAGGGGCTCCTTCCCTGTCCCTGATACTAAGGGATGCCCCAGCTCGCCCTGCTCCTCAGATTACTTCTGATGGTGAAGATGCTGGGGCCACGTAACTTGCCTTAGCTCCTGAATTTGCCATCAGTCTGTACCCGTCCCCACCCAGGAAAGAGAAGAGTAATAGTATATCATAATACACCAACCAGACTTACTAGGTAATTCAAACAGTAGGAACTAATAATACCAAGCATATAAATATACTCACACATACAGTATAACAGAGGAATGCACCTAGGAGTAGAGGATGTGGTTAAACCAAAGTAGGAATAGAAAGAGAATTATCGCACACTCAAAACCTAGCAACATTCACAGATAAATCCACCAAACACTCTCTCCTATAATAACCAACAACAACCTCCAGCCATGTGGCAAAAGCTAACACTGACAATAAGTGCTAGCCTGGGCCCAGATTATATAGGAGATGGGAGTGGCTAACAATGCACAGTTGAGAGCCCTAGCTCAAGGAGTTCTCAACAGATCGGATTAACCTCTGCACTGCCAAATATTATGTACATCATTCAATAAGTAGGTGTAGAGCTTCTAATCAGTGCAGGCGTAGGAATAATTAGATGCTGCAGTTTTCTGGCTCCTTCCCATAGTGGTAAACCCGTGACATACAGAGTATATATTAAGTCTCTTTAGGACTATTATTAAGGAACAATGAGTAATAGTTGGAAACCACCCAAGGGTGCATCACATTTCTTACACAGACAGTGGAACACTGATGTGTGAATCCAGACTTCAAGATACGTTGCACCAAGACGAAAGGCATTCATCAGTTCCTTCCTACCAATTAGGGGGATAGAGCCTAATTAACACACCCATGACTCCAGAAAAATCGAGACAATTACATTGCATTTCCACTGTCATCTAATAGTTTTTTTCGTAAAACTTCACAAACAACTCGGAAACGAATTTTACAGAGAAATGAGACAGAAAAAAAAAATCCTGCTCCTCTCGTGAGCATAATGAATAATACATTCGCAATGAAATAGGATTGTTCTTTCCTACTTATTTTTACTAAGATCCCAGGATTTAATGGTTGATTTGTTTTCAATTCCTTGTATCCATCCTCACTATGTATATGTACTGGGACTTATTCTGTCCGCCACAAACTGGGATTTATTTAGTTAGCAAGGGTCAGTGAACACGTAGCGTATTTTTACAAACTGATATTGAACGGGGGGAGGGGGGGGACTGCATTAGAATGAGCTCTGCATAACAATAGGCTACAGACGGTGGCACGCACTTACTGTAGATATAACGGTGTGCAGGATGATTTTTCACTGTCAATTTAAAGGACCTTATTTCTTTTCACCCGTCTTGGGTTTATAAAGGTATTTTAACTATTCAGGCAAGGGATCAGAGGGTTGGAAAGCTGCACGGTATACACAAAGGATCAGACAACCCATCAAAGAGGTGGGATATTGGCTCTTACCTGGCTCAGTTCGATAGGTGTCAAGAAGTCGTTACATTTTGACAGCTGTTATATTGCCCGCAGCAGCTGAAATGATTGGGCCCTTTCAAGATAGAACGAAACAGGTGACTGTTCACAATTCATTTCACGCAATCAGAGGTGGGAATCTTCTCCACAGCGGAAAACTCAATTCTTCCATTTTGCCTGTTACGTCTTATCACAATAGACCTGACATACCTAGACAATCAAATGTAATCAACATGGCTCCCTCGGGTAATAACATGTTTAAAGTTGCAGTTTCTGATATTTCTGATAGGAGTTCCCTTTTTTTTCCGATTTTTGGTTATTGGGAAACATGTAAGGAGGTAAAATTGGTTTTATGATTCTTTTTTTTGTGTGGTTTTTATTGTTTCTTTGTTCGCCGGCATAATACAGTATTTTTAGTTAGTCACTCAGATAGAGATGTTAGAGAGAGACTTCAGAGGTATGGAAAGACAGCAGTGAAAAATGATTAGAATTTGGATTGGAAGAATGTTTTAGTCTTTAGCGTCCATGCAACAAATCTGGTGTAAAGTAAAGGTCCGTTTGCAGTGCAAGATTATCAAGAATGAGCATTCTTAGGAAGGAAAACATATTCATATCTTGGGGTCTAAACAGACTGCCGATCACCCGAAAAATACAAAACGATAATCATTCTCAGCAATACATTATCTTGCGCAAATAGAACAATGGCAGCCGGTAAGTTCAGAATGGTCTATCAGAGATTATTCAATGTGTGTCTGAAGAATGTAAACAGGTTATTAAATGCTATTAATTGGCGGATGATCAGCAAACTCAGTTTACAATCTTTGAAGCATACATGTGTTAGGGGTTGAGTTCCCGCCTATGCATAGGGGGAATCTCGAGCCATCTCCACTGCAGTCTCCCATTCTTCTCCTGCTGCATTGGAGCCTGCTCAGCGGAGGCGTCGGTCCCAGTGTCTTGCTCAGTCTGACACTGTGCAAAAGCTGCCTTTCCAGCTTCTGCTATTGTAGCCAGTAATGGTCAGCGGCAAGCAGACGTCTTTGGGACTCAGTCCTACTTTTCCCCTTCTGAGCATGCCCAGGATAAGATCTCTCATTGGAGATCAAGGGTCACATGCTCAGGTACTGCAGCAATTCCCATTGGTCCTCTAGGAAGGTCCTTAGCCTATCAATCTAAGTTATGTGCTTGGCGCCAGTGTGGTTATGTGTGTATGTATTCAGGGACCCGGCTGAAATAAGCCCCTAGAATACAAGCACCTCCCGTGAGGAGATTCTGTGTTTGCATGACCACTGACCGATATCAGCTCGGCAGTTAGCTTGTGCTCCTGTGAGTCTAACAGGACGCAGTGCTTTCCTTTCACGGCGACTCTGTGAAGTAGCAGAGCTAGCTTATACCGCCAAATAGTGCCACCATTCACTAGCAGCAGGTTCCTCCTACATGGTGGACCCCGGGCTGCGAACGCACCAATAATAAACATCTATATTTACTCGGTGCGTTCCGCTAGCCCTAACAACATGTCTTTTCACCAAAAATCCCCCCAAAAGTATGGTCTTTCTATCTACAACAATTTAAAACTTCTTTTGGTGCTTATGCCAGTCTAATATGCCCAGGGACTATCTTGAATCTCATGCTCTATAAATTGCCATCCTTTTTTGAGAGAACTTTCTATACCTTATGTCCAGGTGCTCATCCCCACAGCTTTTGTCAAATGGCTAACCAACCTTGAACTGAAAGCCTTCCTCTTTGCTATGTCTGCATTCATTTTGATAAAACAGAGGAGCAAGAGCAGAAAGACAAAGACTAAAGATGAGCGAACCCGTGGAAGTTTGGGTTCATCAGGTTCAACCCGACTTTAGTCCAAAGTTTGGTTCGGCTACTAGAACTTTAACTGAACTTTAGCCTGAACCCAAACCTCATAGAAATCAATGGGGACACAAACTTTGGAGCTGGAAAATCTCTCTCTAGGAGAAATCCATGTTCGGAGTTTAGCATCAAACACTAGATGTCAGTTAAGAACCCTGAACTTTGCAGATCGGTTCTCAAATAAAGACCCAACCCACTGCCTATAGAGACAAAGACCTGCCAACCAGGCAACCCCCACACGTACTTATGCTGGCTAACAGATGTAAATCATTCAGCTGTGGCAAGGAAAACTAAATGTCCGAGCACTAAAAAATACTCGGAGGACACCCGAGCGTGCTCCAGAAATCTCGAGTAAAGAGTATATTCGCTCATCACTAGTAAAGATGCAAACCAATCCCCAATTCAAGAACCCACCCAGTGTGCCTGTAGAAACAAAGACCTGTTGTCATTTCCAGTAAATACAGCAACTCACCCCCACTTCTTGTGGATACAAAGATCGTGACACTGCATATAGAGGCAAAAACCTGCCTGCAGTTCCTGAAACAACAAAAACGCACCACACTGTCTGTGAAGACTAAGACCAATCCCCACTTCCTGTAGTTAAAATAACCTACCTATCCTGTAGAAATAAATAAATATTGTGCACCACTTCCCAAAGAGACAAAAACCCACCCTCACTTCATGTAGATAAAATAATCCATCCCACTGTCTGTAGAGACAAAGACCCACCCAACTTCCTGTAATCTGCCTTAGTATTTCTGCTGCTTGTAGATTTACAGTCAGATTACACTTGACAACAGGCAGTGGACAAAAGTAAAAAAAAAAAACAAAGATGCTTAGTGGCCAGTACCTTGAAGTGATTTTTCTGGAGTAAGACAACTTTTTTATTTTTAATAGAGTCAATCACAGAATATATAATCATCACATTATCTACCAAATCAGATCAAGTTATCTGAAAGCACAGAGACCAAGTAAGGAAACAATATCAGGGATTTATGGGGTCAAGGAAAGGATTTAAAAGAGTTTTGGACAAAATACATTTATAACTTATCCATGGGGTAATTGATACATGTGTGATCAATATGGGTCACTGAGACCCTCAATGATCCCTAGAATGGAAATCTTGGACCTTTTTCCTCTTTACTGCATTTGCCCCCCTTCCCCCCCCTGCAGTTCCATTCAGTGACACAAGAGCTGATAAATGAAACCAATCAAGTGGTTGGTTATTTGCTTCAGCTCCGTAGACATTGAATAAAACTGCTGGAACATGCATGACCATGATTCCATTCAAACTCATCCCCACTTCCGTCTCAGGTCCCTGCTAGTGATTGATAGTGCTCTGAGGTGTTGCCACTGTGGATGAATAAAACATTTCCCACAAGTTCTACACTTGTTAGGTGGATAAAGCATTGGAATGCTAATTGAAGTAATACAGTACATCATCTAGGCCATACATTTGTCTGAAGAGTTGCATTTGGAAGGTTGGAAAATAATAGATGGCGTCAGAGAGGTTGTTTAAAAAGAGAGATGACACATGAGAGACTATAACGAAGTGTTTTGAGTAGTAAAAAAGGGCTTGATTTGGCGTATTGGCTTGATAAGGTACTAAAAATAGGTGTATGAATTTCAGAATTTTAGGACACCTATAGTACGAAATGCCCTGACCAAGAAGAAAGATGAAGTGAATAAAGAGGATCAATCTCAATAGGCCACAGTTCATAAAGTGGCCTGGAGGTTCTCCATATGGTAAAGTAGATGGTGGACCATGCAACATATTGTGATTTGAATTTCTAAAATTTTCAGTTCATCTTGAATTTTAATACATTGAGATGAAATTTGTGAGGATTGCAAAAAAAAATCCCCTGGAGCTATGACATCACATGGACTATTCCACTTCATCGAGTGGATTATCTTATCTGAGTTATCCGACATCAGCAGGTCCCAGTGGAGTATAACTTGGCTCAAGACTGGGAGTTTGTACGGTAAGGTTGGATTCCATCTCCAGATTCACTAAGTACCGTATTTTTCACTTTATAAGACGCTTCAGATTATAAGATGCACCCCAAATTTTGAGGAGAAAAATAGGAAAAAAAACTATTTTTTATAAAATGGTGGTGCTTCTTATAATCCATGCGTCTTATTGCTTACCGGGCTGGTAGCTGAGGTGAAGCTGGGTCCCAGGGTTGCTTCTGGAGGAGGCAGGAGTGGAACGTTGCTGCAGGATGCAGGCTGGGATGAGGGGATGTTCCGATGTGCTCTGCTGCGGATGTCCGATGCTGCCACTGTGCTCTGCCCCTGGTGTTGCCCTGTGTTGCTGTCACCACACTCTGTCCCTGGTGCTGCTGAGTGCTGCTGCTGCGCTCTGTCTCCTGATGCTTGCTGCCACTGTGCTCTGGCCCGTGCTGCGGTGGGGGCTCTGCTGTTCCATCCCTGCTTTCCTGTGCGTGTGGTGTGGATTCCTTGCGGGACAATGGCCACCAAGAGGCGGCACATGCGCAGATCTGAAATCTCATCTTCCAAGATTTCAGTGCTGAGATCTCCATCTGCGCATGTGTTACCTCCTGGCTGCCATTTTCCCGGAAGGAATCCACCGCACACGCACAGGAAAGAATGGCAGAGCCTTCACACAGCACGAGACAGATCCCTGTGGTGGCAAGCACCAGGGGACAGAGTGCAGCAGCAGCACCCGGCAGCACCAGGGGCAGAGTGCGGTGGCAAGCACCGGACACCCACAGCGGCAGCACAGATAAGGTATGTCCGCATTGTAAGACACAAACCCATTTTCCCCCTAAATTTTGGGGAAAAAAGTGCGTCTTACAAAGCGAAAAATATGGTAAGTGGATTTTACAGATCATATTGAAACTGAATGTCTCTCTCTTTCTTTCTCTCCCCTACTCCCTCTCTCTATCTCTTTCTCTTACTCTCCCTTGCTTTTGCTCTCCCTACAAAAACTAAGTGTTATTCGTCTATTTTCCCGAGCAATTAGAAGCTTTCCAACACTGCGATTCATGACACATGTATTGGACAGAAATAGAATTATCTGACAAATTTCAAGTTCAAATAGTTTGCTTATCTCTACACCTGACAGATGGGTGGATGTTTACCTACTTAAACACAGGAAAAACTGTGCTATTCTTATATCTTCTGCATTGATTCTTGGGGGAGGGAGTCTTTTTGCCTGCACCCTTTATTAAGGTTGTATAATGGTAATTTTGGAGAGAAGGGCCCTACACCAAGTGCTGCTACCTAATATTCTAATTGGATTCAAAATACATACAGTCAATAAGAACATGATATTTAATATATCTATATCATTATGTGTCAAATTTGCATATCTCATAGTCCAAGTCTTCTTAGTAGAGGTGGGACCACCTAATGGCCAAAAGCTAAATCGCCTTTGGAACTGATAGTGCCTAAAACAAGTAGTTGAAACAATGAGACAAGATGCCCTTCAGTCGTGCTGCAAAGGACTCGGCTTTACTTCCTGTCCACAAGTCTAGGTCAAACCTGACGAGGAGCAGATGAAGATCTGTTTATATAGTCCCATCATTCACGGTGCTTGCGGGTAATGAAAGTTGGAGCCAGCAGATTAGAGATGAGAGTTCCTGTTAATTGACACATTGATATTGGCAGAATGGCCGCTATGACCTCAGGTATATTATAATATGTCTTGGGGAAACTATTACACTGTCACATGATCATCAAGGATGTAAACAAAGATATATTACCAACACAGCGGTTGAAAATGGACTGAAGAGGACAAATAAAGAAATATCTCATGATTGTATTTTTCTAGTGTCACGTCCAGTCTGCATTAGAAGTTATGTGTGTAGGTACAATACACAGCAGAAAACACATTTTTTTTATTGATATTTTCCTGTAAATTGCAGTAATTTGCTTCAAATAGACACAGCAGAGGAGAGAAAAAGAACAATTTCTTAAGAGATAAATGAAGGAAAAAGCCATGACACAGTGCCGGATCCACTGAAAAAAACAATAATAGCATTCCCATCCATCAATATGAAGAGAGGCTTTACTGTTCTCAAACTAATCACATGGCGATATTTTGGTCCATGTGTATAGTGGAGCTTTTTGGAAAAATAAACTTTTTTGATTAATTTTGTAAGTGTTATCGCTGAGAGTTCTGTTCTCTGAGAGCGGAATGCCGAAATTTCAGCATTAGTGCTGCCCCACCATCCTTTGTATTGCATGTCACATTCATGAAATCACAGACACCAACCTTATCCATCGGGTTAGACCTCCGAATGAATGTGACATCTCTTTAAACTGAAAACCATTTTACTTTTTGATAACTCCTTTTGCTCCAAAATTATGTCTTCCTATCCGAATCCTTCAATCAAATGATATCACTTCCTGTCTCTGTTACGAAAGAGTTTCATCTAACACATTTTAGGAGTAAGTAAACTTTGGATAGTTGTTGACATATAGCAGTATAAATCAGAGGAGTTGTGGATTCTTGAAGCCCATGGATTGTCCAAACCAAGTAGTAGACAAGCTCATATTAACCTCAAGCAGAATGGTGTAAGGACCCATAGTTTTTTGGATAGCTTCTTTGGAGCTGCTCAGAGGTAAAATGAGCAGTTGTAAACAATCGGTTATGAATAGTGTTGAGCGATACCGTCCTATACTTGAAAGTATCGGTATCGGATAGTATCGGCCGATACCCGAAAAATATCGGATATCGCCGATACCGATATCCGATACCAATACAAGTCAATGGGACATCAAGTATCGGAAGGTATTCTCATGGTTCCCAGGGTCTGAAGGAGAGGAAACTCTCCTTCAGGCCCTGGGATCCATAGGGAGGTGTAAAATAAAGAATAAAAATAAAAAATATTGATATATTTACCTCTCCGGCGGCCCCTGAACTCAGCGCGGGTAACCGGCAGGCTTCGTTGTTCAAAATCAGCGCTTTTAGGACCTGAGAATCACGTCCCGGCTTCTGATTGGTCGCGGGCCGCCCATGTGACCGCCACGCGACCAATCACAAGCCGCGACGTCACCGCAAGCTATTGACGCGCTCATTTTTAAAAATGAGCGCGTTAATGGCTTTGAAAGACATAGCGGCTTGTGATTGGTCGCGTGGCCGCGACCAATCACAAGCCGCGACGTCACCGTAAGCTATTGACGCGCTCATTTTTAAAAATGAGCGCGTCAATAGCTTGCGGTGACATCGCGGCTTGTGATTGGTCACGTGGCGGTCACATGGGTGGCCCGCGACCAATCAGAAGCCGGGACGTGATTCTCAGGTCCTAAAAGCGCTGATTTTGAACAACAAAGCCTGCCGGTTACCCGCGCTGAGTCCAGGGGCCGCCGGAGAGGTAAATATATCAATATTTTTTATTTTAATTCTTTATTTTACAGATCCCTATGTATCCGATACCGATACCCGATACCACAAAAGTATCGGATCTCGGTATCGGAATTCCGATACCGCAAGTATCGGCCGATACCCGATACTTGCGGTATCGGAATGCTCAACACTAGTTATGAACAAATGCAGCTTTGATTCTTTGTGCCACTATGTTCTGCTGCTATTATGCTAGTCCGTTATGATAACCTGGCTTGTACCTCTTATGTCGTCATCCAAGGCCTTTAAAGCTGGCTCAGGTGGCTGGACACTGCATGAGTATTCAGGTAGCAAGTTCACATTGCTATTACATTTGCTATCCTGGAATCTAGACACACAACTCTAGCAACTCATCTGTTACCATGTGTTTTTACACTTAGGCTGGTTTCACACTTGCGTTTCAAAATGCATGCATTTAAAAAAAAAACGCTGTTAAGGACTGGTGGAACGCACCAATTATAAGATGATATGGAACTAGGTGCGTTTGCAGTCCGAGGTCCCCCGTGCAGGTAAAAACCCTGCTGCTAGTAAAGACGGACTATATGGCGGTACTATAAGAATACACACACATGGGTTAACTCCACCCTGTGTGAAGGAAGCGACCCTGTTGCGTGACACGACCGCGGTACCGCACATAGAGCGCAAGCAAGGAGTCTCTAATCTCAAACCCGAGACTGAGGATTTGAGTTCAGAAGATCTCATGCGCTCAACACCGCAACTGGGGTGTCAGAGAAACATAAATAATAATATATAAAGGCACGAGAGTGCGTGCGGTGCCACACTGACGGACGCCACTAACCACCCAGGCTTGGGTAAGGAAAGCGCAGAGAAAGCGCATGGCGCCGTACTGGCGGACACAGCAGCTGGACGCTGTGATGTGTGTTACGTGCAGATGGCTAGTCGGGCGCTAGATAGCTACCATCATCCGCAAACAGTCAACAACACTAGGGAGGGATATTTAAGAGCTTTCATCCTTCGACATACATCCATCTACACACACACATAATATCAAAGACAATACTAGCAAATGGCCATGCGGTCATGCGCAGCTTATATAGTTGCAGCACAGGAAGCTGCTACCGAAGTTTTGCCCTTTCAGGACCTTCCTGGAGGACCAATGGGATGCGCTGCAGTACCTGAGCATGTGACCCTTGACCTCCAACGGGAGATCTTGCCCTGGGCATGCTCAGAGTGTGTAAATAAGGACTTAGTCCCAGAGAAGCCTGCTCACCGCAGATCAGTGCAGGGTACCATAGGAAAGCCAGAAAAGGCAGTAGTGACCCTATGCACAGAATCAGCTTCAGCGAGACGCTGGGAGCGACGTCTCCGCTGAGCAGACCCCACTGCGGCCGATGCAGAATGGGAGACCGCAGCAGACACGGATCGAGATTCCCCCTGTGCAGCAGAGGAAACTCGTCTCCTAACATTACCCCCCCTCCTAGGGCCCCCCTCCTTGAGCCTCACTACGCTCAAAAGCTGCAATAAGCAGCGGAGCCCGAATGTGCTCCACAGGCTCCCAGGTTCTATCCTCTGGGCCGTGACCCTTCCAGTCCACCAGATAAAATTTCTTGCCACGTACCACTTTGCACCCCACAATAGCATTCACCTCAAACTCATCCGTGGATGAATCCGATGTCCCAGCAGATGACTCAGAAAACCGGGACAAATGAATGGGCTTTAAGAGGGAAACGTGAAAAGTATCGGTGATACCAAGGCGTGGAGGAATAGCCAAACGGTAGACCACAGGGTTGACCTGTTCCAGAACCTTAAATGGGCCAATGTAGCGAGGAGCAAACTTAGTGGACTCAACTCACAGCCTGATGTTACGGGCGGAGAGCCACACTAAGTCGCCAAGAGCAAAGACCGGAGCGGGGCGCCGGTGTGTATCAGCCGAAACCCTCATTCTCTCCTTGGAGGCCCGGATGGCATCCTGTGTGCGGTCCCAGATGTCACGTGCCTCCACCGCCCAGTCTGCCACCCTAGAATCGGTGGATGACACGGGCATGGGCACAGGGACACGCGGATGCTGGCCGTAATTAAGGAGAAAAGGAGTTTGACCAGTGGAATCGGCTACGGCGTTGTTCAAGGCAAATTCCGCCCAAGGTAGCAAAGATGCCCAGTCATCCTGCCTAGCAGAGACGAAATGTCGCAAATATGTCACCAGAGTCTGGTTGGTTCTCTCCACCAAACCATTCGTCTCGGGATGGTATGCAGAGGAGAGGTTTAACTCTATGCTGAGTAAACGGCAGAGCTCTCTCCAAAACCGAGACGCGAACTGGGGACCCCGATCGCTGACAATCTTATCAGGCATACCATGCAATCGGAAAACGTGCTTAATGAACAACACCGCCAAGGCACGTGCTGAGGGTAACCGAGGAAGCGGCACCAAATGCACCATCTTAGAGAAATGGTCGGTGACAACTCAAATAATGGAGCAGCCACGCGACTTGGGTAAGCCCACCACAAAGTCCATCCCGACCATCTCCCAGGGCCTGTCTGCCACCGGTAGAGGGTAAAGCAACCCAGCAGGCCGTTGCCGAGGAGACCGATTCTGGGCGCAAGAAACGCATGCCTGAATATAGTCCCTGACATCTCGGGCCATATGCGGCCACCAGTATGTTCTCGCCAAAAGCTCAGATGTCCTCTTGGTCCCAAAATGCCCACCCACTCTGGAGGAGTGAGCCCAAGAGAGAACCTCCGGTCGCAAGTTAGCTGGTACGAAAGTCTTGCCCGGGGGCACAGACTCTAGCGAAACCAGAGCTACAGTACTCAGGCTCTCAGAAGGGACAATAAGCCGAGGCTCCTCCTCCGATGACACTACGGAGCGGGAGAGAGCGTCAGCACGAACGTTCTTCTCCCCGGAGAGGAAATAGACAGTAAAATGGAACTGGGAGAAGAACAGGGACCATCTAGCCTGGCGAGAATTCAGCCGCTGGGCCGTTTGTAGATGTACCAAGTTCTTGTGGTCAGTGAAGACTTGGAAGGGAAAGCGAGCCCCCTCCAAGAGATGTCTCCACTCTGAAAAAGCCAACTTCATGGCTAGCAACTCCCTGTCCCCGATGGAATAATTCCTCTCCGCTGGTGTGAAGGTCTTGGAGAAGAAGAAGCAAGGATGCTTCCGACCTTGAGCATCCTTTTGGAAAAGGACTGCTCCAGCACCAACGGATGAGGCATCCACCTCCAAGATAAATGGTTTATCAACATCGGGGCGATGTAGGATGGGAGTGCTAGCGAAGTGTGACTTGATCGAGAGAAAGGCTTTGGAGACCTCCACTGACCACAACTTGGGATTTGCTCCCTTCTTGGTGAGGGCAACCAAGGGAGCTACCAAAGTTGAGAAGTGTGGAATGAACTGGCGATAGTAATTAATGAACCCCATAATGCGCTGCACCGCTTTAAGAGAATGGGGTTCCTGCCAGTCCATTACAGCCTGTAGCTTGGCAGGATCCATAGCCAAACCCTGGGCAGAGATGATATAACCAAGGAAAGGCAAGGACTCCTGCTCAAACACACACTTCTCCAACTTGAGTATAAGATGATATGGAACTAGGTGCGTTCGCAGTCCGAGGTCCACCGTGCAGGTAAAAACCCTGCTGCTAGTAAAGACGGACTATATGGCGGTACTATAAGAATACACACACATGGGTTAACTCCACCCTGTGTGAAGGAAGCGACCCTGTTGCGTCACAGGACCGCGGTACCGCACATAGAGCACAAGCAAGGAGTCTCTAATCTCAAACCCGAGACTGAGGATTTGAGTTCAGAAGATCTCATGCGCTCGACACCGCAACTGGGGTGTCAGAGAAACATAAATAATAATATATAAAGGCACGAGAGTGCGTGCGGTGCCGCACTGACGGACGCCACTAACCACCCAGGCTTGGGTAAGGAAAGCGCAGAGAAAGCGCACGGCGCCGTACAGGCGGACACAGCAGCTGGACGCTGTGATGTGTGTTACGTGCAGATGGCTAGTCGGGCGCTAGATAGCTACCATCATCCGCAAACAGTCAACAACACTAGGGAGGGATATTTAGGAGTTTTCATCCTTCGACATACATCCATCTACACACACACACATAATATCAAAGACAATACTAGCGCATGGCCGTGCGGTCATGCGCAGCTTATATAGTTGCAGCACAGGAAGCTGCTACCGAAGTTTTGCCCTTTCAGGACCTTCCTGGAGGACCAATGGGATGCGCTGCAGTACCTGAGCATGAGACCCTCGACCTCCAACGGGAGATCTTGCCCTGGGCATGCTCAGTGTGTCTAAATAAGGACTTAGTCCCAGAGAAGCCTGCTCGCCGCAGATCAGTGCAGGGTACCATAGGAAAGCCAGAAAAGACAGTAGTGACCCTATGCACAGAATCAGCTTCAGCGAGATGCTGGGAGCGACGTCTCCGCTGAGCAGACCCCACTGCGGCCGATGCAGAATGGGAGAACGCAGCAGACACGGATCGAGATTCCCCCTGCGCAGCAGAGGAAACTCGACTCCTTAGAAACGCATGGTGAAAAAACGCATGTAAACGCGTGCAAACGCTGCTTTTTTTGACGCATGCGTTTTTGCATGTGGTGAAAAAAACGTGGCGTTTTGACGCGTTTACATGCGTTTTTTCATGCGTTTGCGTTTTTTAAACGCATGCAGATAAATGTGTGACAGCTGCCAATCATCAAAATAAAGTAAAAAACCCACTATAAACAGAAATAGCTAGGGTTAGGGGTAGGGTTAGGGGAAGGGATCCTAACCCTACCCCTAACCCTAACCCTAACCCTAAAGGGATCCTAACCCTACCCCTAACCCTAACCCTACCCCTATCCCTAACCCTAACCCTACCCTTAAAGGGATTAGGGGTAGGGTTAGGGTTTGGGGTAGAGTTAGGGTTAGGGGTAGGTTTAGGATTAGGGGTAGGGGTAGGGTTAGGGTTAGGGGTAGGGTTAGGGTTAGGGGTAGGATCCCTTTATCAATTTTATGGTGTGGGGTGGTTTATCAGTGTGTTGTTTTTTTTTTTTTAAACGCATGCGTTTTTAACGCATGCAAACGCATGTGGTTAAAAACGCATGCGTTTACATAGACAGCAATGCATTTTTTTGCCGCAAAAAACGCATGCGTTTTTTTGCGGCAAAACAACGCCGCTAAAAATACTACATGTTGCATTTCTGCAACACAACGCATTCAGAAAAAAACGCATGCGTTGCAAAAACGCGTCAAAACGCATACAAAAAAATGCATGCGTTTTTAATGTTAAATATGGGGAAAAAACGCATGCTTTTTTTGCGTTTTTTACCGCAAAAATGCAAAAATAAAAACGCAAATGTGAAACCACCCTTATACAGTTAGGTCCATATATATTTGGACAGAGACAACAGTTTTCTAATTTTGGTTATAGACATTACCACAATGAATTTTAAACAAAACAATTCAGATGCAGTTGAAGTTCAGACTTTCAGCTTTCATTTGAGGGTATCCACATAAACATTGGATGAAGGGTTTAGGAGTTTCAGCTCCTTAACATGTGCCACCCTGTTTTTAAAGGGGCCAAAAGTAATTGGACAGATTCAATAATTTTAAATAAAATGTTCATTTTTAGTACTTGGTTGAAAACCCTTTGTTGGCAATGACTGCCTGAAGTCTTGAACTCATGGACATCATCAGACTCTGGGTTTCCTCCTTTTGGTGCTCTGCCAGGCCTTCACTGCGGTGGTTTTCAGTTGCTGTTTGTTTGTGGGCATTTCTGTCTGAAGTTTAGTCTTTAACAAGTGAAATGCTGCTCAATTGGGTTGAAATCAGGTGACTGACTTGGTCATTCAAGAATATTCCACTTCTTTGCTTTAATAAACTCCTGGGTTGCTTTGGCTTTATGTTTTGGGTCATTGTCCATCTGAAGTATGAAACGACGACCAATCAGTTTGGCTGCATTTGGATGGATCTGAGCACACAGTATGGCGGCTCTGAATGCCTCAGAATTCATTCGGCTGCCTCTGTCCTGTGTCACATCATCAATAAACACTAGTGACCCAGTGCCACTGGCAGCCATGCATGCCCAAGCCATCACACTGCCTCCACCGTGTTTTACAGATGATGTGGTATGCTTTGGATCATGAGCTGTACCACGCCTTCACCATACTTTTCTCTTTCCATCATTCAGGTAGAGGTTGATCTTGGTTTCATCTGTCCAAAGAATGTTCTTCCAGAACTGTGCTGGCTTTTTTAGATGTTTTTTAGCAAAGTCCAGTCTAGCCTTTTTATTCTTGATGCTTATGAGTTGCTTGCACCGTGCAGTGAACCCTCTGTAGTAGAGTTGAGCGACCTTGACCTTTTTAGAGTCGAGCCAGGTTTTGCGAAACCCGACTATGTCCAAAGTCGGGTCGAGTGAAATCGGCCGATTATGACGTAAAGTCGGGATCGACCGAAACACGAAACCCAATGCAAGTCAATGGGGCAGCATAGTCGGCAGTGAGTGGGGGCCAGGAAAACACCTAGAGTGGCCATTTTAATGTCAAAACCATCCATTCTTCTTAATGAAGCTTGTCAAGCGTAATTTACCTTATAATAATTGGAAGGCATTTGAAATTGGGGGTCATTTGGCTAAAGTTGTGGGGGGTAGGGCTGGTTCAAGTAATTAGTGGGCCCAGGAAATCTGGACCACGTCACGGCAGTGGAGCAGGGAGAGGTAAGTATTTCAACTTTGCAAGTGCTGTGAACCTGAGCAAGCAGGGGGGGCCCACTCGTTGGCATTGGCACTGGCACAGGGCCCCTCAAAGTACAGCGGTGTGTTTGCACGGCGGGGGCGCCTCCCACCGGCAGCAACACTTTTGCGTACTATGAGAGGCCCTGTGCCAGTGACGTCGCCAACTAGTATTCCTCCCCCCACCTGATGAAGGAACCTGCACTTTCATCTGCACCTTCCTCTTTGTCCCCGTGTAAGGTGGTATGGTATGCGGGAAGAGCAACCTGACTTTCAGCAGGGTCACAATGTTGTTGTGTAGCGTGCACGGGGAATGTTGCGTTATGGGTCAATGTACCAGCAGACTCATCTATCACTGGCTGGGCAATGGGCACGATGAAGTGGAAACACAGATATAGGCCCAAAGAAGAAAGT
Organism: Ranitomeya imitator; assembly: GCF_032444005.1. Taxonomy (NCBI): domain Eukaryota; kingdom Metazoa; phylum Chordata; class Amphibia; order Anura; family Dendrobatidae; genus Ranitomeya; species Ranitomeya imitator. The sequence continues at coordinate 1,242,335,408 of NC_091282.1, read as the reverse complement.
GGGCTAAATGCAGTTCAAAATTGGTAACACAGGAATAACCAGGGGGCATTGCAGTGGAGGACAACTGGAATGAGAGGCTGACACAGAGAGTAGGGCCAAATCAGTAAGTAGTCGAAATGCAGTTCAAAATTGGCAACCGTAGTAAACAGGCGGCACAGCTTTGTTCAGTGGAGGAGAACAGCAAGGAGTGGCAGACACCGATAGTAGGCCCCAAACCAACTAGTACGCCAAATGCAGTTGTTCCATTTAACCACAATTTAATGAGAGCCTGAAGATAGAAGCTCAGGAAAGGCAACCTGGGGAACACCTTGGAGTGTAACACACCATCTCTCTCCACCCCATACCCATTTTGTATGGCCTAATGCAGTGTACTTTTCTACAACTACTAAACGAGAGTCGGAAGACCGAAGCAATGGCAAGGAAACCTGGGGAACACCTTAGAGTGTAACACACCCTCTCTCTACACCCCATACCCAATTTGAAGGCCTAATGCAGTGTAGTTTCCAAGAACTACTAAACGAGAGCCGGAAGATCGAAGCTCAGGAAAGGCAACCTGGGGAACACCTTGGAGTGTAACACACCCTCTCGCTACACCCCATACCCAATTTGAAGGCCTAATGCAGCGTAGTTTCCAACAACTACTAAACGAGAGCCGGAAGATCGAAGCTCAGGAAAGGCAACCTGGGGAACACCTTGGAGTGTAACAAACCCTCTCTCTACACCCCATACCCAATTTGTAGGCCTAATGCAGCGTAGTTTCCGACAACTACTAAACGAGAGCATGAAGATCGAAGCTCAGGAAAGGCAACCTGGGGAACACCTTGGAGTGTAACACACCCTCTCTCTACACCCCATACCCAATTTGTAGGCCTAATGCAGCGTAGTTTCCGACAACTACTAAACGAGAGCCGGAATATCGAAGCTCAGGAAAGGCAACCTGGGGAACACCTTGGAGTGTAACACACCCTCTCTCTACGCCCCATACCCAATTTGTAGGCCTAATGCAGCGTAGTTTCCGACAACTACTAAACGAGAGCCGGAATATCGAAGCTCAGGAAAGGCAACCTGGGGAACACCTTGGAGTGTAACACACCCTCTCTCTACACCCCATACCCAATTTGAAGGCCTAATGCAGTGTAGTTTCCAAGAACTACTAAACGAGAGCCGGAAGATCGAAGCTCAGGAAAGGCAACCTGGGGAACACCTTGGAGTGTAACACACCCTCTCGCTACACCCCATACCCAATTTGAAGGCCTAATGCAGCGTAGTTTCCAACAACTACTAAACGAGAGCCGGAAGATCGAAGCTCAGGAAAGGCAACCTGGGGAACACCTTGGAGTGGAACACACCATCTCTCTACACCCCATACCCAATTTGAAGGCCTAATGCAGAGTAGTTTCCAAGAACTACTAAACGAGAGCCGGAAGATCGAAGCTCAGGAAAGGCAACCTGGGGAACACCTTGGAGTGTAACACAACGTCTCTCTACACGACGGAAGGGCTGATTCTTAGGAAGGAAGGCTGTTGGAAATAAGCATTGCGCGTCCGAGGGTGATTATATTCTTATTAGGTATATACTCACCCTCGGACGCGCCCTGCTTCTTTATTTGGAATGAATGTTTATTTGCAATGTGGTGTTGACTTTCTCTATTATTTTGGTAATTAATGATTTTATTATTTTCATTATTTTGCATCTTCTCGGCAATAATATAAAGAAGACGCGACAGGACAACACTCGGTGGATGCCATATGTGTGTTTTCAATTTAAAAAAACTTTCAGTTAACTACTTGCAGGAGAAAGTAATTGTAGCTGGTGGCCATTTTTAGTACTGTACCAGATTAGAGTTGTGTGTTTGTTTTTAATGTTAAAATGTCTGCATTTGATATCTCACCAGTATTTTCTTTTTTATAAGCAAAATACTTATTTTTATATTTTCTGATGTTGGTTCCAGGGGTACACGGCCAGCAGTGCCCTGGTCAGTGTAGTAGTAGTTGAAAGAATGGACCGCAGACAGGCATCGAAGGCCTAAAATAATAACACATGGCTGTAGGCAATTTTAAATTGGTTCCAGGGGTACACGGACAGCAGTGGTGTGGTCAGTGGAGGCCTAGTGGAAGGAGTGACCGCAGACAGGCATCGAAGGCCTAAAATAATAACACATGGCTGTAGGCAATTTTAAATTGGTTCCAGGGGTACACGGGCAGCAGTGACCTGGTCAGTGTAGTAGTAGTTGAAAGAATGGACCGCAGACAGGCATCGAAGGCCTAAAATAAAAAAATTGGGCTGGCTGTAGGCAATTTTAAATTGGTTCCAGGGGTACACGGGCAGCAGTGGTGTGGTCAGTGGAGGCCTAGTGGAAGGAGTGACCGCAGACAGGCATCGAAGGCCTAAAATAATAACACATGGCTGTAGGCAATTTTAAATTGGTTCCAGGGGTACACGGGCAGCAGTGACCTGGTCAGTGTAGTAGTAGTTGAAAAAATGGACCGCAGACAGGCATCGAATGCCTAAAATAATAACACATGGCTGTAGGCAATTTTAAATTGGTTACAGGGGTACACGGACAGCAGTGACCTGGTCAGTGTAGTAGTAGTTGAAAGAATGGACCGCAGACAGGCATCGAAGGCCTAAAATAAAAAAATTGGGCTGGCTGTAGGCAATTTTAAATTGGTTCCAGGGGTACACGGACAGCAGTGGTGTGGTCAGTGGAGGCCTAGTGGAAGGAGTGACCGCAGACAGGCATCGAAGGCCTAAAATAATAACACATGGCTGTAGGCAATTTTAAATTGGTTCCAGGGGTACACGGACAGCAGTGGTGTGGTCAGTGGAGGCCTAGTGGAAGGAGTGACCGCAGACAGGCATCGAAGGCCTAAAATAATAACACATGGCTGTAGGCAATTTTAAATTGGTTCCAGGGGTACACGGACAGCAGTGACCTGGTCAGTGTAGTAGTAGTTGAAAGAATGGACCGCAGACAGGCATCGAAGGCCTAAAATAAAAAAATTGGGCTGGCTGTAGGCAATTTTAAATTGGTTCCAGGGGTACACGGGCAGCAGTGACCTGGTCAGTGTAGTAGTAGTTGAAAGAATGGACCGCAGACAGGCTTAGAAGGCCTAACATAACAAACTTGGGCTGGCTGTAGGCACTTTTAAATTGGTTCCAGGGGTACACGGGCAGCAGTGGTCTGGTCAGTGGAAGTCTAGTGGAAGGAGTGACCGCAGACAGGCTTCCAAGGCCTAACATAACAAACTTGGGCTGGCTGTAGGCACTTTTAAATTGGTTCCAGGGGTACACGGGCAGCAGTGGTCTGGTCAGTGGAAGTCTAGTGGAAGGAGTGACCGCAGACAGGCTTCCAAGGCCTAACATAACAAACTTGGGCTGGCTGTAGGCACTTTTAAATTGGTTCCAGGGGTACACGGGCAGCAGTGGTCTGGTCAGTGGAAGTCTAGTGGAAGGAGTGACCGCAGACAGGCTTCCAAGGCCTAACATAACAAACTTGGGCTGGCTGTAGGCACTTTTAAATTGGTTCCAGGGGTACACGGGCAGCAGTGGTCTGGTCAGTGGAAGTCTAGTGGAAGGAGTGACCGCAGACAGGCTTCCAAGGCCTAACATAACAAACTTGGGCTGGCTGTAGGCACTTTTAAATTGGTTCCAGGGGTACACGGGCAGCAGTGACCTGGTCAGTGTAGTAGTAGTTGAAAGAATGGACCGCAGACAGGCATCGAAGGCCTAAAATAAAAAAATTGGGCTGGCTGTAGGCAATTTTAAATTGGTTCCAGGGGTACACGGGCAGCAGTGGTGTGGTCAGTGGAGGCCTAGTGGAAGGAGTGACCGCAGACAGGCATCGAAGGCCTAAAATAATAACACATGGCTGTAGGCAATTTTAAATTGGTTCCAGGGGTACACGGACAGCAGTGGTGTGGTCAGTGGAGGCCTAGTGGAAGGAGTGACCGCAGACAGGCATCGAAGGCCTAAAATAATAACACATGGCTGTAGGCAATTTTAAATTGGTTCCAGGGGTACACGGACAGCAGTGACCTGGTCAGTGTAGTAGTAGTTGAAAGAATGGACCGCAGACAGGCATCGAAGGCCTAAAATAAAAAAATTGGGCTGGCTGTAGGCAATTTTAAATTGGTTCCAGGGGTACACGGACAGCAGTGGTGTGGTCAGTGGAGGCCTAGTGGAAGGAGTGACCGCAGACAGGCATCGAAGGCCTAAAATAATAACACATGGCTGTAGGCAATTTTAAATTGGTTCCAGGGGTACACGGGCAGCAGTGACCTGGTCAGTGTAGTAGTAGTTGAAAAAATGGACCGCAGACAGGCATCGAATGCCTAAAATAATAACACATGGCTGTAGGCAATTTTAAATTGGTTCCAGGGGTACACGGGCAGCAGTGACCTGGTCAGTGTAGTAGTAGTTGAAAAAATGGACCGCAGACAGGCATCGAATGCCTAAAATAATAACACATGGCTGTAGGCAATTTTAAATTGGTTCCAGGGGTACACGGGCAGCAGTGACCTGGTCAGTGTAGTAGTAGTTGAAAGAATGGACCGCAGACAGGCATCGAAGGCCTAAAATAAAATAATTGGGCTGGCTGTAGGCAATTTTAAATTGGTTCCAGGGGTACACGGACAGCAGTGGTGTGGTCAGTGGAGGCCTAGTGGAAGGAGTGACCGCAGACAGGCATCGAAGGCCTAAAATAATAACACATGGCTGTAGGCAATTTTAAATTGGTTCCAGGGGTACACGGACAGCAGTGGTGTGGTCAGTGGAGGCCTAGTGGAAGGAGTGACCGCAGACAGGCATCGAAGGCCTAAAATAATAACACATGGCTGTAGGCAATTTTAAATTGGTTCCAGGGGTACACGGACAGCAGTGGTGTGGTCAGTGGAGGCCTAGTGGAAGGAGTGACCGCAGACAGGCATCGAAGGCCTAAAATAATAACACATGGCTGTAGGCAATTTTAAATTGGTTCCAGGGGTACACGGGCAGCAGTGACCTGGTCAGTGTAGTAGTAGTTGAAAGAATGGACCGCAGACAGGCATCGAAGGCCTAAAATAAAAAAATTGGGCTGGCTGTAGGCAATTTTAAATTGGTTCCAGGGGTACACGGGCAGCAGTGGTGTGGTCAGTGGAGGCCTAGTGGAAGGAGTGACCGCAGACAGGCATCGAAGGCCTAAAATAATAACACATGGCTGTAGGCAATTTTAAATTGGTTCCAGGGGTACACGGGCAGCAGTGACCTGGTCAGTGTAGTAGTAGTTGAAAAAATGGACCGCAGACAGGCATCGAATGCCTAAAATAATAACACATGGCTGTAGGCAATTTTAAATTGGTTACAGGGGTACACGGACAGCAGTGACCTGGTCAGTGTAGTAGTAGTTGAAAGAATGGACCGCAGACAGGCATCGAAGGCCTAAAATAAAAAAATTGGGCTGGCTGTAGGCAATTTTAAATTGGTTCCAGGGGTACACGGACAGCAGTGGTGTGGTCAGTGGAGGCCTAGTGGAAGGAGTGACCGCAGACAGGCATCGAAGGCCTAAAATAATAACACATGGCTGTAGGCAATTTTAAATTGGTTCCAGGGGTACACGGACAGCAGTGACCTGGTCAGTGTAGTAGTAGTTGAAAGAATGGACCGCAGACAGGCATCGAAGGCCTAAAATAAAAAAATTGGGCTGGCTGTAGGCAATTTTAAATTGGTTCCAGGGGTACACGGGCAGCAGTGACCTGGTCAGTGTAGTAGTAGTTGAAAGAATGGACCGCAGACAGGCTTAGAAGGCCTAACATAACAAACTTGGGCTGGCTGTAGGCACTTTTAAATTGGTTCCAGGGGTACACGGGCAGCAGTGGTCTGGTCAGTGGAAGTCTAGTGGAAGGAGTGACCGCAGACAGGCTTCCAAGGCCTAACATAACAAACTTGGGCTGGCTGTAGGCACTTTTAAATTGGTTCCAGGGGTACACGGGCAGCAGTGGTCTGGTCAGTGGAAGTCTAGTGGAAGGAGTGACCGCAGACAGGCTTCCAAGGCCTAACATAACAAACTTGGGCTGGCTGTAGGCACTTTTAAATTGGTTCCAGGGGTACACGGGCAGCAGTGGTCTGGTCAGTGGAAGTCTAGTGGAAGGAGTGACCGCAGACAGGCTTCCAAGGCCTAACATAACAAACTTGGGCTGGCTGTAGGCACTTTTAAATTGGTTCCAGGGGTACACGGGCAGCAGTGGTCTGGTCAGTGGAAGTCTAGTGGAAGGAGTGACCGCAGACAGGCTTCGAAGGCCTAACATAACAAAATTGGGCTGGCTGTAGGCACTTTAAATTGGTTCCAGGGGTACATGGGCAGCAGTGTATGGTCAGTGGAAGTCTAGTGGAAGGAGTGACGGCAGACAGTCTTCGAAGGCCTAACATAACAAAATTGGGCTGACTGTAGGCACTTTTAAATTGGTTCCAGGGTAACACGGCCAGCAGTGGCCTGGTCAGTGTAGTAGTTGTAGAAAGAAGGGACCGCAGACAGGCTTCGAAGGCCTAACATAACAAAAATGTCAAAACAATGGTATTGTCAGTGCCAGGCATTGAAGGATGTCAGCGGCTAGACTACACATTGGTGAAGCTGTGAGAGATAATTTTGCTAGTGGTAGAGCACTGTTTGAGCTGGGGGGGGGAACTGTCTTGTGGCCGGCGGTACAGGCACAGGGCCCCTCATATTACAACGGTGTGTCTGACGTTGGGTGCGCACCACCACCGCCAGAGACACTTTATTGTACTATGAGGGACCCAGTGGCAGTGCCGTCGACCAAAAGCGGCCACACCCACCTCTTCAGACAAACAGCACTCTCAAGGGTCCAAGCGCAAAGTGGCGATAGCACGGCCCCGTGTGGGGAGTTTGGCCATTTCGTGAGGTGGAAACATGTCGTATGCTGGACAATCAGGTGAAGAAAATTACGAGATTGGAAAAGTCATTCAGAATAGTCCACAGGCAAGACCTTTTCATAGGAAAGCTAGGTGTCAGCCGGGCAGGGTGGGGCAAAAGATTTTGAAATCCAGTTGTGGTTCATTTTAATGAAGGTTAGATCATCTACATTTTGGGTAGCCAGACGAGTCCTTTTTTCTGTTAGTATTGAACCTGCAGCACTGAATACTCTTTCTGATAGGACACTAGCTGCCGGGCAAGCAAGCTCCTGCAATGCATATTCTGCCAATTCTGGCCAGGTGTCTAATTTGGATGCCCAGTAATCAAATGGGAATGACGGTTGAGGGAGAACGTCGATAAGGGATGAAAAATAGTTTGTAACCATACTGGACAAATGTTGTCTCCTGTCACTTTGAATTGATGCTGCAGTACCTGTCCTGTCTGCGGTCATAGAAAAATCACTCCACAACCTGGTCAGAAAACCCCTCTGTCCAACGCCACTTCTGATTTCTGCCCCTCTAACACCTCTGGTCTGCTGGCCCCTGGAGCTCGTGTGAGAACGATCACGGGCGCTGTGTGCAGGGAATGCCAGAAGCAAACGGTCAACAAGAGTTGATTGTTTTGTTGCTAATATTAGTTCCAAGTTCTCATGTGGCATAATATTTTGCAATTTGCCTTTATAGCGAGGATCAAGGAGGCAGGCCAACCAGTAATCGTCATCGTTCATCATTTTTGTAATGCGTGTGTCCCTTTTGAGGATACGCAAGGCATAATCCGCCATGTGGGCCAAAGTTCCCGTTGTCAAATCTGCGGTTGTGCTTGGTTGAGGGGCAGTTGCAGGCAAATCTACGTCACTTGTGTCCCTCAAAAAACCAGAACCCGGCCTTGCCACGCCACCAATTTCCCGTGCCCCCGGGAAAGCTTCCTCATTAAAAATATACTCATCCCCATCATCCTCCTCATCCTCCACCTCCTCTTCGCCCGGTACCTCGTCATGTACACTGCCCTGACCAGACAATCGCTGACTGTCATCAAGGCTTTCCTCTTCCTCTGGTGCAGACGCCTGATCCTTTATGTGCGTCAAACTTTGCATCAGCAGACGCATTAGGGGGATGCTCATGCTTATTATGGCGTTGTCTGCACTAACCAGCCGTGTGCATTCCTCAAAACACTGAAGGACTTGACACATGTCTTGAATCTTCGACCACTGCACACCTGACAACTCCATGTCTGCCATCCTACTGCCTGCCCGTGTATGTGTATCCTCCCACAAAAACATAACAGCCCGCCTCTGTTCGCACAGTCTCTGAAGCATGTGCAGTGTTGAGTTCCACCTTGTTGCAACGTCTATGATTAGGCGATGCTGGGGAAGGTTCAAAGAACGCTGATAGGTCTGCATACGGCTGGAGTGTACAGGCGAACGGCGGATATGTGCGCAAAGTCCACGCACTTTGAGGAGCAGGTCGGATAACCCCGGATAACTTTTCAGGAAGCACTGCACCACCAGGTTTAAGGTGTGAGCCAGGCAAGGAATGTGTTTCAGTTGGGAAAGGGAGATGGCAGCCATGAAATTCCTTCCGTTATCACTCACTACCTTGCCTGCCTCAAGATCTACAGTGCCCAGCCACGACTGCGTTTCTTGCTGCAAGAACTCGGACAGAACTTCCGCGGTGTGTCTATTGTCGCCCAAACACTTCATAGCCAATACAGCCTGCTGACGTATGCCAGTAGCTGCCCCATAATGGGAGACCTGGTGTGCAACAGTGGCAGGTGCGGATGGAGTGTTTGTGCGACTGCGGTCTGTGGACGAGCTCTTGCTTCTGCAGGAGGACGAGGAGGAGGAGGAGGAGGGGGTGCGAACGGCTACAGACAACTGTTTACTAGACCGTGGGCTAGGCAGAACTGTCCCAAACTTGCTGTCCCCTGTGGACCCTGAATCCACCACATTTACCCAGTGTGCCGTGATGGACACGTAACGTCCCTGGCCATGCCTACTGGTCCATGCATCTGTTGTCAGGTGCACCTTTGTGCTCACAGATTGCCTGAGTGCATGGACGATGCGCTCTTTAACATGCTGGTGGAGGGCTGGGATGGCTTTTCTGGAAAAAAAGTGTCGACTGGGTAGCTCGTAGCGTGGTACAGCGTAGTCCATCAGGTCTTTGAAAGCTTCGCTTTCAACTAACCGGTAGGGCATCATCTCTAACGAGATTAGTCTAGCTATGTGGGCGTTCAAACCCTGTGTACGCGGATGCGAGGCTAAGTATTTCCTTTTTCTAACCATAGTCTCATGTAGGGTGAGCTGGACTGGAGAGCTGGAGATCGTGGAACTAGCGGGGGTGCCGGTGGACATGGCAGACTGAGAGACGGTGGGAGATGGTATTGTTGCCGCCGGTGCCCTAGATGCAGTGTTTCCTACTACGAAACTGGTGATTCCCTGACCCTGACTGCTTTGGCCTGGCAAAGATACCTGCACAGATACAGCAGGTGGTGCGCTAAATGGTGGTCCTACACTGCCGGAAGGGATGTTGCGTTGATGACTAGCTTCATTGGCCGAGGGTGCAACAACCTTAAGGGACGTTTGGTAGTTAGTCCAAGCTTTCAAATGCATGGTGGTTAAATGTCTATGCATGCAACTAGTATTGAGACTTTTCAGATTCTGACCTCTGCTTAAGGAAGTAGAACATTTTTGACAGATGACTTTGCGCTGATCAATTGGATGTTGTTTAAAAAAATGCCAGACTGCACTCTTTCTAGCATCGGATACCTTTTCAGGCATTGCAGACTGAGCTTTAACCGGATGGCCACGCTGTCCTCCACCAGGTTTTGGCTTTGCCACGCGTTTTGGGCAAGATACGGGCCCGGCAGATGGAACCTGTGGCGATGTTGATGCCTGCTGCGGCCCCTCCTCCTCCTCTGCTTCAGAACTGCTGCCGCCTGCACCCTGTTCCCCCAATGGCTGCCAATCGGGGTCAAGAACTGGGTCATCTAATAACTCTTCTTGTACCTCCTGCGCAACTTCGTCTGTGTCACCGTGTCGTTCGGTGGTATAGCGTTCGTGATGGGGCAACATAGTCTCATCAGGGTCTGATTCTTGATCAGCACCCTGCGAGGGCAATGTTGTGGTCTGAGTCAAAGGACCAGCATAGTAGTCTGGCTGTGGCTGTGCGTCAGTGCACTCCATGTCAGATTCAATTTGTAATGGGCATGGACTGTTAACTGCTTCACTTTCTAAGCCAGGGACGGTATGTGTAAAGAGCTCCATGGAGTAACCCGTTGTGTCGCCTGCTGCATTCTTCTCTGTTGTTGTTTTTGCTGAAGAGGACAAGGAAGTGACTTGTCCCTGACCGTGAACATCCACTAACGACGCGCTGCTTTTACTTTTACCAGTTTCACGAGATGAGGCAAAAGAGCTAGAGGCTGAGTCAGCAAGATAAGCCAAAACTTGCTCTTGCTGCTCCGGCTTTAAAAGCGGTTTTCCTAATCCCAGAAAAGGGAGCGTTCGAGGCCTTGTGTAGCCGGACGACGAACCTGGCTCCACAGCTCCAGACTTAGGTGCAATATTTTTTCCCCCACGACCACCTGATGCTCCACCACTACCACTACCCTCATTACCAGCTGACAATGAACGCCCCCGGCCACGACCTCTTCCACTAGACTTCCTCATTGTTTTAAAAACGTAACCAAACTAACGTTATTTGTTGCAGTCACACAACTTACACGGTGAGCTATAACTTCAGTATGATTTAGCTACCCCTTTACAGGTTGGTGAGACCACAGCGAAAATCAGGCCCAATGTTACACACTCTTTTTTTGGTGGCTGCAAATTAGAGAGATGCCCCACACGCAGGACTGTCACTGAAGCACAAATGTTAATATTAATGTCACACTATTATTTTTTTTTTATTTTTATTTTTTTCAGGAACACTTTAGAAACCCCCCAAAAAAAAAAAAATAGATTTTTGCAGGGAGAATTTAGAAAACAAATGTAACAAACTATATGCTTTCTATGGGCCACTGAGTGAGAGATGACGCACACAGGAATCAGGAGTGGCACACAAGCCCAGAGGCCAATATTTTTCTACCAATGATTGATGGAGTTATTTTCTCTGGTAGATTTTGGAACCCAAATCAAGGAAAAAAAATGTAGGCTTTCTATGGACCACAATTGGAGAGAGAGAGAGAGAGAGATGGCACACCCAGGAGTCAAGACTGGCACACAAGCAGAAAGGCCAATATTAATCTCCCACTGTTTTTTTTTTTTTTTTTTTTTTTGTTTTTTTTTCAGGGAGACTTTAGAAAAAAAAATAATAAAAAAAATATGATTTTATCAGGAAGAATTTAGAAACCAAATAAAATAAAATGATTTTTTCAGGGAGAATTTATAAAACAAATAAAAACAAAAATAGGCGTTCTATGGCCCACTGACTGAGAGATGACGCACACAGGAGTCAGGAGTGGCACACAAACCCAGAGGCCAATATTTTTCTACCAATGATTGATGTAGTTATTTTCTCTGGTAGATTTTAGAACCCAAATCAAGGAAAAAAAATATAGGCTTTCTATGGACCACAATTGGAGAGAGAGAGAGAGAGAGAGAGAGAGAGAGAGAGAGAGAGAGAGAGATGGCACACCCAGGAGTCAAGACTGGCACACAAGCAGAAAGGCCAATATTAATCTCCCACTGTTTTTTTTGGTTGTTTTTTTTTTTTTTTTTTTCAGGGAGACTTTAGAAAAAAAAATAATAAAAAAAATATGATTTTATCAGGAAGAATTTAGAAACCAAATAAAATAAAATGATTTTTTCAGGGAGAATTTATAAAACAAATAAAACCAAAAATAGGCGTTCTATGGCCCACTGACTGAGAGATGACGCACCCAGGAGTCAAGACTGGCACACAAGCAGAAAGGCCAATATTAATCTCCCACTGTTTTTTTTGGTTGTTTTTTTTTTTTTTTTTTCAGGGAGACTTTAGAAAAAAAAATAATAAAAAAAATATGATTTTATCAGGAAGAATTTAGAAACCAAATAAAATAAAATGATTTTTTCAGGGAGAATTTATAAAACAAATAAAACCAAAAATAGGCGTTCTATGGCCCACTGACTGAGAGATGACGCACCCAGGAGTCAAGACTGGCACACAAGCAGAAAGGCCAATATTAATCTCCCACTGTTTTTTTTTTTTTTTTTCAGGGAGACTTTAGAAAAAAAAATAATAAAAAAAATATGATTTTATCAGGAAGAATTTAGAAACCAAATAAAATAAAATGATTTTTTCAGGGAGAATTTAGAAAACAAATAAAACCAAAAATAGGCGTTCTATGGCCCACTGACTGAGAGATGACGCACACAGGAGTCAGGAGTGGCACACAAACCCAGAGGCCAATATTTTTCTACCAATGATTGATGTAGTTATTTTCTCTGGTAGATTTTAGAGAACCCAAATCAAGGAAAAAAAATATAGGCTTTCTATGGACCACAATTGGAGAGAGAGAGAGAGAGAGAGAGAGAGAGAGAGAGATGGCACACCCAGGAGTCAAGACTGGCACACAAGCAGAAAGGCCAATATTAATCTCCCACTGTTTTTTTGGTTGTTTTTTTTTTTTTTTTTTCAGGGAGACTTTAGAAATAAAAATAATAAAAAAAATATGATTTTATCAGGAAGAATTTAGAAACCAAATAAAATAAAATGATTTTTTCAGGGAGAATTTAGAAAACAAATAAAACCAAAAATATGCGTTCTATGGCCCACTGACTGAGAGAGAAAGAGAGATGGAACGCTTAGTACTGGCACACAAGCCCAAAGGGCAATATTAATCTCCCTTTTTTTTTCCAGGGAGAATTTCTGAAACCCAAAAAAAAAATAAAATAGGCTTTCTATGGCCCACTATTTGTGAGAGAGATGGGACGCTCAGGACTGGCACAGATGGCACGCTCAGGACTGGCACAGAAGCCCAGAGGCCAATATTAATCTCCCTTTTTTTCTGGGAGAATTTATAAAACCAAAAAAATATTTAAATAGGCTTTCTATGGCCCACTATTTGTGAGAGAGATGGCACGCTCAGGACTGGCACAGATGGCACGCTCACAACTGGCACACAAGCCCAGAGGCCAATATTAATCTCCCTTTTTTCAGGGAAAATTTATAAAACAAAAAAAAAAATTAAATAGGCTTTCTATGGCCCACTATTTGTGAGAGAGATGGCACGCTCAGGGCTGGCACAGATGGCACGCTCAGGACTGGCACACAAGCCCAGAGGCCAATATTAATCTCCCTTTTTTTCAGGGAGAATTTATAAAACCAAAAAAAAAAATAAATAGGCTTTCTATGGCCCACTATTTGTGAGAGAGATGGCACACTCAGGACTGGCACACAAGCCCAAAGGCCAATATTAATCTCCCACTGTATTTTTATCAGGGAGAATTTATACACCCCACAAAAAAAAATACAGAAAAATGAAAAGGCTTTCTATGGCCCACTATGTGAGAGAGATGGCACACACAGGGATGGCACTCTAGCAGAAATGCCAAATTGCCAATCTTAATCTCCCACCAAAAAAAAAAAAAACAGGGAATGTCCTACAATTACTATCTCCCTGCCTGCAGTAATCTCAGCCAGGTATGGCAGGCAGCTACTATCTCCCTGCCTGCAGTAATCTCAGCCAGGTATGGCAGGCAGCAATAAGGAGTGGACTGATGCACAAATGAAATAAAAAGTGTGGACAAACAAAAAAGATAGCTGTGCAGAAAGGAAGGAACAAGAGGATTTGTGCTTTGAAAAAAGCAGTTGGTTTGCACAGCGGCGTACACACAGCAATGCAGCTATCAGGGAGCCTTCTAGGGCAGCCCAATGAGCTACAGCGCTGAGGGGAAAAAAAAAAAAAAAAAAACTTCCACTGTCCCTGCACACCGAGGGTGGTGTTGGACAGTGCAAATCGCTGCAGCACAAGCGGTTTTGTGGTTAATGGACCCTGCCTAACGCTATCCCTGCTTCTGACAAAGCGGCAGCAACCTCTCCCTAAGCTCAGATCAGCAGCAGTAAGATGGCGGTCGGCGGGAACGCCTCTTTATAGCCCCTGTGACGTCGCAGACAGCAAGCCAATCACTGCAATGCCCTTCTCTAAGATGGTGGGGACCAGGACCTATGTCATCACGCTGCCCACACTCTGCGTTTACCTTCATTGGCTGAGAAATGGCGCTTTTCGCGTCATTGAAACGCGACTTTGGCGCGAAAGTCGCGTACCGCATGGCCGACCCCGCACAGGGGTCGGATCGGGTTTCATGAAACCCCGACTTAGCCAAAAGTCGGCGACTTTTGAAAATGTTCGACCCGTTTCGCTCAACCCTACTCTGTAGTTACTTTCATGCAGTCTTCTCTTTATGGTAGATTTGGATATTGATACGCCGACCTCCTGGAGAGTGTTGGTCACTTGGTTGGCTGTTGTGAAGGGGTTTCTCTTCACCATGGAGATTATTCTGCGATCATCCACCACTGTTGTCTTCCGTGGGCGCCCAGGTCTTTTTGCATTGATGAGTTCACCAGTGCTTTCTTTCTTTCTCAGGATGTTCCAAACTGTAGATTTTGCTACTCCTAATATTGTAGCAATTTCTTGGATGGGTTTTTTCTGTTTTCGCAGCTTAAGGATGGCTTGTTTCACCTGCATGGAGAGCTCCTTTGACCTCATGTTTACTTCACAGCAAAACCTTCCAAATGCAAGCACCACACCTCAAATCAACTCCAGGCCTTTTATCTGCTTAATTGAGAATGACATAATGAAGAGATTGCCCACACCTGTCCATGAAATAGCCTTGGAGTCAATTTTCCAATTACTTTTTGGTCCCTTTAAAAACAGGGTGGCACATGTTAAGGAGCTGAAACTCCTAAACCCTTCATCCAATTTTAATGTGGATACCCTCAAATGAAAGCTGAAAGTCTGAACTTCAACTGCATCTGAATTGTTTTGTTTAAAATTCATTGTGGTAATGTATATAACCAAAATTAGAAAAATGTTGTCTCTGTCCAAATATATATGGACCTAACTGTATATCACAGTACCTGATTATCTACTTATAAGGGCTATCCAGGACTTTGGCTATTGCTGATTACATGATGACAATTAGGCATTTAGTCGGCTGTTAATCAGCATGACATCAGCAGTGATGCCACATTGACAGAGCAGAACACAAGAAGATACTCTATCGACATTAAGTCACTGGAGTCCTTGATGACTCTGTGCTGGCAGAGATCATCGCAAATAGATAATCCAAAGTGCTGTCTGCATTCTCAATGCTGCTTATCTAAGGACCACAATTCCCTCATCTCTGCTATTCCAAAGTTCTGTCTGCATACTTAACACTGCTGAATTTAACACTTCCAGGTTCAATGCATGCCTTTCTGCATATCCAGCTCTACTGGTCCATTCTGATCCATTTGCCGTCCCATATGTGGTGCACCTGGTAAAACTTCAATTTATGAGCGCCTCCAGTTGCTCACTCTGACCTACTCAATCTCACCAGGTGAGGCCATAAAAGTAAGTTTTTATGACATTATTATATAATGGAGGGTCCATTTTGTGTTTTACTATACTTTCCCTTATTATACAGTGTGTCTGTAAAGTCATGGTGCACTTTTGACCAGTCATGGGAAAGCAACCAAAACCATAGAAATGTGAAATCTGCTCCAAAAAAAAGAAAAACTCTCCCAGTTTCATACCTATTCAGTGCAGTTTGATGTGGGCTCCATTTGTTGCCCTACACACATCCATCGATAGCATAAGCTTGTGGTTGCATGATGTCACAGACCTGGCAGTGTATTTATCAGAGTTCAGTTTATCAGGGGTTAATCTGACTGGGGGTCAGCAGCAGCTTAATTGAGCTTGTGTTGTTTTCTGGGTTCTTGTTATCTCTCCTCATGAACAGGTCTGATATGATTGGACCAGAGAAAGAGCGCCAAAATGTAAACTATAAAAGTGCACCATGGCTTTACGGACACTCTGTATATGTCACTAAAGAAGGTCTGAGAGCTATTTGTTATTCTACGTCCAGAGACTTGCCCACCAGCCGTCTACCCCTGGTGATCAGTTCCCTTTTAGAAAGTAGAAAAAGTCAGATTCCTTTTATTTAGAATTTTTTTTAGAAAGAAAAAATATTCCAAACTGCTCTTTACCATGTTTTATGGATTAAATCCCACGAGAGCGTGCTATCAGCCAAATCTAACATTTACACAACAAAGGGAGAAAGTAATTAAATAAACTCTATCGAAAAAGATGTTCCTGGATTTTGCCTGCAAATAAAATGAAAGACTATTTTTCCCTATTTTTATTTATACAGGAAGCCCAAGTGTCGCAAGTCAAATAAAAGGCGTAATTTCTCTCCACATAAGAGGAATATGCACGCTTGTCTGTTTGTGTTATTTCAGAGCAAATACATTCAGCAAATATTGTTTTTAAAGGTTAAGCCACATAGACAAATGCACTTGTATGGCCTTTCTGTTCTCTTCATCGCTGCTAACAGCAGATTTATTTCTTAATATGAAATTCAATGATAAATTGCCTTTTATACACTATGTACATAAGTTTGCTGCACATTTTCTAGCCATTAGTGTTAGGCTTTGAATGGAAGAGTCATAATGACTCAGAAAATCTACACCAGCGAGTCCAGCTGAGCGTTTCGACTTCCATTAGATAGTACTCGCATGCTTCTTATGTACATGGATCTCCTAAATAGTGGTACTTGTAGGAGGGCTCACAAACTTTTCTAGTCAATAGACCACCTATATGTGCTCATCATTATGAATGGGAAAGATGCTTGTAAAGACATGAGGATCAAGCAAAATTCAAAAAGCTTCTCACTGGCACTCATCCAGCCCTCTCTGCAGCTTCAAATTGTCGCCATTTGCTTTGAAATCCCAGGGGCTGTCATGTTTTCAAGGAAGGCTTTGTGCATGGTCACGTAGGGTCATTTTATAATGGATGTACATGTTTTTTTCTGCACTGCTGGTGAAGTTCCATGGATGAAAACAGGGCGCACACAGGTTGAATTTGAGGTTTTAATATCTAAGTGTTTCGAAGCTATCCAACTTCTTCCTCGGGATACCACCATATGGTTGACATGGTTGTATAACTTCGAAACGCGTATATATTAAAACCATACATTTCTTCATCCTGTGTGTCCAGTTTTCATCCATGGAACTTCACCAGCGGTGTAGAAAAAAAACACATACATCCATTATAAAAATCATCTTGGTTTTATTACCCATTGCTTTAAGGAGCTGGTGTGCTTGCTCAGAAAGTGTTGAGTATCACAACCCCATCAAGTGAGAAAGTACTCTACATCCATTATATTTATATCATCAGATAAAACCATATTGCGCTATTGTTTGCTCTCTCATTTCTTTACTGGTTTATTTCACGCATTGTCATGGCACACCATGTGATGTCATGATGTTGTGATCTTTGGCATAAGTACTGGGCCAAAGCGAGAAGCAGTGGGATTTCAGAGCAACTGGCAGCAATCTGAAGAAGCTGTGAGGACCAGACAGTTGAGGATGAGGAGAGGTAAGCAGAGGGTGAGTATAAGGATTTTTTTAAGTTTTTCACATTTTTAATGGTCTTTTTTGGTTAAGAAAAATAGTAGCTAGAGGCTGCCATTTTCGGAAAGTAAATCTGGCCAGATTGCTGGATCCGGCCATCTTCAGTGCCCCTGTGCTCCTCCAAGGCTGCAGAGTGAAATCTATTTCTGCTAGCAATATGGAAGAGTGCACTGTAGGGTTGAGCAAAACAGGTCGAACATTTTCAAAAGTCGCCGACTTTTGGCGAAGTCGAGTTTCATGAAACCCGATCTGACCCCTGTGCGTTGTCGGCCATGCGGTACGCGACTTTCACGCCAAAGTCGCGTTTCAATGACGCGAAAAGCGCCATTTCTCAGGCAATGAAGGTGAACACAGAGTGTGGGCAGCGTGATGACATAGGTCCTGGTCCCCACCATCTTAGAGAAGGGCATTGCAGTGATTGGCTTGCAGTCTGCGGCGTCACAGGGGCTATAAAGAGGCGTTCCCGCCGACCGCCGTCTTACTGCTGCTGATCTGAGCCTAGGGAGAGGTTGCTGCCGCTTCGTCAGAAGCAGGGATAGCGTTAGGCAGGGTCCATTAACCCCCAAACCGCTTGTGCATTGCTGTGTGTACGCCGCTGTGCAAACCAACTGCTTTTTTCAAAGCACAAATCCTCTTGTTCCTTCCTTTCTGCACAGCTATCTTTTTTGTTTGTCCACACTTTTTATTTAATTTGTGCATCAGTCCACTCCTTATTGCTGCCTGCCATACCTGGCTGAGATTACTGCAGGGAGATAGTAATTGTAGGACAGTCCCTGTTTTTTTTTTTTTTTGTGGGAGATTAAGATTGGCATTTCTGCTAGAGTGCCATCCCTGTGTGTGCCATCTCTCAGTCAGTGGGCCATAGAAAGCCTATTAATTTTTTTGCTTGATTTGGGTTCTAAAATCTACCTGAAAAAATCACTACATCAATCAGTGGGAGAAAAATATTGGCCTCAGGGCTTGTGTGCCACTCCTGACTCCTGTGTGTGCCATCTATCACTCAGTGGGCCATAGAAAGCCTATTTATTTTTTTGCTTGATTTGGGTTATAAAATCTACCTGAAAAAATCACTACATCAATCAATGGGAGAAAAATATTGGCCTCAGGGCTTGTGTGCCACTCCTGACTCCTGTGTGTGCCATCTCTCACTCAGTGGGCCATAGAAAGCCTATTTATTTTTCTGCTTGATTTGGGTTATAAAATCTACCTGAAAAAATCAATACATCAATCAGTGGGAGAAAAATATTGGCCTCTGGGCTTGTGGGCCACTCCTGACTCCTGTGTGTGCCATCTGTCACTCAGTGGGGCATAGAAAGCCTTTTTTTTTTTTTTATTTGGTTTCTAAATTGTCATTGAAAAAATCATTTTATTTTATTTGGTTTCTAAATTATTCCTGAAAAAATCATTTTATTTTATTTTGTTTATAAAGTCTCCCTGAAAAAATAAAAAAAATAGGTGGGAGATTAATATTGCCCTTTCTGCTTGTGTGCCAGTCTTGACTCCTGGGTGTGCCATCTCTCTCTCTCTCTCTCAAATTGTGGGCCATAGAAAGCCTATTAATTTTTTTGCTTGATTTGGGTTCTAAAATCTACCTGAAAAAATCACTACATCAATCAGTGGGAGAAAAATATTGCCCTCTGGGCTTGTGGGCCACTCCCGACTCCTGTGTGTGCCATCTGTCACTCAGTGGGGCATAGAAAGCCTTTTTTTTTTTTGGTTTCTAAATTGTCATTGAAAAAAATCATTTTATTTTATTTGGTTTCTAAATTATTCCTGAAAAAATCATTTTATTTTATTTTGTTTATAAAGTCTCCCTGAAAAAAAAAAAAAAAATTGGGAGATTTATATTGACATTTGTGCTTGAGTGACAGTCCTGCGTGTGTGGCATCTCTGTGATTTGGTGCCACAGAAAACAGAGTGTGTAGCATTGTGCCTGATTTTCCTTGTGGTATCACCAACCGGTAAAGGGATATTGAAATCAAACAGAAGTTATAGCTCACCGTGTAAGTTGTATGACAGCAACAAATAAAGTTACTTTGGTTAAGTTTATAAAACAATGAGGAAGTCTGGTGCAAGAGGTTGTGGCCGTGGGCGTTCATTGTCAGCTGGTAATGATGGTAGTGGTAGTGGAGCATCAGGTGGCTACACAAGGCCTCGAACGCTCTCTTTTCTGGGAGTAGGAAAACCGCTTTTAAAGCCGGAGCAGCAACAGCAAGTTTTGGCTTACCTTGCAGACTCAGCCTCTAGCTCTTTTGCCTCCTCTTCTGAAACTGGTAAATGTAAAAGCAGCTCGTCGTTTGTGGATGTTCACGGTCAGGGACAAGTCGCTTCCTTGTCCTCTTCAGCAAAAACAACAACAAGAGAGAAGGATGCAGCAGGCGACACAACGGGTTACTCCATGGAGCCCTTTACACATACCGTCCCTGGCTTAGAAAGTGAAACACTTAACAGGCCATGCCCATTACAAGTTGAATCTGACATGGAGTGCACTGATGCACAGCCACAGCCAGACTACTATGCTGGTCCTTTGACTCAGACCACAACATTGCCCTCTCAGTGTACTGATCCACAATCAGACCCTGATGAGACTATGTTGCCCCATCACGAACGCTATACCACCGACCGACACGGTGACACAGACGAAGTTGCACATGAGGTAGAAGAGGAGGTAATAGATGACCATGTTGTTGACCCCGATTGGCAGCCATTGGGGGAACAGGGTGCAGGCGGCAGTAGTTCTGAAGCGGAGGAGGAGGGGCCGCAGCAGGCATCAACATCGCAACAGGTTCCATCTGCCGGGCCCGTATCTGGCCCAAAACGCGTGGCAAAGCAAAAAACTGTTGGAGGACAGCGTGTCCATCCGGTTAAAGCTCAGTCTGCAATTCCTGAAAAGGGATCCGATGCTAGGAAGAGTGCAGTCTGGCATTTTTTTAAACAACATCCAATTGATCAGCGCAAAGTCATCTGTCAAAAATGTTCAACTACCTTAAGCAGAGGGCAGAATCTGAAAAGTCACAATACAAGTTGCATGCATAGACATTTAACCACCATGCATTTGCAAGCCTGGACTAAATACCAAACATCCCTTAAGGTTGTAGCACCCTCGGCCAATGAAGCTAGTCAGCAACGCAACATCCCTTCCGTCACTGTAAGGCCACCATTTTCCGCACCACCGGCAGTATCTGTGCAGGTTTCTTTGCCAGCCCAAAGCAGTCAGGGTCAGGGAATCACCAGTTTTGTAGGAGGAAATACTGCATCTAGGGCACCGGCGGAAACAATACCGTCTCCAACAGTCTCTCAGTCTGCCATGGCCACCGGCACACCCGCTAGTTCCACGATCTCCAGCTCTCCAGTCCAGCTCACCCTACATGAGACTCTGGTTAGAAAAAGGAAGTACTTAGCCTCGCATCCGCGTACACAGGGTTTGAACGCACACATAGCTAGACTAATCTCGTTAGAGATGATGCCCTACCGGTTAGTTGAAAGCAAAGCTTTCAAAGCCCTGATGGAGTACGCTGAACCACGCTACGAGCTACCCAGTCAACACTTTTTTTCCAGAAAAGCCATCCCAGCCCTGCACCAGCATGTTAAACAGCGCATCGTCCATGCACTCAGGCAATCTGTGAGTACAAAGGTGCACCTGACTACAGATGCATGGACCAGTAGGCATGGCCAGGGACGTTACGTGTCCATCACGGCACACTGGGTGAATGTGGTGGATGCAGGGTCCACAGGGGACAGCAATTTCGGGATAGTTGTGCCTAGCCCACGGTCTAGGAAACAGTTGGCTGTAGGCGTTCGCACCCCCTCCTCCTCCTCCTCGTCCTCCTGCAGAAGCGAGAGCTCTTCCACAGACCGCAGTCGCCAAACCACTCCATCGTCAGCTGTCACTGTTGCACACCAGTTGTCCCATTATGGGGCAGCTACTGGCAAGCGTCAGCAGGCTGTATTGGCTATGAAGTGTTTGGGCGACAACAGACACACCGCGGAAGTTCTGTCCGAGTTCTTGCAGAAAGAAACGCAGTCGTGGCTGGGCACAGTAGATCTTGAGGCAGGCAAGGTAGTGAGTGATAATGGAAGGAATTTCATGGCTGCCATCTCCCTTTCCCAACTGAAACACATTCCTTGCCTGGCTCACACCTTAAACCTGGTGGTGCAATGCTTATTGAAAACTTATCCTGGTTTCTCCGACCTGCTCCTCAAAGTGCGTGGACTTTGCTCACATATCCGCCGTTCGCCTGTACACTCCAGCTGTATGCAGACCTATCAGCGGTCTTTGAACCTTCCCCAGCATCGCCTAATCATAGACGTTGCAACAAGGTGGAACTCAACACTGCACATGCTTCAGAGACTGTGCGAACAGAGGCGGGCTGTTATGTTTTTGTGGTAGGATACACATACACGGGCAGGCAGTAGGATGGCAGACATGGAGTTGTCGGGTGTGCAGTGGTCGAAGATACAAGACATGTGTCAAGTCCTTCAGTGTTTTGAGGAATGCACATGGCTGGTTAGTGCAGACAACGCCATAATAAGCATGAGCATCCCCCTAATGTGTCTGCTGATGCAAAGTTTGACGCACATAAAGGATCAGGCGTCTGCACCAGAGGAAGAGGAAAGCCTTGATGACAGTCAGCCATTGTTTGGTCAGGGCAGTGTACAGGACGAGGTAGCGGGCGAAGAGGAGGTGGAGGACGAGGAGGATGATGGGGATGAGTATATTTTTAATGAGGAAGCTTTCCCGGGGGCACTGGAAATTGGTGGCGTGGCAAGGCCGGGTTCTGGTTTTTGGAGGGACACAAGTGACGTGGATTTGCCTGCAACTGCCCCTCAATCAAGCACAACCGCAGATTTGAGAACTGGAACTTTGGCCCACATGGCGGATTATGCCTTGCGTATCCTCAAAAGGGACACACGCATTACTAAAATGATGAACGATGACGATTACTGGTTGGCCTGCCTCCTTGATCCTCGCTATAAAGGCAAATTGCAAAATATTATGCCACATGAGAACTTGGAACTAATATTAGCAACAAAACAATCAACTCTTGTTGACCATTTGCTTCAGGCATTCCCAGCACACAGCGCCCGTGATCGTTCTCACACGAGCTCCAGGGGGCAGCAGACCAGGAGTGTTAGGGGTGCACACATCAGAAGTGGCGTTGGACAGAGGGGTTTTCTGACCAGGTTGTGGAGTGATTTTGCTATGACCACAGACAGGACAGGTACTGCTGCATCAATTGAAAGTGACAGGAGACAACATTTGTCCAGTATGGTAACAAACTATTTTTCATCCCTTATCGATGTTCTCCCTCAACCGTCATTCCCATTTGATTACTGGGCATCAAAATTAGACACCTGGCCAGAATTGGCTGAATATGCATTGCAGGAGCTTGCTTGCCCGGCAGCTAGTGTCCTATCAGAAAGAGTATTCAGTGCTGCAGGTTCAATATTAACCGAAAAAAGGACTCGTCTGGCTACACAAAATGTTGATGGTCTAACATTCATTAAAATGAACCACAACTGGATTTCGAATTCTTTTGCCCCACCTTGCCCGGGCGACACCTAGCTTTCCTATGAAAAGCTCTTGCCTGTGGACTACTGTGAATGAGTTTTCAAATGTCTTAATTTGCAGCACCTGATTGTCCAGAATAAGACATGTTTACGCCTCCCTAAATGGCCAAACTCCCCACACGGGTCCGTGGTATCGCGACTTGGCGCAAGCACCCGTGAGAGTGCTGTTTGTCTGAAGAGGTGGGTGTGCCCGCTTTTGGTCGACAGCACTGCCACTGGGTCCCTCATAGTACACTAAACTGTCTCTGGCGGTGGTGGTGCGCACCCATCGTCAGACACACTGTTGTAACATGAGGGGCCCTGGGCCTCTACCGCCGTCCACAAGAGAGTTCACCCACCCCCAGGTCAAACATTGCTCTGCCACTTCCACAATTATCTCTCACACTTCCACCAATGTTTAGACTATGCGCTGACATCCTTCCATTCCTGCCACTGACAATACCATTGTGTTGACATGTATAATGGTAATTAACATAGTCAGAGGCAGTGTCCTCTATTTACCAAAGTAAAAACTTTGCGCCAAATTAGTAGGTCAGAAACAACGCAGAGGATCCCACCCCTGTACCTAAAGACTGCACCCTTTAGTGTTTTCGCTGGATTTTAATGTGAGACTTTCACATTTATGTATTGTTTTGGACTACTAACTGGCAGACACTCATTACAATCATCCTCCGCTGACCAGGCCACTGCTGGCCGTGTTCACCTGGAACCAATTTAAAATTACCTACAGCCATCTGTTATTATGTTAGGCCTTCGATGCCTGTCTGCGGTCACTCCTTCCACTAGGCCTCTACTGACCACACCACAGCTGCCCGTGTACCCCTGGAACCAATTTAAAATTGCCTACAGCCAGCCCAATTTTTTTATGTTAGGCCTTCGAAGCCTGTCTGCGGTGCGTTCTTTCTACTAATACTACACTGACCAGACCACTGCTGCCCGTGTTCCCCTGGAACCAATTTAAAATTGCCTACAGCCATCTGTTATTATGTTAGGCCTTCGATGCCTGTCTGCGGTCACTCCTTCCACTAAGCCTCCACTGACCACACCACTGCTGCCCGTGTTCCCCTGGAACCAATTTAAAATTGCCTACAGCCATCTGTTATTATGTTAGGCCTTCGATGCCTGTCTGCGGTCACTCCTTCCACTAGGCCTCCACTGACCACACCACTGCTGCCCGTGTACCCCTGGAACCAATTTAAAATTGCCTACAGCCAGCCCAATTTTTTTATGTTAGGCCTTCGAAGCCTGTCTGCGGTGCGTTCTTTCTACTACTACTACACTGACCAGGCCACTGCTGCCCGTGTTCCCCTGGAACCAATTTAAAATTGCCTACAGCCATCTGTTATTATGTTAGGCCTTCGATGCCTGTCTGCGGTCACTCCTTCCACTAGGCCTCCACTGACCACACCACTGCTGCCCGTGTACCCCTGGAACCAATTTAAAATTGCCTACAGCCAGCCCAATTTTTTTATGTTAGGCCTTCGAAGCCTGTCTGCGGTGCGTTCTTTCTGCTACTACTACACTGACCAGACCAATGCTGGCCGTGTACCCCTGGAACCCAGCTGAAAGTGCATGGAGCCTCCTTTTTTTCTTTGTTTCATATTTAGAAAGCCCAGATGAACTACGCTGTACCACGGTTCAAGCTACCCAGTCGACATTTCTTTTGCGAGAAAAGCCATCCCAGCCCTCCAGTGGCATGAAAAAGTCTGCATTGTCATAGCACTCAGGCAATCAAACAGTAGAAAGGTGCACCTGACAAGAGATGCATGGACCAGTAGGCATGTCCACAAAAAGTTACGCGTCCATTACGGCTCACTGGGTTAATGTGTTGGATGCATGGTCCACAGGGGACAGCCTACAAAGTCTGTCTGCAGTCCCTAATTCAAATTTTCCTCCGCTGACCACACCACTGCTGCCCGTGTACCCCTGGAACCAATTTTACAGTGTCTACAGCCTAATTTTGTTATGTTAGGCCTACTACGCCTGTCTGCGGTCCCTCCTTCCAATACTCGTCCACTGACCAGACCACTGCTGCCCGTGGACCCCTGGAACCTATTTTTAATTGCATAGAGCATCCTTTTTTTAATAGTAGGCGTACAAAGTCTGTCTGCGGTCCACTATTGAAATTGTCCTCCACTGCCCAGAGCAATGCTGCCTGTGTACCCCTGTAACTTTTTTAAGCTGCAGTGAGCCACATTTTTGGTTTAAGTCCTACTACCTGTGTCTGTCTGCGCCACTCAATTCAGCTGTGTTCCTTTGAAAAAAGCTGAGCGTCAATAGTCTTGTTTTCAGCCTCTAGGAATTTTAAAACTGCATTGGGGGTACAACTTTGGTAGGGCCTACTAACGGTGTCTGCCTCCCCAAGGTGTGCCCCAGGTTTCGTCCACATTGCTTCGGTCTTCCGACTCTCGTTTAGTAGTTGTAGAAAACTACACTGCATTAGGCCTACAAATTGGGTATGGGGTGTAGAGAGATGGTGTGTTACACTCCAAGGTGTTCTCCAGGTTTCCTCTCCATTGCTTCGATCTTCATGCTCTCGTTTAGTAGTTGTTGGAAACTACACTGCATTAGGCCTACAAATTGGGTATGGGGTGTAGAGAGATGGTGTGTTCCACTCCAAGGTGTTCCCCAGGTTTCCTCGCCAATGCTTCGATCTTCATGCTCTCGTTTAGTAGTTGTTGGAAACTACACTGCATTAGGCCTACAAATTGGGTATGGGGTGTAGAGAGATGGTGTGTTCCACTCCAAGGTGTTCCCCTGGTTTCCTCGCCAATGCTTCGATCTTCATGCTCTCGTTTAGTAGTTGTTGGAAACTACACTGCATTAGGCCTACAAAATGGGTATGGGGTGTAGAGAGATGGTGTGTTCCACTCCAAGGTGTTCCCCAGGTTTCCTCTCCATTGCTTCGATCTTCATGCTCTCGTTTAGTAGTTGTTGGAAACTACACTGCATTAGGCCTACAAATTGGGTATGGGGTGTAGAGAGATGGTGTGTTACACTCCAAGGTGTTCCCCAGGTTTCCTCGCCAATGCTTTGATCTTCATGCTCTCGTTTAGTAGTTGTTGGAAACTACACTGCATTAGGCCTACAAATTGGGTATGGGGTGTAGAGAGATGGTGTGTTCCACTCCAAGGTGTTCCCCAGGTTTCCTCGCCAATGCTTCGATCTTCATGCTCTCGTTTAGTACTTGTTGGAAACTACGCTGCATTAGGCCTACAAATTGGGTATGGGGTGTAGAGAGATGGTGTGTTACACTCCAAGGTGTTCTCCAGGTTGCCTTTCCTGAGCTTCTATCTTCAGGCTCTTGTTAAATAGTGGTTAAATGGAACAACTGCATTTGGCGTACTAGTTGGTTTGGGGCCTACTAGCAGTGTCTGCCGCTCCTTGCTGTTCTCCTCCACTGAACAAAGCTGTGCCGCCTGTTTACTACGGTTGCCATTTTGAACTGCATTTCGACTACTTACTGATTTGGGCCTACTCTCTGTGTCAGCCTCTCATTCCAGTTGTCCTCCACTGCAATGCCCCCTGGTTAGTCCTGTGTTACCAATTTTGAACTGCATTTAGCCCACTTTATTCTTTGGGCCTATATCTGTGTTTCCTCCTCATCCTGCCCATTGCCCAGCCAGTGATAGATGAGTCTGCTGGTACATTGACCCATAACGCAAAATTCCCTGTGCACGCTACACAGCAAGATTGTGACCCTGCTGAAAGTCACGTTCCTCTTCCCGCATACCATACCACCTTACACGGGGACAAAGAGGAAGGTGCAGATGAAAGTGCAGGTTCCTTCATCAGGTGGGGGGAGGAATACTAGTTGGCAACGTCACTGTCACAGGGCCTCTCATGGTACGCAAAAGTGTTGCTGCCATTGGGAGGCGCCCCCGCCGTGCAAACACACCGCTGTACTTTGAGGGGCCCTGTGCCAGTGCCAATGCCAACTAGTGGGCCCCCCCTGCTTGCTCAGGATCACAGCACTTGCAAAGTTGAAATACTTACCTCTCCCTGCTCCACTGCCGTGACGTGTTCCAGATTTCCTGGGCCCACTAATTACTTGAACCAGCCCTACCCCCCACAACTTTAGCCAGATGACCCCCAATTTCAAATGCCTTCAAATTATTATAAGCTAAATTACGATTGACAAGCTTCAGTAACAAGAATGGATGTTTTTGCCATTAAAATGGGCAGTGTAGACGTTTTCCTGGCCTCCACTCACTGCCGACTATGCTCCCCCATTGACTTGCATTGGGTTTCGTGTTTCGGGCGATACCCGACTTTTCGCGATAATCGGCCGATTCCACTCGACTCGACTTCTAAGATAGTCGGGTTTTGCGAAACACGGCTCGACTCCAAAAAGGTTAAGGTCGCTCAACCCTAGTGCACTGTTCAGACCAGAGGCCCAACCATGACTTCAGATAAAAATCTTCAGAAGCACACCATTCATCTACAAGCAGCAAGCTAGGAGGCTAAAGGTACCATCACACATAACGATATCATTAACGATATTGTTGCTTTTTGTGACGTAGCAACGATATCGTTAATGAAATCGTTATGCGTGATAGCGACCTACGATCAGGCCCCTGCTGGGAGATCGTTGGTCGCTGGGGAATGATCAGGACTTTATTTCGTTGCTGGATCTCCCACTGACATCGCAGGGCCACGCTTAGTAACCCGATGTTTAACCTGGTTACCATTGTAAAAGTAAAAAAAAACACTACATACTTACATTCCTGTCACGTCCTTCAGTGTCAGCGCCGGCCAGCCGTAAAGCAGAGCACAGCAGTGATGTCACCGCTGTGCTGTGCTCTACGGCCGGCGCTCACAGTCAGTGCGGGAAGCTGACGACGAGGGACGTGACAGACACCAGAATGTGAGTATGTAGTGGTTTTTTTTTTACAATTACAATGGTAACCAGGGTAAATATCGGGTTACTAAGCGCAGCCCTGCGCTTAGTAACCCGATGTTTACCCTGGTTACCCGGGGACTTCGGCATCGTTGGTCGCTGGAGAGCTGTCTGTGTGACAGCTCTCCAGCGACCACACAACGACTTACCAACGATCACGGCCAGGTCGTATCGCTGGCCGTGATAGTGGGTAAATCGTTAAGTGTAACGGTACCTTAAGCAGCTATGTGCTTCTGAAGACCGATAATAAGTCCAACCTTTCAAAGACTCAGCGATTAAATATATGCTAATGCTTCAAGACAACCAGCTTTAAAAACAATTAAACATGGTTTTGTGATACTCTTTCAGGAGATATTTATGCTGTGTGTGTCTTTGTGTTGTCACTTACTGATTGTGATGTGAACTGCAGCCTGTACAGGGTATTGATAGGACACTGTTTAATGTTCCTCCCTACTCAGCTGAGTTGAGGAAGGCAAAGGAAGTGGTTTAAGTAAATAGCCCATGTTGGTTTATTAAAGGTAACGTCACGCATAACGATTTTTTTAACGATATCGTTGCTTTTTGTGACGTAGCAATGATATCGTTAACAAAATCGTTATGTGTGACAGCGACCAACGATCAGGCCCCTGCTGGGAGATCGTGGGTCGCTGGGAATGATCAGGACCTTTTTTTTGGTCGCTGATCACCCGCTGTCATCGCTGAATCGGCGTGTGTGATGCCGATCCAGCGATGTGTTCACTGGTAACCAGGGTAAATATTGGGTTACTAAGCGCAGGGCCGTGCTTAGTAACCCGATATTCACCCTGGTTACCCGGGGACTTCGGCATCGTTGGTCGCTGAAGAGCTTTCTATGTGACAGCTCTCCAGCGACCACACAATGACTTACCAATGATCACGGCCAGGTCGTATCACTGGTCGTGATCGTTGGTAAATCGCTAAGTGTAACGGTACCTTAAGGCTCCATAGACCATGACCCCAACAAAGGAAATAACCAGCCTTTCAGTGCAGACAAAAGAAAAACAAAGTAAACAGTCCAACTAACGCAACTTTGTTGTTGGTCTGGTACACTCATGTTGAGTTGCATCCAGTACACAAACTTAATCTGAAGACATCACACAGGAGGCCTTCTTACCTCCAATCACTGTCCCTAATGATACAGCTGAACTTCCTTACATACTCCATACAATGCCCTGATGTGGAAATATGTGAGCAGCCAGTCCCTGACATCACTCTGACTGCTCGTAAACCCAGCCCTTGCCACGGCCTACTTGTACTCTCCACACTATATGTGCTGAAGATTACTTCCAGGCTTACATCACTGAGGACAACCACCTCGGTGATACAAATCTTCCTTCAATGATGTGTCCAGCAGCCATCTTTCAACTGCTTTAACATAATGAATTTATTTTTGGGAAATGAATTAAATGTATTAAAAGCTAAAGATGAACATATCTGTCTATATATGCCGTATAGAGATGTAAGTTTCTATGAAGTATAGACAAATGGGGCTCGATCAGTTTTTCAACAAAATTCTTGAAAATAATAGTTTTGAAATGTCAAAAATGTAATTTGCTACAATTGAAGAGAAGTTAAAAGGACAAAAATGGGTATATAGGTCGTTACCCAGATAGACATGTTAATGTGATGCAGCAACTGCCGAGTTGAGAGGAAGCACAAATTTTACGAGGGCTCAATATTACATCCAGCTGCTCCACTGGTTGGAAATCAGGATGAACAATGGAGGAATGGGTGCGTAGAGCTGCTGGTAAATAAGAAAGCCAAATTATTGATGTAAGGAACAATGTGCAGTTTATTCTCTGCACGTTCAAAGTCTATATAACTTCTTCTTCAGGAGCACTACAAATGAACAAGCAGCGACAGAGTCTCGGTTTAGATGGAAAAGGAATTTTATAAAAATTGGTGCCAATGATAAAAAGTGCTCATTGGCGGTGGAAATGGTGCATTTTTTTTATCATATACTTGTACTATGAAAAATGGAAAGAGTTAATGGAAAGAAAGGAAAATAATATATTTCCAAAAATTGTATAAGTGTACAGTAGATGTAAAATAAGAAGATTCATGATAGATAAAGCGATAATGGGACTAAAGAATCGGTGAGATGCTGTGTGTATTATCCCCCCAAAAATGGCGAAGCAATAAGGAAAAGGAGATAATATAATTGAGAGTGAATAATTTGCATTGCTGGATTGAAAAACCTATTTTTATAACTTTTATTTCAACATTTTTCAACAGCTAAATTTAAAGGCAAAAATACTAAATTATGACTTGATTAAAATAGTATCTGAGGCATAAAAAATATTACTGACGCGTTTTGAGTCTAGGTGACTCTTAATCATAGATAAATAAAGGTATTCGACGAAAACGAGAGGAAGAGTGAGACAGGAATTGCCGTAAGTCCTGTTCACACTGCATGTCTGCAGTGCGTCCTGGGGTTCTACATGAAGAACCCCAAAAACAGGTTCATAAAAACCGTCGACAGGCATGGAAACATAGTCTGATTTTTCTCTGTCGGTCTGAACAAGCAGACACATTCAGAGAAAAAAATGGAATTTATTTGAGCTCCGTTCATGTCTTTTTCATCTGAATCCGTTTTTAAGGGGATCAGATAGAACCCCTGGATGCACTGCATTAAAAACAGGGTTAATTTAACATGAGCCCCCTTTCCAAAATCTGAGGACCACATCCCGGTGCTACCATCTGGCTGCTGTACTTGCATAAGCTGTTTTTACTTTCCCTATGTAAGCCGTGCGCTTAATAAGCAAAATTCTATTTTTTAGGAGGAGAAACAAAAAAGTGATTAAGGTAACACCCTTCATTTTTCCCCGCTGTGCCGCATTTAATGAGAGCTGCCTAATTTAGTATAAATATATGTATCTCGGCAGAACACACACCTGGCTGTATAAACAGAAATAATGTGGTAGGCAGATTTTATGTGATAGAAATAATAATTGATCTGGTTGTTATGGAAATACAAACTGTGAAATGGTCTGTGAAGACACTCTTACCAAGGACTTATTTCATTTTATATTTTTATACAATTTTTTTTTTAATTTATTTTGTTTTATTTAAAATATTTATAATTTTATTAATTATTATTTTTAAGAGGTTGAACGGTTGAGATGCAAATTAACGAAAGGTTATATTGTCTCCTATGTCCAAATGCCAGTCACAAAGTATGTCATGAAAGTGATGATGCCCCTTTAATTCTGAAATAAGGTGGTGCCTTTAACATGCAGAAAACACCACTCCCTCATTGCTTACAGCGTGGTGAGTACACAGTACCTCATTTTTATGCCAACCACATAGGGACCCTATAACAGTACTAATAAAAAAGAAAACTGGCCAACAGCCCCTCAATACGGGGATGCTTGCTCCAAGTCCAATGAACCCAATTGGAGAACAAATAGTAACAGAAAAAAGAGGGAACAGAATCCAGTCCAGGTGAAGAAAAAAAATAGAAAAACTTTATTCCACGTGACACATACACAGTACCTTATTTTGATGCCAACCACATAGGGACCCTAAACCAGTACTAGGCACAGTGCCCAATAGCAATTCCAAATACACAGTGCCTTGATAACAGAGTATTTTCACAAGTCTCTCATCAAAGCACCGGTCACTCAGTGCCCACATAAATGTAATACTCACACAGTGTCCATATAACAGTACCAGTCAGTGCCCACATATATGTAATACTCACACAGTGCCCATATAACAGTACCAGTCAGTGCCTGTTAGGGCTAGCGGAAAGCACCAAATAATTATAAGGATGGTATAGGGTGCGTTCACAGCCCGGGGTCCACCGTGCAGGGGTGAAACCTGCATGACGGATTATATGGCGGTATAATGTGGATACACACACGGGTTAGCTTCACCTGGTATGAAGGAAGCGAACCCTGTTGCGTCACAGGGCCGCAGTACCACACAAAGAGTGCAAGCAAAGAGTCACAGAACTCTGTCCCAAGACTCAGGGAAAGAGTTCCTCTAGACCCCTTTTGCTCGACACTGCTACCGGGGTGTCAGAGATTAACAGAACTAATAATTTTCCGCACAAGAGGGCTTGCAGTGCCGCTCTGGCGGACGCCACTAACCACCCAGCGGCAAAATAGAAAAAAATAGGCGCGCACTTACCCTGTTGCGGTGAATATCACTTTATTAGGACATATAAACAAACGGATAGCAGGGAGGGATCGAGTCAGCCACGGACACCCAGACTTGGGTCAGGAAAGCACGCTATTAGCGCACGGCGCCACTTTGGCGATCACTGCTATCTGATGCTGTATCGTGTGTTAGCTGTGCGGGATAGCACTCTGAGGCGCTAGGTAGCTTCCACCATTCAAGACCAGTCAACAACACTAGGGATGGGAATCATTAGGAGCTTTCATCCATCGACAGGCATACATCCACACACACACAATAATAAGTTTATACTAGCGCATGGCTGTGCGGCCATGCAAACCTTTTATAGTGGAAACTCTCCAGGACCTTCCTGGTGGTCCAATCGGAGCTGCTACAAGACCTGAGCATGTGACCCCCAACCTCCAATGAGAGGTCGTCCCTTAGGCATGCTCAGAAGAAGAAAAGCAGGACTTTGTCCCAGGGACGCCTGCTCGCCGCTGATCAGTACTGGTTACAATGGCTGAGCCTGGAAAGACAGCAGTCACCAGCCGCACAGTATCAGCTCAAGCCAGATGCTGGGACCAACGTCTCCACTGAGCAGGCTCTACTGCAGCTGTAGGAGAAAGGGAGACCACAGCGGAGATGGTTCGAGATTCCCCCTGTGCAGCGGCGGGAACTTGACACCTAACAGTGCCCACATAAATTTAATATTCACACAGTGCCCATATAACAGTACCAGTCAGTCAGTGGCCATAAATGTAATACTCACACAGTGCCTATATAATAGTACCAGTCAGTGCACACATAAATGTAATAGTCACACAGTACCAGTCAGTGCCCACATAAATGTAACACTCACACAGTACCAGTCAGTGCCCACATAAATGTAATACTCACACCGTGCCAATATAACAGTACCAGTCAGTGTCCACATAAATGTAATACTCACACAGTGCCCATTTAACAGTACCAGTCAGTCAGTGCCCCATAACACTATCCATCACACAGTTATGTCATAGCTGTACCACTCACACCGTTACTCATAAAACATCCAGTCTTATTCTGAGCCCATAACTGTACCAGTCTATAACAGTGCCCATCAACCAAGGCCCCATAACAGAATCAGTCACACAGGGGTCCATAAAATTTCCAGTCACACTATGACCCCATAACAGTAATAACATACCATCATTCAGGGCCTCACAACACAACCAGTCACACAGTGGTGCATAGCAGTACTAGTCTCACAGTGTTCCATAAAACTTCCAGTCGCACT
The DNA here is from genome assembly GCF_032444005.1 of Ranitomeya imitator. NCBI lineage: Eukaryota > Metazoa > Chordata > Amphibia > Anura > Dendrobatidae > Ranitomeya > Ranitomeya imitator. Next base: position 1,242,302,025 of record NC_091282.1, on the reverse strand, counting down.
ATGACCCCATAGGAGTACCAGTCCACAACAGTACCCGTCATGTAGGGCCCCATAACAGAACCAGTCACACAGTGCCCCTTAACAGTACCAGTCCCACAGTGACTTCATAAAAGCATCAGCCATATATTGCCTCTGTATCAATGCGAGTCACAATCTTTATTATTATTTTTATTATTATTTATTATTATAGCGCCATTTATTCCATGGCGCTTTACATGTGAGGAGGGGTATACATAATAAACAAGTACAATAATCTTGAACAATACAAGTCACAACTGGTACAGGAGGAGAGAGGACCCTGCCCGCGAGGGCTCACAATCTACAAGGGATGGGTGAGGATACAGTAGGTAGGGTAGAGCTGGCCGTGCAGCGGTTTGGTCGATCGGTGGTTACTGCAGGTTGTAGACTTGTCGGAAGAGGTGGGTCTTCAGGTTCTTTTTGAAGGTTTCGATGGTAGGCGAGAGTCTGATATGTTGTGGTAGAGGATTCCAGAGTAGGGGGGATGCACGAGAGAAATCTTGTATGCGATTGTGGGAAGAGGAGATAATAGGGGAGTAGAGAAGGAGATCTTGTGAGGATCGGAGGTTGCATGCAGGAGAGTACCGGGAGACGAGGTCGCAGATGTATGGAGGAGACAGGTTGTGGATGGCTTTGTATGTCATGGTTAGGCTTTTGTACTGGAGTCTCTGGGTGATTGGGAGCCAGTGCAGGGATTGACAGAGAGGAGAGGCCGGGGAATAGCGGGGGGACAGGTGGATTAGTCGGGCAGCAGAGTTTAGAATAGATTGGAGGGGTGCAAGAGTGTTAGAGGGGAGGCCACAGAGCAGGAGGTTACAGTAGTCAAGGCGGGAGATGATGAGGGCATGGACTAGGGTCTTTGCGGATTCTTGGTTTAGGAATGTGCGGATCCGTGAAATATTTTTGAGTTGGAGGCGACAGGAAGTGGAAAGGGTTTGGATATGTGGTTTAAAAGAGAGATCAGTGTCAAGGATTACCCCAAGACAGCGGGCTTGTGGGACTGGGGAGAGTGGGCAGCCGTTTACTGTAATGGATAGGTTCGTTGGGGAGGTCGTGTGAGATGGGGGAAAGATGATGAATTCTGTTTTGTCCATGTTAAGTTTTAGAAATCTAGTGGAGAAGAAGGATGAGATAGCAGACAGACATTGAGGGATTCTGGTTAGTAGGGAGGTGATATCTGGTCCGGAGATGTAGATCTGTGTGTCGTCAGCATAGAGATGATACTGAAAGCCGTGAGATTCTATGAGCTGTCCCAGGCCAAAGGTGTAAATGGAGAAGAGCAGGGGTCCTAGAACTGAACCTTGTGGGACTCCCACAGATAGGGGGCGAGGTGAGGAGGTGGTGTGTGAGTGGGAGACGCTGAATGTACGGTCAGTTAGGTATGACGAGATCCAGGATAGGGCCAAGTCTGTGATTCCAAGGGATGAGAGGGTCTGCAGCAGCAGGGAATGGTCCACTGTGTCAAATGCAGAGGACAGGTCCAGGAGGAGGAGGATAGAGTAGTGTCGCTTGCTCCTGGCGGTTAATAGGTCATTGGTGACCTTAGTTAGGGCAGTTTCAGTGGAGCGGTGTGATCGGAAGCCTGATTGAAAGCGGTCGAAGAAGGAGCAGGAAGATAGATGGGAGGACAGTTCAAGATGGACATGTTGTTCCAGTAGTTTTGAGGCAAAGGGGAGAAGTGATATAGGGCGATAGCTAGATACAGAGAATGGGTCAAGAGAGGGCTTTTTGAGGATAGGTGTGATTGAGGCATGTTTAAAGCTTGAGGGGAAAATGCCAGTTGTTAGTGATAGGTTGAAGAGATGGGTTAGGGTTGGGATGAAGATGGGACAATCTGTCCCATAACAGTGAACCCATGACTGCACCAGTCATATAATGTCCCCATAACAGTGACAGTAATACAGTCCCTCCAAATAGTACCTTTGACAAGCTCCATGCAGTCATCAATATACAGTGCACCATGACAGTACCAGTAAAACAGTGCCCCAACAGTAACAGCTGCACAGTAACCTCATTTCCGTTCCAGTTACACAAAGCCGCTATAGCAGTACCACCCATAGTATACAGTACACCTATAATAATATCTGTTACACAGTGCCCCTTGTGAGGTTCCAAGGGGAGAAGTACTAGAAAACAGATATGTTTCTCCCCGTTTCATTTCATATGTATCACGGTATTGATTGTGAAGCTGTTTATTTCACTGTAATCTGGTCCTGGTTTTCTTTAGTGATCAGCCTGAAAGGACTGGTGCTTCCCTTCCACACATTCAATCCAGCTTTTGACTCCTGACTGATTCAGCTGATATAATCAGGAACTGCTGGGATCTCAGTCTCTCATCTGCTGGTCTGGGAAGCTGACACAGTAAGGTTGCATAAACTTCTTTCTTGTCGTGTAGGTTTATTTTGCAGTTAGTATCTTGTTTTTTAGTTAGTGGCCAGACGGCCTTAGACATTTTATTTCATGTTTGGCACGTGTAACATTGTACGGCAAATGTGTACAATAAATACACCTGACACATACCTGTGTGGAACTCGCTAGCCTGCTATTGTTCGTTGTGACTCCATAGCCACCTGCTTGGGCCAAAGCAGAGATCCCTGATGAGCTATATCTCCACAAATGGTGGAGAATGCGGGCATAGTGGCTGTTGGACTGTGACTGCAGATAAAGTGCTCTGTGTATGTCCTGGCTGAAAGCTCATGTGCTTTTGAAGAGCCAAGAGTCCAGTAATATGGAGGAACTAGTGAAACAGTTATTGCAGGCAAATGTTCAACAACAGCAGACCAATACTTACTTCCAGCAAGCCCTGGACCAGCAAAACCAGATTCAGCAAGAGCAGTTGAATGCAATAAAGCAGGCTTTGATTCGGCAGCCCCGAGATGAGAGGGATCATGCACAAAGTGTTGCTGGTGCACGGAAAGCTGTACAAAAAACCCTGCTTAAAATGACTGCTGACGATGATGTAGAAGCGTATCTCACCGTATTTGAACGTATTGCAGAACGTGAGCATTTACCGGTGGGCATATGGGCTGAAGTGGTTGCGCCATTTTTGAGCGGGGACCAACAAAAAGCCTATTACGATCTAAGTGGAGTGGATGCTATGGATTATACCAAGTTAAAAGGCGAAATCCTGGCAAGGCTGGGAGTAAACACATATGTACGAGCACAGAGGGTACATTTATGGACTTTTGTGGAAGATCAGCCAGCCCGCTCACAAATGCATGATCTTATCCATCTAGTAAAAAAATGGCTGCAACCAGAGATTTTGACATCTGCAGAGATGATGGAACGTGTTGTTCTAGACAAGATCCTGCGGTCCTTGCCCCCTAAGATACAGAGATGGGTTGGACAAGGTGACCCATGTACAGCTCACCAGTTGGTGAATATGGTCGAATGCTACAATGCTTCCGAAAGCCTACTCCAAGGGACGTTATCACCTTGATGGGCTCCCAAGAAATCGCCAGAAAATACTGCGAAACCTACTTCATCTTCAAAAGAAGAGAACGTTGCAATAAAGGGTAGCAGACCCACAAAGAACTATGGAGGCGGTACGGTCTCACAGCAATTCAGCAGACCCTATCAGGCATCTCCAGCGAGGAAGCAAGGACCTATACAATGTTGGCGATGTCGCGGGCTTGGCCATGTAGCAGCTAACTGCACAATGACTACAGAGCCAATGGACTTTAACGCTATGAGACACCTTTCGTTATATGTACAGTCGGTCTGTGTTGCAGAGGTCCTCACAGGAAATGAACGACACGTGTGTTGCCTCGAGGTCGACGGCCATAGTGTGAATGCCGTCTTGGATTCCGGCAGTCAAGTGACTCTGGTACATGCCAGTTTGGTGGACCCTAGAGCCCTAACGAACTCAACCCTGGGCATTAGTTGCATACATCGCGATATAAAAAACTACCCCACTGCCTGGGTCACCCTTGCCACGCCAGTAGGAACCAAAAGACATCAAGCAGCAGTCCTAAAGTCTATGGGACATGATGTAATATTGGGGAGAGACTTTCCCTTATTTTGGGACTTGTGGTGCCTTAAAAATGGCATGAGCACTCTAGTTGAGGAGGGTGCCGTGGGGCTAACCCCTGAGCTATTGCAGCAAGAGGGGGGGGAGTCCATCTCAGAGGTAACTCCAGAATCTGTAGACTCACCTCTGGCTCTATATGCAGGCGACGCAAGTGAACTACAGGAGGCTATAGAAATGCCAGGTCTTGAAGTGGCCCGTGGTAAGTTCGGGACCGCTCAACACCAGGACCCTACTCTGGCAAGGGCATGGGAAAATGTAAAGGTCTCTGAGGGAAGACCATTGTACCCAGGGGCTCAAAATGAGTTCCCACATCTAGCTGTGCAACAGGGTATGCTGTATCACATAGACAAAGTGCGAGGGGTGATGGTAGAGCAACTAGTGGTGCCCAAGTCCTTTCACCAGGTAGTTTTGGAACTGGCACATAAACATCCCTCGGGAGGACACCTGGCCGGAGAAAAAACAAAACACCGTATTCTGCAGCGTTTCTTTTGACCGGGTCTAGGGGGGGACGTGACCCGGTATTGTCAGTCCTGTCCTACGTGTCAATTGACCACACCTATGTCACATTTTAGAAGCCCCCTTGTGCCCTTACCAATAATAGAGGTGCCCTTCGAGAGGATAGCAATGGATATAGTCGGTCCATTAGTTAAATCTGCCAGGGGACATCAGTACATTTTGGTAGTACTAGATTATGCCACTCGTTACCCTGAAGCAGTGCCTCTGCGGAATGCCAATGCGAAAGCAATTTCAAAGGAGCTTGTTAATATGTTTTCTCGCACCGGCATTCTGAGATACTAACAGATCAGGGAACCCCCTTTATGTCTCGAATACTTAAGGACTTGTGTAAGCTACTAAAAATCTCCCACTTGCGTACTTCAGTATATCACCCTCAGACTGACGGGTTGGTGGAGCGATTTGATAAAACCCTGAAGGGAATGTTGAAAAGGGTAGTAGATAAGGACGGGAGGGATTGGGATGTTCTTCTACCATATCTCCTGTTCGCTATACGGGAAGTACCCCAATGCTCCACAGGCTTTTCGCCTTTTGAGTTAGTTTACGGGCGATGTCCTAGAGGCCTGTTAGATATTGCTAAAGAGACTTGGGAACAAGAGGTGACTCCTTATCGCAGTGTAATTGAACACGTAATGCTTATGCAAGATAGAATTGAGGCGGTCATGCCAATAGTTAAGGAATGTTTAGAACGTGCGCCACAGGCCCAAAGCACGGTATATAACCGAGCGGTAAAACACAAGTCTTTCAAACCGGAGATAGGGTGTTAGTATTAGTACCTACTGTAGAAAATAAATTTCTTGCGAAGTGGCAGGGCCCATACGAGGTGTTGGAGAGAATAGGTGAAGTGAATTATAAGATATATCAACCAGACAAGAGGAAAACCGAACAAATCTACCACATAAACTTGCTTAAGGCCTGGCAGGTTAGGGAGAGTCTAATGACAAAAGCCACCCTTAATGATGGACCTCGTAGGGCACCCCCATCTGTGGTAAATGACCCCCAGGTAGCATTGCCAGAGGTGGGTATTGCAGAGACACTGTCCGAAAGTCAAAAACGAGAGACCAAGGAATTTATACAGAAAAACGCAGAGGTTTTTTCAGAGCTTCCTGGCCGTACTCACTTAATTAAACATGACATTGTTACTGATCCACAGGCCCGTGTACGACTAAAACCATATCGAATTCCGGAAGCTCGGAGACAAGCCATTGCCCAGGAAGTCGAGAAAATGTTAGAACTTGGAGTCATTGAAGAGTCCCGGAGTGATTGGGCTAGCCCAATCGTGCTGGTGCCCAAACCCAATGGGACTATTCGATTTTGTAATGATTTTCAGAAATTAAATGAGGTATCGAAATTTGATGCCTACCTGATGCCGAGAGTTGATGAACTTATAGAGAGACTGGGTTCGACCAGGTACATATCCACTATCGACTTAACAAAAGGTTATTGGCAGATTCCCCTCACGGATTCAGCCAAAGAGAAAACGGCCTTTGTAACACCCCAGGGACTGTTCCAGTACCGTGATATGCCATTTGGGTTACATGGTGCTGCAGCCACCTTCCAACGTCTAATGGATATTGTCCTAAAACCTCACGTCCAGTATGCGTCCGCATACTTGGACGATATCATTGTCTTTAGTGATGACTGGGACACACATTTGTCAAAAGTACAAGCCGTCTTGGACTCGATTAAAGCTGCTGGGTTAACTGCCAATCCCATGAAATGTACTTTGGGATTGGAAGAGGCTCGCTATCTGGAATATAGTATAGGGCGAGGAGTCGTAAAGCCACAGACCAATAAGGTGGACGCTATTCAGAATTGGCCACGACCGGTCACGAAAAAGCAAGTCGGAGCCTTTTTGGGGATCGTTGGTTATTATAGGCGGTTCATCAAACATTTTGCCACCATCGCAGCCCCTCTCACAGATCTTACTAAGGGCTCGAAATCTATCACAATAAAGTGGAACACAGAAGCAGAGAAGGCCTTTGAGTATTTAAAAACGGTCCTCTGTGACCAACCAGTGTTGGTTGCCCCTGACTTTAAACGGGAGTTTATTGTCCAAACGGACGCCTCTGGTGTCGGCCTCGGTGCAGTATTGTCACAGGAAGTGAATGGCCCAGTGGTCTATCTAAGCAGAAAGCTTACTAGGGCAGAAAAGAATTATAGCGTGGTTGAGCGGGAAGCCCTGGCTATAAAATGGGCCCTATACACCTTACGCTATTATTTACTAGGTCGCCAATTTAGGCTAGTAACGGACCATTCACCCCTAACATGGATGTCCCGCGCAAAAGAGGGCAATTCGAGGGTGACACGCTGGTTCTTGGCATTACAACCTTTTAACTTTTCCGATGAGCACAGGGCAGGCGCAGCTGTTGTGAATTCTGTGGCAGAGCTCCCTCCTGTGGTCACAAGTGGTACTTCGGCTGATTCTCTCTATGAACTTCCGTTGGTGGAGGAGAGTGGTACTGCGGCTTCTGAGTTTCCTTCCTCAGGTGATGTGGTGAAGTCGTTAGGTGCTGCTCTATTTAACTCCACCTAGTGCTTTGATCCTGGCCTCCAGTCAGTGTTCTAGTATAGGACTTGCTTCCTCCTGGATCGTTCCTGTGGCCTGCTGCTCTTCATAGCTAAGTTCCGCTTTTGTTATTTTGTTTGCTTTTTTTTTTCTGTCCAGCTTGCTTATTTGTTTTTCTTGCTTGCTGGAAGCTCTGGGACGCAGAGGGTGTACCTCCGTGCCGTTAGTCGGTACGGAGGGTCTTTTTGCCCCCTTTGCGTGGTTGTTTGTAGGGTTTTGTGTTGACCGCAAAGTTACTTTTCCTATCCTCGCTCTGTTCAGAAAGTCGGGCCTCACTTTGCTAAATCTATTTCATCTCTACGTTTGTCTTTTCATCTTAACTCACAGTCATTATATGTGGGGGCTGCCTTTTCCTTTGGGGTATTTCTCTGAGGCAAGGTAGGCTTATTTTCTATTTGCAGGCTAGCTAGTTTCTTAGGCTGTGCCGAGTTGCATAGGGAGCGTTAGGCGCAATCCACGGCTGCCTCTAGTGTGGTTGGAGAGGATTAGGGATTGCGGTCAGCAGAGTTCCCACGTCTCAGAGCTCGTTCTATGTTTTCGGGTTATTGTCAGGTCACTGTATGTGCTCTGACTTCTATGTTCATCGTGGTACTGAATTACCAGATCATAACACGCAGCGCACGGGAATGCAGATGCGTTGTCTAGGACACATTGCTTGGCAGCTCGTTGTGTCCGACCCCACGGGCTCGAACAGAGGAAGGGGGTATGTGAGGTTCCAAGGAGAGAAGTACTAGAAAACAGATATGTTTCTCCCCGTTTCATTGCATATGTATCACGGTGTTGATTGTGAAGCTGTTTATTTCACTGTAATCCGGTCCTGGTTTTCTTTAGTGATCAGCCTGAAAGGACTGGTGCTTCCCTTCCACACATTCAATCCAGCTTTTGACTCCTGACTGATTCAGCTGATATAATCAGGAACTGCTGGGATCTCAGTCTCTCATCTGCTGGTCTGGGAAGCTGACACAGTAAGGTTGCACAAACTTCTTTCTTGTTGTATAGGTTTATTTTGCAGTTAGTATCTTGTTGTTAGTTAGTGGCCAGACGGCCTTAGACATTTTATTTCATGTTTGGCACGTGTAACATTGTACGGCAAATGTGTACAATAAATACACCTGACACATACCTGTGTGGAACTCGCTAGCCTGCTATTGTTCGTTGTGACTCCATAGCCACCTGCTTGGGCCAAAGCAGAGATCCCTGATGAGCTATATCTCCACACCATATAATAGTACCAGCCTCATAATAACCCCATAACAATATTAAACATATAGTGTCTCATAAAAATATAAGTGAACCCATAACAATGCTAACCACACAATACCTCCAGAACAATACCAGTCATACAGTGCCCTCAAACCGTACCCATCACAGTGCCCCAAAAAAGCATCACTGTACAGTGCTCCTATACCAGTACCAGTCACACAATTGGGTCATTTGATACAAAGCATTTGTCCAACTTTAGGTAGAACTTTCCATCATGCAGCAACGACTCTAATTCTCATTTTTGGGTAATACTCCCCTAACGCTAGCCTGATAGCAGTATTCTTCACGTTATACTTCCCTAACACACATCCCTTCAATGGAGAAGCCAAGACACCTGCTTGGGTGGAAAATGAAGCTCACGATAGATAAAGTTTTGCAGGCGTTCTCAATGATCTTTCTGGAAACTTTTTCTTCTTTTTTTCTACATTTCGTTAAGACTTTCTCAAAGTATTGTATCCATTCTATTGTCTAGTGGGCAAAATCAATAGGAACAATGATCTATACAAGTCTCAGAGCTGAACCGAGAGACGGTACACCGGATTAGGTCTCGTCGGGTCAGAGAAGTGCCTATTACTGTGTTCTTTAAATTCTGGGGCAGTAAGTTATTTATTTATTTGACTTATTCATAAAAATAGAAACCCATAAGGCAGCCTGTCTCCGATAGATTAACTCAAGTATTGAGACTTGAGGGGGCAGGAAACCCGGGTCACGAGGAACGTAGAGAAAAGTGTCAGATCGCCAATGTTTGCTACTCTTCAATTACAGCAAGTCCGAGTCGCATTGGACTGAAATTCTGGCATCAATAAGGGGCCGATTCTGCTAAGCTGCATCAAGTCGGACATTTGTGAGACAATTATTGAGACTACAGGAAGGTAATCATGACACCTCACAAACCCACCCGTGTTACCTACATACTGTCTTTCAATTCTTGTTTTTCAATCTTTTTTTTATATTTTTCTATGTTATTGTCTCAAGTCAATAACTGATGTCAACTGTATAAATGACTGTGAGAACAATTCCGTCCTCCAGATTCAGTTCTACAGTATATTCTGTGCAGAACTACAATGTTTCTATGCATCCTTATTGAATAAAGTATTGTAGCACTTTGCCTGAGCGTAGTATTATAGTAGTTATATTCTTGTACATAGTGGGCAGTATTATAGTAGTTATATTCTTGTACATAGGAGCAGTATTATAGTAGTTATATTCTTGTACATAGGAGCAGTATTATAGTAGTTATATTCTTGTACATAGGAGCAGTATTATAGTAGTTATATTCTTGTACATAGGGGCAGTATTATAGTAGTTATATTCTTGTACATAGGAGCAGTATTATAGTAGTTATATTCTTGTACATAGGAACAGTATTATAGTAGCTATATTCTTGCACATAAGGGCAGTATTATAGTAGTTATATTCTTGTACATAGGGGCAGTATTATAGTAGTTATATTCTTGTACATAGGAGCAGTATTATAGTAGTTATATTCTTGTACATAGGAGCAGTATTATAGTAGATATATTCTTGTACATAGGAACAGTATTATAGTAGTTATGTTCTTGTACATAGGAGCAGTATTATAGCAGTTATATTCTTGCACATAGGGGCAGTATTATAGTAGTTATATTCTTGTACATAGGGGGCAGTATTATAGCAGTTATATTCTTGCACATAGGGGCAGTATTATAGTAGTTATATTCTTGTACATAGAGGCAGTGTTATAGTAGTTATATTCTTGTACATAGGGGCAGTATTATAGTAGTTATATTCTTGTACAGAGGAGCAGTATTATAGTAGTTATATTCTTGTACATAGGGGCAGTATTATAGTAATTATATTCTTGTACATAGGAGCAGTATTATAGTAGTTATATTCTTGTACATAGGAGCAGTATTATAGTAATTATATTCTTGTACATAGGAGCAGTATTATAGTAGTTATATTCTTGTACATAGTGGCAGTATTATAGTAATTATATTCTTGTACATAGAAGCAGTATTATAGTAGTTATATTCTTGTACATAGCAGCAGTATTATAGTTGTTATATTCTTGTACATAGGGGTAGTATTATAGTAGTTCAATTCTTGTACATAGGGCAGTATTATAGTAATTATATTCTTGTACATAGGAGCAGTATTATATTAGATATATTCTAGTACATAGAAGCATTTTATAGTAGTTATATTCGTGTACATGGGAGCAGTATTATAGTAGTCATATTCCAGTAAATAGGAGCAGTATTATAGTAGTTATATTCTTGCACATATCAGCATTATTATAGTAGTTATATTCTTGTACATAGGAGCAGTATTATAGTAGTTATATTCTTGTACATAGGGCAGTATTATAGTAATTATATTCTTGTACGTAGGAGCAGTATTATAGTAGTTATATTCTTGTACATAGAGGCAGTATTATAGTAGTTATATTCTTGTACAAAGGAGCAGTATTATAACGGTTATACTCTTGTACATAGGAGCAGTATTATAGTAGTTATATTCTTGCACATAACAGCATTATTGTAGTAGTTATATTCTTGTACATAGGAGCAGTATTATAGTTGTTATATTCTTGTACATAGGGATAGTATTATAGTAGTTCAATTCTTGTACATAGGGCAGTATTATAGTAGTTATATTCTTGTACATTGGGGGCAGTATTATAGTAATTATATTCTTGTACATATGAGCAGTATTATATCAGATATATTCTAGTACATAGAAGCATTTTATAGTAGTTATATTCGTGTACATAACAGCATTATTGTAGTAGTTATATTCTTGTACATAGGAGCAGTATTATAGTTGTTATATTCTTGTACATAGGGGCAGTATTATAGTAGTTATATTCTTGTACATAGGAGCAGTATTATAGTAGTTCAATTCTTGTACATAGGGCAGTATTATAGTAGTTATATTCTTGTACATTGGGGGCAGTATTATAGTAATTATATTCTTGTACATAGGAGCAGTATTATATCAGATATATTCTAGTACATAGAAGCATTTTATAGTAGTTATATTCGTGTACATGGGAGCAGTATTATAGTAGTCATATTCTAGTAAATAGGGGCAATATTATAGTAGATATATTCTTGTACATAGGGGCAGTATTATAGTAGTTATATTCTTGTACATAGGAGCAGTATTATAGTAGTTATATTCTTGTACATAAGGCAGTATTATAGTAATTATATTCTTGTACGTAGGAGCAGTATTATAGTAGTTATATTCTTGTACATAGTGGCAGTATTATAGTAGTTATATTCTTGTACATAGGAGCAGTATTATAGTAGTTATATTCTTGTACATAGGACCAGTATTATAGTAGTTATATTCTTGTACAGAGGAGCATTGTAAGTCCGCAAGGACAGGGTCCTCTCCCCTCTGTACCAGTCTGTCACTGTAAACCTGTTTACTCTAAACGATATCTATAACCCTGTATGTAACCCCCTTCTCATGTACAGCACCATGGAATTAATGGTGCTATATAAATAAATAATAATAATAATAATAATAATAATAATAGTAGTAGTTATATTCTTATACATAGGGGACAGTATTATAGTAGTCACAACTTCTACATGTTTTCAGCCTGTTGTTTCTGGTCCCATGGTGATAGTGCTTTGTGGTGACCATTATTTTTATAGTGATGTGCGTTTGGGGTGGTGTAAACTGTAGCCTTAAGGGCTTTGCTTAACACTTCGGGTGCTGTGAAATGCAAAAGGAATGGGACAAACTTAGGTTCTGCCCCTTCATTACAACGGCCCTACTGCAGTTCTACCCAGGGGTGGACTCACCATTGGTACATCCTGTGCAGCCACAACAGGGCCCAAAATATAAGTTTGCCCATTATCACTTCCATAGCAATACACAAGTAAGTATCATGTCTTGAACTATTGGACTGTAAAGACCCCACATATTGTTCTTGCACAGGGGCCTTCGTTCATCTCCATCCGCCCCTGACTCTATTATAGCCATTTTGCAAGTCAGTGAAGGATAGGCCTTTCCAAGACCTCATTCTACAATAGTATAAAACAATATTTGAACTAGAAGTGTTTCATGCCTTCTTTATAAGAGCTATTTCTACCATTTTACTGCTAGATTCTTCCATTGTGATTGTCTCAGAAAGTCTTATTCAATAAGAAGACGCTTAACTATCAGTGTTAGACAGTTTAATCGAAACAGAGGACCAAACAGCTTGTTATTAAAAAAGATTGCGGAATCATTGACCGGACCGGAGGAATAGATATGAATGACTGAAGACACAGTACAAACTAAGAAAAAAAAAATGATTTTAGTGCAGTGCTACTTCTCCCCCATTAAGCGATATGACCGGAGAGTGCTGAGCGCGTTAAATATTATTACAGGTAAAGACCGTACATGGGATGTCAATTTTTGAAAGATAAATTACTGTTATCATATTCTAAAAAAAAAAAAATTGCCGGAGCTAAAATGCATCATAGAATCTTTTTGTACCCTTGTTCAGATTCACCATGAGTGGTGAGGAGCATAATGCAGTCTGTGTACTGTAATTTTGTGTCATTTTGTAACTTCGGCCTTACTTTACCTCTCGGGTTGCTTGATGTTTTTTTTTTTCTCTTCAAGCCGATGGTAGATTTTGTATTTTGGATAATTCTTGTGCATCCAACCACGCTGAGTTATAATACATGTCTAGAATTCAGCAGGGCCAGCAACTATTGTCTTATTGAGGTGATTCATGTGAACGGTAAAGTGATATATAGTTGCAAACACCATGAAAATAAACACCACAAGCCAATAAAACATCATCATCACCTCCATAAAAATGACATTCGCGCAATTTTCGGCCAACCAAAAATAACCGACTTGTTTCTTACCAACATGACCTTTTTTGCTATATTGAATATTAGAATCTTCTAAAACGATTCTGCAGTTATTGGAATTACTACACTATCTTCAATTTTCATCTGTAGGAAGCCATGTTGACTTGTAAAGATTGAGCCTTGGCTACCACATTTTTAAATAATGGTACTAGGGTTGAGCGACTTTTACTTTTATAGGATCGGGTCAAGTTTCACGAAACCCGACTTTTTCAAAAGTCGGGTCGAGTGAAATCGGCCGATCCTATAAAAAAGTCGGGGTCGGGGTTGGCCGAAACACGAAACCCAATGCAGTGCATTGGGTTTCCAATGGTTCCCAGGGTCTGAAGGAGAGGAAACTCTCCTTCAGGCCCTGAGATCCATATTTAAGTGTAAAATAAAGAATTAAAATAAAAAATATTGCTATACTCACCCTCTGACGCACCCTGGTTCTCACCGGCAGCCTTCCTTCCTTAGAATCAGCGCGTGAAGGGCCTTAGATGACGTCGCGGCTTGTGATTGGTCGCGCGACCGCCCATGTGACCGCTCGCGTGACCAATCACAAGCCGCGACATCACCGAAGGTCCTTCAAGCGCTGATTCTTAGGAAGGAAGGCTGCCGGAAAGAAGCAGGGTGCGTCCGAGGGTGAGTATATTCCTATTAGGTATATTCCTATTAGGTATATACTCACCCTCGGACGCGCCCTGCTTCTTTCCGGCAGCCTTCCTTCCTAAGAATCAGCGCTTGAAGGACCTTCGGTGACGTCGCGGCTTGTGATTGGTCGCGCGAGCGGTCACATGAGCGGTCACGCGACCAATCACAAGCCGCGACGTCATCTAAGGCCCTTCACGCGCTGATTCTAAGGAAGGAAGGCTGCCGGTTAGTACCAGGGCGCGTCAGAGGGTGAGTATAGCAATATTTTTTATTTTATTTCTTTATTTTACACTTAAATATGGATTCCGATACCGATTTCCGATATTGAAAACATATCGGAACTCGGTATCGGAATTCCGATACCAGATTCAGAAGATTGCCGACCTCATGGTCGACCCCACACAGGGGTCGGGTTTCATGAAACCCGACTTTGCCAAAAGTCGGCGACTTCTGAAAATGGCTGACCCGTTTCGCTCAACCCTAAATGGTACCCATCAGTGTATTGTGCCGCCATGTCCTAATGTGTCTATGCTGATCCTAAATATCCAATAAAGAACATGGTAAGAAAAAGTGACATTCCCCTAACAGTCATTAGACATATACAGTATGATCAAGGAGTATGACAATGGGGATGAATGTACTACATCCTGCTGAGATCTTTGGGGTATCTGGTATCAGAAGGTTGCGACTGTTGGCCGACCGCTGGACCTTTTTGGAGTCTGCTCGGTGTTTAACTTCAGTGGTGCAGATTGATTTTCAATTGGTGTGGAAGGGGATAAGAGTTCCTTTTTGATCCTACTGGGATTCCATATGGCTCTAATCTCAGCTGCTGCATTTTGCTGACATTCCCTTCCATTATTTAAACTCACTCTTTGCTCTCTCCTGTGTCGGTTATAGGTTTTCTATGCTGACCTCCCTAGAGAAGTTGTTGCAGTTTAACCTGTGGAGTTCTAGTTGTGGTTTTATTTCTCCCTGTTTGTCTCCCTCTGTGTGTTTCCTTACCTTAGTAGTGAGAATAGTGTCTTTCAGCCCTGCTCACTAGGTAGGGCTAACTCAGGGACAGTCTGGGCTTAGTTTTGTGATTTCACACGGGGGAAAAGACCCATATAGAGTCGATAAGGAGCGCAGGGTGCGGTATCAGATGCATATTTAGGGGTATCCCTTCTCCCCTTTCCCTATCATCTGTGTCTGTACAAGTCCCCTCTATAATTTGTAAAGCGCTGTGGAATATGTTGGCGCTATATAAATAAAAATTATTATTATTATTATTTATTATTATCTGTGCATCTTTTACCATCTTTCTCTCGCTTGCATCACATGCTGGGTATTTCCTTGCTCCAGCTTGACAATCTGTCAGTGGGGATTGAACCCCCAATTCTATGTACTTTTTATCTGCATGTAGTTATTTAAAAGATAAGTCCAGCAACACCTTTACATGGCCTATTCATTGCTCTCTTACGGAAAAAAAAACTACAATTATATGCAAATGAGGTTGAAGAGCTATTCGTAGAGCTGAATCCTCTGTCACTCGAGCTCTATTTCCCATCCAGTGACACCTACACTCTCCTTTGCCCAAAGTCACACAGCATAGAGGATGTCATTTAAGCAGGAGGAGGTGGTACTGGGCTTGAAAAAGAGCTGGAGTGACAGAGACTTCAGATCTAGAAAAGCCATTTGTATATCAACTGAAATGCTGATTTCTCAGTTATGGAGGAACTGTCTTGACATCTAAAGGTATTGCTGGACTTGTGTTTGAAAGAGCTACAAGTTAGTTTGTAGCTTGAAATATTGCAGATAGGATCTCTTTAAAATGTAGAAAATTTGTCTTAGTGAAGAGTTCAGATTGGTAAAAAAAGATAAATACTTATTTTGCCATACGATCAATGAAATTAGGTGACATATGGGGGTCAATCTGCAGATTAATAGCGTTACTTAACTGCTCGTTATCTGCAATTAGCGAAACGTTGCAGAAAGAAAAATAATTTTATTCTCCCCACAGCATTACAGTTTCAGTCACAGGGGTCGCGCTGGCGATGGTTCAGTCACCGCTCTGAGAATACAAACTCCCGACCCTGACTGACAGCCGCCACCAATGCAGAGCCACTGTCGGTCAGGGTCGTGGGGTGCGGTTACAGCCACCGCTCTCTGTACTCAGAATGTTGACTGAACCAGTTTTAGCACCGCCCCCGTAACCGAAACCTCAAACCAGCAACTAAGTTTATTTTCTTAGCTTTTGGCTATGTGCAGGCACCGGGCAGGATAGTAAAGGTATTAACCTGCAGATTAACCCAATATCTGCAGGTTATTAGCATTCTTTAAATTTTTGATCAAGTCAAGAGTATGTTGAGCACCTACACTTGGTTTAAACTTGGTATTTCAGTTCTGAGAGACTCCCTTTAAAGGGAACCAGTTTTATCATGTGTCAATTAATCTATCACCTTATCAAGCGCCTGGGCTGCATTCTATAAATGATTATATACTGTAACTCCTTGACTGCCCCTCTATATCCCCCCAAAAAATTTTACATTTCTCCCACGCTGTATTTAACCCTGTCTGTCCGGTCCAAGAGGCGTCCCTTCTAGGCTCTTTATCCCTCCTCGCGGCTGCTGCTTATACTTTAGTGATATAATCTATTCATTTTGTTTGGAACAGATGAGCCTCATATAGCGAGACGCAGAACATCACTGTCACCTTCAAAAAGAGAACCAAAGTAAACTCTGTGAGTCAGTCACTAGAAAAGATGTCATTACACAATGGAGCTCTGCCGAAATTGACGGATATTACCATATATTTAATATGGTTAAGGGCACAATGAAGAAATGATGAGTATAATTAAATCATCCACAAGTCTATTCGGCAAACTTATAGCTGTCAATCATCCAACTTTTGTGGGAATATAGAGCAGCTGAATTTATTCTGATTAACACTTGCTCTAAGCCGGCATGCGTGACATGGCAGACAGCGCACCGCGACACATGCAGTTACAGTGTGGCCAGGCGAACTTAACTCTATCCTCTCCAGATGACATTGGCTAAGGGTGGAATCAACATAACATTTACATTTCAACTTTATTTCCATAACTTTTCTCATTGATAGTATAAATAACTGAGAATGTGCCAGTTACATGCTCCTTAGTATTTACCAGTCCTTCAATTACAAGTTTGAGATCTGCACAGTAGAGATGCAGGAAAGATAAATTATTAAACTTTTTCTTTTGTGTGCAATAGTGAATTACGGATGATATGTAATATTTTTTAATTCTACAGAGATTCAGCCCTACAAAATGGGGACCGAGGGTGTATCTTAATTGGCCGCCATAATGTTGGGTTTTCAAACACACGCCTACTTTTACCGCTGCTGTTTCACACTGTAGTTTATGGTTGAACTGTTTGTTTATACAGTGATGATCGAATCTTTAGAAATTCATATTTGCCAACGTTTCCAGATTTGGTAGGAAAATTTGATTCACAGCAAATCGATTTCCCACATATTGAAAATATATATCAAATTGAATAATAAAACAGGTGTGACAAGCAGACTTTCTATTTCTTGCAGCAATATTGGTGGCTTACTTCTGCATAAACTTTAAAAAAGTGCATGAGTCAATTATATCGGAAACGCTATAGCTTGAATAATCAAGCAAGCCGTCGCAGCTTCCAGCTTCATGTCCCTCTTTTGCCCTGCTTCAAATATACTGTCACTCTTTTGTCTCCCCCTTTATTAATTAAATTTATTACCATAAATTATTTTTTCTCAAAAGCTAATCTTCTTCACACACTATCTGAATAGTTTCTTCTGTATTGTATGGCTTTATCTCATAATATGTATGGTTAAGTTTTGAGCTGTTCTATCATCACCAAATTCACCACAAAATGGCAGCTGCTTTCACTGCTTCTGCTTTTATACTGGCTATGATTAGGGTTGAGCGAAACCGGTCGTTCATTTTCAAAAGTCGCCGACTTTTGGCAAAGTCGGGTTTCATGAAACCCGATCCGACCCCTGTGCGGGGTCGGCCATGCGGTACGCGACTTTCGCGCCAAAGTCGCGTTTCAATGACGCGAAAAGCGCCATTTCTCAGCCAATGAAGGTAAACGCAGAGTGTGGGCAGCGTGATGACATAGGTCCTGGTCCCCACCATCTTAGAGAAGGGCATTGCAGTGATTGGCTTGCTGTCTGCGGCGTCACAGGGGCTATAAAGGGGCGTTCCCGCCGACCGCCATGTTACTGCTGCTGATCTGAGCTTAGGGAGAGGTTGCTGCCGCTTCGTCAGAAGCAGGGATAGCGTTAGGCAGGGTCCATTAACCACCAAACCGCTTGTGCTGTAGCGATTTCCACTGCCCAACACCACCTTCGGTGTGCAGGGACAGTGGAAGCTACATTTTTTTTTTCCTCAGCGCTGTAGCTCATTGGGCTGCCCTAGAAGGCTCCCTGATAGCTGCATTGCTGTGTGTACGCCGCTGTGCAAACCAACTGCTTTTTTCAAAGCACAAATCCTCTTGTTCCTTCCTTTCTGCACAGCTATCTTGTTTGTTTGTCCACACTTTTTATTTAATTTCTGCATCAGTCCACTCCTTATTGCTGCCTGCCATACCTGGCTGAGATTACTGCAGGGAGATAATAATTGAAGGACAGTTCCTTTTTTTTTTTTTTTTTTTGTGGGAGATTAAGATTGGCATTTCTGCTAGAGTGCCATCCCTGTCTGTGTCATCTCTCACTCAGTGGGCCATAGAAAGCCTATTTATTTTTTTGCTTGATTTGGGTTCTAAAATCTACCTGAAAAAATCACTACATCAATCAGTGGGAGAAAAAAATTGGCCTCAGGGCTTGTGTGCCACTCTTGACTCCTGTGTGTGCCATCTCTCAGTGGGCCATAGAAAGCCTATTTATTTTTTGGCTTGATTTGGGTTCCAAAATCTACCTGAAAAAATCACAACATCAATCAGTGGGAGAAAAATATTGGCCTCAGGGCTTGTGTGCCAGTCCTAAGCGTGCCATCTCTCTCTCTCTCAGATAGTGGGCCATAGAAAGCCAATTTATTATTTTTTTTATTGGGTTTATAAATTTTCCCTGGAAAAAAAAAAAAAAAGTGGGAGATTAACCCCTTTACCCCCAAGGGTGGTTTGCACGTTAATGACCAGGCCAATTTTTACAATTCTGACCACTGTCCCTTTATGAGGTTATAACTCCGAAACGCTTCAACGGATCCTGGTGATTCTGACATTGTTTTCTCGTGACATATTGTACTTCATGATAGTGGTAAAATTTATTTGATAGTACCTGCGTTTATTTGTGAAAAAAACGGAAATTTGGCGAAAATTTTGAAAATTTCGCAATTTTCAAACTTTGAATTTTTATGCAATTAAATCACAGAGATATGTCACACAAAATACTTAATAAGTAACATTTCCCACATGTCTCCTTTACATCAGCATAATTTTGGAACCAATTTTTTTTTTTGTTAGGGAGTTATAAGGGTTAAAAGTTGACCAGCAATTTCTCATTTTTACAACACCATTTTTTTTTAGGGACCACGTCTCATTTGAAGTCATTTTGAGGGGTCTATATGATAGAAAATGCCCAAGTGTGACACCATTCTAAAAACTGCACCCCTCAAGGTGCTCAAAACCACATTCAAGAAGTTTATTAACCCTTCAGGTGTTTAATAGGAATTTTTGGAATGTTTAAATAAAAATGAACATTTAACTTTTTTACACAAAAAATTTACTTCAGCTCCAATTTGTTTTATTTTACCAAGGGTAACAGGAGAAATTGGACCCAAAAAGTTGTTGTCCAATTTGTCCTGAGTACGCTGATACCCCATATGTGGCAGTAAACCACTGTTTGGGCGCATGGGAGAGCTCGGAAGGGAAGGAGCGCTATTTGACTTTTCAATGCAAAATTGACAGGAATTGAGATGGGACGCCATGTTGCGTTTGGAGAGCCACTGATGTGCCTAAACATTGAAACCCCCCACAAGTGACACCATTTTGGAAAGTAGACCCCCTAAGGAACTTATCTGGATGTGTGGTGAGCACTTTGACCCACCAAGTGCTTCACAGAAGTTTATAATGCAGAACCGTAAAAATAAAAAATCATATTTTTTTACAAAAATTATATTTTTGCCCCCAATTTTTTATTTTTCCAAGGGTAAGAGAAGAAATTGGACCTCAAAAGTTGTTGTCCAATTTGTCCTGAGTACGCTGATACACCATATGTGGCAGTAAACCACTGTTTGGGCGCATGGGAGAGCTCGGAAGGGAAGTAGCGCAGTTTGACTTTTCAATGCAAAATTGACAGAAATTGAGATGGGACGCCATGTTGCGTTTGGAGAGCCACTGATGTGCCTAAACATTGAAACCCCCCACAAGTGACACCATTTTGGAAAGTAGACCCCCTAAGGAACTTATCTGGATGTGTGGTGAGCACTTTGACCCACCAAGTGCTTCACAGAAGTTTATAATGCAGAACCGTAAAAATAAAAAATCATATTTTTTCACAAAAATTATATTTTTGCCCCCAATTTTTTATTTTTCCAAGGGTAAGAGAAGAAATTGGACCCAAAAAGTTGTTGTCCAATTTGTCCTGAGTACGCTGATACCCCATATGTGGCAGTAAACCACTGTTTGGGCGCATGGGAGAGCTCGGAAGGGAAGGAGCGCAGTTTGACTTTTCAATGCAAAATTGACAGAAATTGAGATGGGACGCCATGTTGCGTTTGGAGAGCCACTGATGTGCCTAAACATTGAAACCCCCCACAAGTGACACCATTTTGGAAAGTAGACCCCCTAAGGAACTTATCTAGAGGTGTGGTGAGCACTTTGACCCACCAAGTGCTTCACAGAAGTTTATAATGCAGAACCGTAAAAATAAAAAATCATATTTTTTCACAAAAATTATATTTTTGCCCCCAATTTTTTATTTTTCCAAGGGTAAGAGAAGAAATTGGACCTCAAAAGTTGTTGTCCAATTTGTCCCGAGTACGCTGATACCCCATATGTGGCAGTAAACCACTGTTTGGGCGCATGGGAGAGCTCGGAAGGGAAGGAGCGCCGTTTGACTTTTCAATGCAAAATTGACAGGAATTGAGATGGGACGCCATGTTGCGTTTGGAGAGCCACTGATGTGCCTAAACATTGAAACCCCCCACAAGTGACACCATTTTGGAAAGTAGACCCCCTAAGGAACTTATCTGGATGTGTGGTGAGCACTTTGACCCACCAAGGGCTTCACAGAAGTTTATAATGCAGAGCCATAAAAATAAAACAAAATTTTTTTCCCACAAAAATTATTTTTTAGCCCCCAGTTTTGTATTTTCCCTAGGGTAACAGGAGAAATTGGACCCCAAAAGTTGTTGTCCAATTTGTCCTGAGTACGCTGATACCCCATATGTGGGGGGGAACCACCGTTTGGGCGCATGGGAGGGTTCGGAAGGGAAGGAGCGCCATTTGGAATGCAGACTTAGATGGAATGGTCTGCAGGCGTCACATTGCGTTTGCAGAGCCCCTAATGTACCTAAACAGTAGAAACTCCCCACAAGTGACACCATTTTGGAAAGTAGACCCCCTAAGGAACTCATCTTGATGTGTTGTGAGAGCTTTGAACCCCCAAGTATTTCACTACAGTTTATAACGCAGAGCCATGCAAATAAAAAATATTTTTTTTTCCACAAAAATTATATTTTAGCCCCCAGTTTTGTATTTTTCCAAGGTTAGCAGGAGAAATTGGACCCTAAATGTTGTTGTCCAATTTGTCCTGAGTACGCTGATACCCGATATGTGGGGGGGAACCACCGTTTGGGCGCATGGGAGGGCTCGGAAGGGAAGGAGCATCATTTGGAATGCAGACTTAGATGGATTGGTCTGCAGGCGTCACATTGCGTTTGCAGAGCCCCTAATGTACCTAAACAGTAGAAACCCCCCACAAGTGACCCCATATTGGAAACTAGACCCCTCAATGAACTTATCTAGATGTGTTGTGAGAACTTTGAACCCCCAAGTGTTTCACTACAGTTTATAACGCAGAGCCGTGAAAATAAAAAATCTTTTTGTTTTCCCACAAAAATTATTTTTTAGCCCCCAGTTTTGTATTTTCCCAAGGGTAACAGGAGAAATTGGTCCACAAAAGTTGTTGTCCAATTTGTCCTGAGTACGCTGATACCCCATATGTTGGGGTAAACCCCTGTTTGGGCACACAGGAGAGCTCGGAAGGGAAGGAGCACTGTTTTACTTTTTCAACGCAGAATTGGCTGGAATTGAGATCGGACGCCATGTCGTGTTTGGAGAGCCCCTGATGTGCCGAAACAGTGGAAACCCCCCAATTATAACTGAAACCCTAATCTAAACACACCCCTAACCCTAATTCCAACGGTAACCCTAACCACACCTCTAACCCTGACACACCACTAACCCTAATCCCAACCCTATTCCCAACTGTAAATGTAATCTAAACCCTAACCCTAACTTTAGCCCCAACCCTAACTGTAGCCCCAACCCTAACCCTAACCCTAGCCCTAACCCTAGCCCTAACCCTAGCCCTAACCCTAACCCTAACCCTAGCCCTAACCCTAACCCTAGCCCTAACCCTAGCCCTAACCCTAACCCTAACCCTAGCCCTAACCCTAGCCCTAACCCTAACCCTAGCCCTAACCCTAGCCCTAACCCTAGCCCTAACCCTAGCCCTAACCCTAGCCCTAACCCTAGCCCTAACCCTAACCCTAGCCCTAGCCCTAACCCTAGCCCTAACCCTAGCCCTAACCCTAGCCCTAACCCTAGCCCTAACCCTAACCCTAACCCTAATCCTAGCCCTAACCCTAGCCCTAATGGGAAAATGGAAATAAATACATTTTTTTTTTTTCCCTAACTAAGGGGGTGATGAAGGGGGGTTTGATTTACTTTTATAGCGGGTTTTTTAGCGGATTTTTATGATTGGCAGCCGTCACACACTGAAAGACCCTTTTTATTGCAAAAAATATTTTTTGCAATACCACATTTTGAGAGCTATAATTTTTCCATATTTTGGTCCACAGAGTCATGTGAGGTCTTGTTTTTTGCAGGACGAGTTGACGTTTTTATTGAAAACATTTTTGGGCACGTGACATTTTTTTATCGCTTTTTATTCCGATTTTTGTGAGGAAGAATGACCAAAAGCCAGCTATTCATGAATTTCTATTGGGGGAGGCGTTTATACCGTTCCGCGTTTGGTAAAATTGATAAATCAGTTTTATTCTTCGGGTCAGTACGATTACAGCGATACCTCATTTATATCATTTTTTTATGGTTTGGTGCTTTTATACGATAAAAACTATTTTACAGAAAAAATAATTATTTTTGCATCGCTTTATTCTCAGGACTATAACTTTTTTATTTTTTTGCTGATGATGCTGTATGGCGGCTCTTTTTTTGCGGGACAATATGACGCTTTCAGCGGTACCATGGTTATTTATATCTGTCCTTTTGATCGCGTGTTATTCCACTTTTTGTTCGGCGGTATGATAATAAAGCGTTGTTTTTTGCCTCGTTTTTTTTTTTTTTTCTTACGGTGTTTACTGAAGGGGTTACCTAGTGGGACAGTTTTATAGGTCGGGTCGTTACGGATGCGGCGATACTAAATATGTGTACTTTTATTGTTTTTTTTTTTTTATTTAGATGAAGAAATGTATTTATGGGAATAATATTTTTTTTTTTTCATTATTTTGGAATATTTTTTTTTATTTTTTTTACACATTTGGAAAATTTTTTTTTTACTTTTTTACTTTGTCCCAGGGGGGGACATCACAGATCAGTGATCTGACAGTTTGCACAGCACTCTGTCAGATCACTGATCTGACATGCAGCGCTGCAGCCTTCACAGTGCCTGCTCTGAGCAGGCTCTTTGAAGCCACCTCCCTCCCTGCAGGACCCGGATCCGCGGCTATCTTGGATCCAGGGCTCGAGCAGGGAGGGAGGTGAGGAGACCCTCGCAGCAACGCGATCACATCGCGTTGCTGCGGGGGGCTCAGGGAAGCCCGCAGGGAGCCCCCTCCCTGCGCGGTGCTTCCCTGCACCGCCGGCACATCGCGATCATCTTTGATCGCGGTGTGCCAGGGGTTAATGTGCCGGGGGCGGTCCGTGACCGCTCCTGGCACATAGTGCCGGATGTCAGCTGCGATAAGCAGCTGACAACCGGCCGCGATCGGCGGCGCTCCCCCGTGAGCGCTGCCGATCGCTATGACGTACTATCCCGTCCAGGGTCAGATAAGCCCAGGGCACCTCGACGGGATAGTACGTCTAAGGTCACAGAGGGGTTAATATTGGCCTCTGGGCTTGTGTGCCAGTCCTGAGCGTGCCATCTCTCTCACAAATAGTGGGCCATAGAAAGCCTATTTATTTTTTGGGTTGATTTGGGTTCTAAATTCTACCTGAAAAAATCAATAAATCAATCAGTGGGAGATTAATATTGGCCTTTGGGCTTGTGTGCCAGTCCTAAGCGTGCCATCTCTCTCTCTCAGATAGTGGGCCATAGAAAGCCTATTTATTATTTTTTTTATTGGGTTTATAAATTTTCCCTGGAAAAAAAAAAAAAAAGTGGGAGATTAATATTGACCTCTGGGCTTGTGTGCCAGTCCTGAGCGTGCCATCTCTCTCACAAATAGTGGGCCATAGAAAGCCTATTTATTTTTTGGGTTGATTTGGGTTCTAAATTCTACCTGAAAAAATCACTAAATCAATCAGTGGGAGAAAAATATTGGCCTCTGGGCTTGTGTGCCACTCCTGACTCCTGTGTGCGTCATCTCTCACTTAGTGGGCCCTAGAAAGCCTATTTTTTGTTTTATTTGTTTTCTAAATTCTCCCTGAATAAATTATTTTATTTTATTTGGTTTCTAAATTATTCCTGAAAAAATCATTTTTTTTGTATTTTTTTTTTCTAAAGTCTCCCTGAAAAAAATAAAAAAAATCAAATCAGTGGGAGATTAATATTGCCCTTTCTGCTTGTGTGCCAGTCTTGACTCCTGGGTGTGCCATCTCTCTCTCTCCAATTGTGGGCCATAGAAAGCCTATTTATTTTTTTGCTTGATTTGGGTTCCAAAATCTACCTGAAAAAATCACTAAATCAATCAGTGAGAGATAAATATTGGCCTCTGGGCTTGTGTGCCACTCCTGACTCCTGTGTGCGTCATCTCTCACTCAGTGGGCCCTAGAAAGCCTATTTTTTGTTTTATTTGTTTTCTAAATTCTCCCTGAAAAAATCATTTTATTTTATTTGGTTTCTAAATTATTCCTGAAAAAATCATTTTTTTTGTATTTTTTTTTTCTAAAGTCTCCCTGAAAAAAAAAAAAAATCAAATCAGTGGGAGATTAATATTGCCCTTTCTGCTTGTGTGCCAGTCTTGACTCCTGGGTGTGCCATCTCTCTCTCTCCAATTGTGGGCCATAGAAAGCCTATTAATTTTTTTGCTTGATTTGGGTTCCGAAATCTACCTGAAAAAAATCACTAAATCAATTAAATCAATCACTGGGAGATAAATATTGGCCTCTGGGCTTGTGTGCCACTCCTGACTCCTGTGTGCGTCCTCTCTCACTCAGTGGGCCCTACAAAGCCTAATTTTTTTTAATTTGTTTTCTAAATTCTCCCTGAAACAATCATTTTATTTTATTTTGTTTCTAAATTCTTCCTGAAAAATTCATTTTTTTGTATTTTTTTTTTCTAAAGTCTCCCTGAAAAAAAAAAAAAAAATCAAATCAGTGGGAGATTAATATTGCCCTTTCTGCTTGTGTGCCAGTCTTGACTCCTGGGTGTGCCATCTCCCTCTCTCTCTCCAATTGTGGGCCATAGAAAGCCTATTTATTTTTTTGCTTGATTTGGGTTCCAAAATCTACCTGAAAAAATCACTAAATCAATCAGTGGGAGATAAATATTGGCCTCTGGGCTTGTGTGCCACTCCTGACTCCTGTGTGCGTCCTCTCTCACTCAGTGGGCCATAGAAAGCTTATTTTTTTTTTATTTGTTTTCTAAATTCTCCCTGAAACAATCATTTCATTTTATTTGGTTTATAAATTCTTCCTTAAAAAATCATTTTTTTTTATTATTTTTTTTTTTCTAAAGTCTCCCTGTTAAAAAAACAAAAACAAATCAGTGGGAGATTAATATTTACATTTGCGCTTCAGTGACAGTCCTGCGTGTGTGGCATCTCTCTCATTTGTTGCCACCAACAACAGAGTGTGTAACATTGTGCCTGATTTTCGTTGTGGTCTCACCCACCTGTAAAGGGGTAGCTAAATCATACTGAAGTTATAGCTCACCGTGTAAGTTGTGTGACAGCAACAAATACCGTTAGTTTGGTAACGTTTTTAAAAAAATGAGGAAGTCTGGCGGAAGTGGTCGTGGCCGGGGGCGTTCATTGTCAGCTGGTAATGAGGGTAGTGGTAGTGGTGGAGCATCAGGTGGTCGTGGGAAAAAAAATATTGCACCTAAGTCTGGAGCTGTGGAGCCAGGTTCGTCGTCTGGCTACACAAGGCCTCGAACGCTCCCTTTTCTGGGAGTAGGAAAACCGCTTTTAAAGCCGGAGCAGCAAGAGCAAGTTTTGGCTTATCTTGCTGACTCAGCCTCTAGCTCTTTTGGTAAAAGTAAAAGCAGCGCGTCGTTAGTGGATGTTCACGGTCAGGGACAAGTCGCTTCCTTGTCCTCTTCAGCAAAAACAACAACAGAGAAGAATGCAGCAGGCGACACAACGGGTTACTCCATGGAGCTCTTTACACATACCGTCCCTGGCTTAGAAAGTGAAGCAGTTAACAGTCCATGCCCATTACAAGTTGAATCTGACATGGAGTGCACTGATGCACAGCCACAGCCAGACTACTATGCTGGTCCTTTGACTCAGACCACAACATTGCCCTTGCAGGGTGCTGATCAAGAATCAGACCCTGATGGGACTATGTTGCCCCATCACGAACGCTATACCACCGACCGACACGGTGACACAGACGAAGTTGCACACGAGCTACAAGAAGAGGTAATAGATGACCCAGTTCTTGACCCCGATTGGCAGCCATTGGGGGAACAGGGTGCAGGCGGCAGCAGTTCTGAAGCGGAGGAGGAGGGGCCGCAGCAGGCATCAACATCGCAACAGGTTCCATCTGCCGGGCCCGTATCTTGCCCAAAACGCGTGGCAAAGTCAAAACCTGTTGGAGGACAGCGTGGCCATCCGGTTAAAGCTCAGTCTGCAATGCCTGAAAAGGTATCCGATGCTAGAAAGAGTGCAGTCTGGCATTTTTTTAAACAACATCCAATTGATCAGCGCAAAGTCATCTGTCAAAAATGTTCAACTACCTTAAGCATAGGGCAGAATCTGAAAAGTCTCAATACAAGTTGCATGCATAGACATTTAACCACTATGCATTTGCAAGCTTGGACTAACTACCAAACGTCCCTTAAGGTTGTAGCACCCTCGGCCAATTAAGCTAGTCATCAACGCAACATCCCTTCCGGCAGTGTAGGGCCACCATTTTCTGCACCACCTGCAGTATCTGTGCAGGTTTCTTTGCCAGGCCAAAGCAGTCAGGGTCAGGGAATCACCAGTTTCGTAGTAGGAAACACTGCATCTAGGGCACCGGCGGCAACAATACCATCTCCCACCGTCTCTCAGTCTGCCATGTCCATCGGCACCCCCGCTAGTTCCATGATCTCCAGCTCTCCAGTCCAGCTCACCCTACATGAGACTATGGTTAGAAAAAGGAAGTACTTAGCCTCGCATCCACGTACACAGGGTTTGAACGCCCACATAGCTAGACTAATCTCGTTAGAGATGATGCCCTACCGGTTAGTTGAAAGCGAAGCTTTCAAAGCCCTGATGGACTACGCTGTACCACGCTACGAGCTATCCAGTCAACACTTTTTTTCCAGAAAAGCCATCCCAGCCCTCCACCAGCATGTTAAAGAGCGCATCGTCCATGCACTCAGGCAATCTGTGAGCACAAAGGTGCACCTGACAACAGATGCATGGACCAGTAGGCATGGCCAGGGACGTTACGTGTCCATCACGGCACACTGGGTAAATGTGGTGGATGCAGGGTCCACAGGGGACAGCAAGTTTGGGACAGTTCTGCCTAGCCCACGGTCTAGGAAACAGTTGGCTGTAGCCGTTCGCACCCCCTCCTCCTCCTCCTCGTCCTCCTGCAGAAGCGAGACCTCGTCCACAGACCGCAGTCGCACAACCACTCCATCCGCAGCTGCCACTGTTGCACACCAGGTCTCCCATTATGGGGCAGCTACTGGCAAACGTCAGCAGGCTGTATTGGCTATGAAGTGTTTGGGCGACAACAGACACACCGCTGAAGTTCTGTCCGAGTTCTTGCAGAAAGAAACGCAGTCGTGGCTGGGCACTGTAGATCTTGAGGCAGGCAAGGTAGTGAGTGATAACGGAAGGAATTTCATGGCTGCCATCTCCCTTTCCCAACTGAAACACATTCCTTGCCTGGCTCACACCTTAAACCTGGTGGTGCAGTGCTTCCTGAAAAGTTATCCGGGGTTATCCGACCTGCTCCTCAAAGTGCGTGGACTTTGCTCACATATCCGCCGTTCGCCCGTACACTCCAGCCGTATGCAGACCTATCAGCGTTCTTTGAACTTTCCCCAGCATCACCTAATCATAGACGTTGCAACAAGGTGGAACTCAACACTGCACATGCTTCAGAGACTGTGTGAACAGAGGCGGGCTGTTATGTTTTTGTGGGAGGATACACATACACGGGCAGGCAGTAGGATGGCAGACATGGAGTTGTCAGGTGTGCAGTGGTCGAAGATTCAAGACATGTGTCAAGTCCTTCAGTGTTTTGAGGAATGCACACGGCTGGTTAGTGCAGACAACGCCATAATAAGCATGAGCATCCCCCTAATGCATCTGCTGATGCAAAGTTTGACGCACATAAAGGATCAGGCATCTGCAGCTGAGGAAGAGGAAAGCCTTGATGACAGTCAGCCATTGTCTGGCAAGGGCAGTGTACAGGACGAGGTAGCGGGCGAACAGGAGGAGGAGGACGAGGAGGATGATGGGGATGATTATATTTTTAATGAGGAAGCTTTTCCGGGGCCAGTGGAAATTGTTGGCGCGGCAAGGCCGGGTTCTGGTTTTTGGAGGGACACAAGTGACGTGGATTTGCCTGAAACTGCCCCTCAACCAAGCACAACCACAGATTTGAGAACTGGAACTTTGGGCCACATGGCGGATTATGCCTTACGTATCCTCAAAAGGGACACACGCATAACTAAAATGATGAATGATGACGATTACTGGTTGGCCTGCCTCCTTGATCCTCGCTATAAAGGCAAATTGCAAAATATAATGCCACATGAGAACTTGGAACTAATATTAGCAACCAAACAATCAACTCTTATTGACCGTTTGCTTCTGGCATTCCCTGCACACAGCGCCCGTGATCGTTCTAACACGAGCTGCAGGGGCCAGCAGACCAGAGGTGTTAGAGGGGCAGAAATCAGAAGTGGCGTTGGCCAGAGGGGTTTTCTGACCAGGTTGTGGAGTGATTTTGCTATGACCGCAGACAGGACAGGTACTGCAGCATCAATTCAAAGTGACAGGAGACAACATTTGTCCAGTATGGTTACTAACTATTTTTCATCCCTTATCGACGTTCTCCCTCAACCGTCATTCCCATTTGATTACTGGGCATCAAAATTAGACACCTGGCCAGAATTGGCAGAATATGCATTGCAGGAGCTTGCTTGCCCGGCAGCTAGTGTCCTATCAGAAAGAGTATTCAGTGCTGCAGGTTCAATACTAACAGAAAAAAGGACTCGTCTGGCTACCCAAAATGTAGATGATCTAACCTTCATTAAAATGAACCACAACTGGATTTCAAAATCTTTTGCCCCACCTTGCCCGGCTGACACCTAGCTTTCCTATGTAAAGGTCTTGCCTGTGGACTATTCTGAACGACTTTTCCAATCTCGTAACTTGCAGCACCTGATTGTTCAGCATCCGACATGTTAACACCTCCCTAAATGGCCAAAGTCCCCACACGGGGCCGTGGTATCACCACTTGGCGCCAGCACCCGTGAGAGTGCTGTTTGTCTGAAGAGGTGGGTGTGCCCGCTTTTGGTCGACGGCACTGCCACTAGGTCCCTCATAGTACAATAAAGTGTCTGGCGGTGGTGGTGCGCTCCCATCGTCAGACACACCGTTGTAATATTAGGGGCCCTGGGCCTGTACCGCCGGCCACAAGACAGTCCCCCCCCAGGTCAAACAGTGCTCTACCACTTGCAAAATTTTCTCTCACAGCTCCACCAATGTTTAGTCTATGCGCTGACATCCTTCAATGCCTGGCACTGTCAATACCATTGTATTGACATTTTTCTTATGTTAGGCCTTCGAAGCCTGTCTGCGGTCAATCCTTCCACTAGGCCTCCACTGACCTGTCTACTGCTGCCCGTGTTCCCCTGGAACCAATTTTAAATTGCCTACAGCCAGCCCAATTTATTATGTTAGGGCTTCGAAGCCTGTCTGCGGTCCCTCCTTCCACTAGGCCTCCACTGACCTGTCTACTGCCGCCCGTGTTCCCCTGGAACCAATTTTAAATTGCCTACAGCCAGCCCAATTTATTATGTTAGGGCTTCGAAGCCTGTCTGCGGTCCCTGCTTCCACTAGGCCTCCACTGACCTGTCTACTGCTGTCTGTGTTCCCCTGGAACCAATTGTAAATTGCCTACATCCCAATTTTTGTTATGTTAGGCCTTCGAAGCCTGTCTGCGGCCCGTTCTTTCCACTACTACTACACTGACCAGGCCACTGCTGCCCGTGTTCCCCTGGAACCAATTTTAAATTGCCTACAGCCAGCCCAATTTATTATGTTAGGCCTTCAAAGCCTGTCTGCGGTCCCTCCTTCCACTAGGCCTCCACTGACCTGTCTACTGCTGCCCGTGTACCTCTTGAACCAACATCAGAAAATATAAAAATAAGTATTTTGCTTATAAAAAAGAAAATACTGGAGAGATATCAAATGCAGACATTTTAACATTAAAAACAAACACATACAACAAAAATCTGGTAAAAATGGCCACCAGCTACAATAACTTTCTCCTGCAAGTAGTTAACTGAAAGTTTTTTTCAATTTAAAACACAGATATGGCATCCACCGAGTGTTGTCCTGTCGCGTCTTCTTTATATTATTGCCAAGAAGATGCAAAACAATGAAAATAATAAAATCATTATTTACCAAAAAAATAGAGTAAGTCAAAACCACATTGCAAATAAACATTCATTACAAATAAAGAAGCAGGGCGCGTCCGAGGGTGAGTATATACCTAATAAGAATATAATCACCCTCGGACGCGCCCTGCTTCTTTCCGACAGCCTTCCTTCCTAAGAATCAGCCCTTCCGTGGTGTAGAGAGAGGGTGTGTTACACTCCAAGGTGTTCCCCAGGTTGCCTTTCCTGAGCTTCGATCCTCATGCTCTCGTTTAGTAGTTGTCGGAAAGTAGGCTGCATTAGGCCTACAAATTGGGTATGGGGTGGAGAGAGATGGTGTGTTACACTCCAAGGTGTTCCCCAGGTTTCCTTGCCATTGCTTCGGTCTTCCGACTCTCGTTTAGTAGTTGTAGAAAACTACACTGCATTAGGCCTACAAAATGGGTATCGGGTGGAGAGAGATGGTGTGTTACACTCCAAGGTGTTCCCCAGGTTACCTTGCCATTGCTTTGGTCTTCCGACTCTCGTTTAGTAGTTGTAGAAAACTACACTGCATTAGGCCTACAAAATGGGTATCGGGTGGAGAGAGATGGTGTGTTACACTCCAAGGTGTTCCCCAGGTTTCCTTGCCATTGCTTCGGTCTTCCGACTCTCGTTTAGTAGTTGAAGAAAACTACACTGCATTAGGCCTACAAATTGGGTATCGGGTGGAGAGAGATGGTGTGTTACACTCCAAGGTGTTCCCCAGGTTTCCTTGCCATTGCTTCGGTCTTCCGACTCTCGTTTAGTAGTTGTAGAAAACTACACTGCATTAGGCCTACAAAATGGGTATCGGGTGGAGAGAGATGGTGTGTTACACTCCAAGGTGTTCCCCAGGTTTCCTTGCCATTGCTTCGGTCTTCCGACTCTCGTTTAGTAGTTGTAGAAAACTACACTGCATTAGGCCTACAAATTGGGTATCGGGTGGAGAGAGATGGTGTGTTACACTCCAAGGTGTTCCCCAGGTTTCCTTGCCATTGCTTCGGTCTTCCGACTCTCGTTTAGTAGTTGTAGAAAACTACACTGCATTAGGCCTACAAAATGGGTATCGGGTGGAGAGAGATGGTGTGTTACACTCCAAGGTGTTCCCCAGGTTTCCTTGCCATTGCTTCGGTCTTCCGACTCTCGTTTAGTAGTTGTAGAAAACTACACTGCATTAGGCCTACAAATTGGGTATCGGGTGGAGAGAGATGGTGTGTTACACTCCAAGGTGTTCCCCAGGTTTCCTTGCCATTCCTTCGGTCTTCCGACTCTCGTTTAGTAGTTGTAGAAAACTACACTGCATTAGGCCTACAAAATGGGTATCGGGTGGAGAGAGATGGTGTGTTACACTCCAAGGTGTTCCCCAGGTTTCCTTGCCATTGCTTCGGTCTTCCGACTCTCGTTTAGTAGTTGTAGAAAACTACACTGCATTAGGCCTACAAATTGGGTATCGGGTGGAGAGAGATGGTGTGTTACACTCCAAGGTGTTCCCCAGGTTTCCTTGCCATTGCTTCGGTCTTCCGACTCTCGTTTAGTAGTTGTAGAAAACTACACTGCATTAGGCCTACAAAATGGGTATCGGGTGGAGAGAGATGGTGTGTTACACTCCAAGGTGTTCCCCAGGATTCCTTGCCATTGCTTCCGTCTTCCGACTCTCGTTTAGTAGTTGTAGAAAACTACACTGCATTAGGCCTACAAATTGGGTATCGGGTGGAGAGAGATGGTGTGTTACACTCCAAGGTGTTCCCCAGGTTTCCTTGCCATTGCTTCGGTCTTCCGACTCTCGTTTAGTAGTTGTAGAAAACTACACTGCATTAGGCCTACAAATTGGGTATCGGGTGGAGAGAGATGGTGTGTTACACTCCAAGGTGTTCCCCAGGTTTCCTTGCCATTGCTTCGGTCTTCCGACTCTCGTTTAGTAGTTGTAGAAAACTACACTGCATTAGGCCTACAAAATGGGTATCGGGTGGAGAGAGATGGTGTGTTACACTCCAAGGTGTTCCCCAGGTTTCCTTGCCATTGCTTCGGTCTTCCGACTCTCGTTTAGTAGTTGTAGAAAACTACACTGCATTAGGCCTACAAATTGGGTATCGGGTGGAGAGAGATGGTGTGTTACACTCCAAGGTGTTCCCCAGGTTTCCTTGCCATTGCTTCGGTCTTCCGACTCTCGTTTAGTAGTTGTAGAAAACTACACTGCATTAGGCCTACAAAATGGGTATCGGGTGGAGAGAGATGGTGTGTTACACTCCAAGGTGTTCCCCAGGTTTCCTTGCCATTGCTTCGGTCTTCCGACTCTCGTTTAGTAGTTGTAGAAAACTACACTGCATTAGGCCTACAAATTGGGTATCGGGTGGAGAGAGATGGTGTGTTACACTCCAAGGTGTTCCCCAGGTTTCCTTGCCATTGCTTCGGTCTTCCGACTCTCGTTTAGTAGTTGTAGAAAACTACACTGCATTAGGCCTACAAAATGGGTATCGGGTGGAGAGAGATGGTGTGTTACACTCCAAGGTGTTCCCCAGGTATCCTTGCCATTGCTTCGGTCTTCCGACTCTCGTTTAGTAGTTGTAGAAAACTACACTGCATTAGGCCTACAAAATGGGTATCGGGTGGAGAGAGATGGTGTGTTACACTCCAAGGTGTTCCCCAGGTTTCCTTGCCATTGCTTCGGTCTTCCGACTCTCGTTTAGTAGTTGTAGAAAACTACACTGCATTAGGCCTACAAATTGGGTATCGGGTGGAGAGAGATGGTGTGTTACACTCCAAGGTGTTCCCCAGGTTTCCTTGCCATTGCTTCGGTCTTCCGACTCTCGTTTAGTAGTTGTAGAAAACTACACTGCATTAGGCCTACAAATTGGGTATCGGGTGGAGAGAGATGGTGTGTTACACTCCAAGGTGTTCCCCAGGTTTCCTTGCCATTGCTTCGGTCTTCCGACTCTCGTTTAGTAGTTGTAGAAAACTACACTGCATTAGGCCTACAAAATGGGTATCGGGTGGAGAGAGATGGTGTGTTACACTCCAAGGTGTTCCCCAGGTTTCCTTGCCATTGCTTCGGTCTTCCGACTCTCGTTTAGTAGTTGTAGAAAACTACACTGCATTAGGCCTACAAATTGGGTATCGGGTGGAGAGAGATGGTGTGTTACACTCCAAGGTGTTCCCCAGGTTTCCTTGCCATTGCTTCGGTCTTCCGACTCTCGTTTAGTAGTTGTAGAAAACTACACTGCATTAGGCCTACAAATTGGGTATCGGGTGGAGAGAGATGGTGTGTTACACTCCAAGGTGTTCCCCAGGTTTCCTTGCCATTGCTTCGGTCTTCCGACTCTCGTTTAGTAGTTGTAGAAAACTACACTGCATTAGGCCTACAAAATGGGTATCGGGTGGAGAGAGATGGTGTGTTACACTCCAAGGTGTTCCCCAGGTTTCCTTGCCATTGCTTCGGTCTTCCGACTCTCGTTTAGTAGTTGTAGAAAACTACACTGCATTAGGCCTACAAAATGGGTATCGGGTGGAGAGAGATGGTGTGTTACACTCCAAGGTGTTCCCCAGGTTTCCTTGCCATTGCTTCGGTCTTCCAACTCTCGTTTAGTAGTTGTAGAAAACTACACTGCATTAGGCCTACAAATTGGGTATCGGGTGGAGAGAGATGGTGTGTTACACTCCAAGGTGTTCCCCAGGTTTCCTTGCCATTGCTTCGGTCTTCCGACTCTCGTTTAGTAGTTGTAGAAAACTACACTGCATTAGGCCTACAAATTGGGTATCGGGTGGAGAGAGATGGTGTGTTACACTCCAAGGTGTTCCCCAGGTTTCCTTGCCATTGCTTCGGTCTTCCGACTCTCGTTTAGTAGTTGTAGAAAACTACACTGCATTAGGCCTACAAAATGGGTATCGGGTGGAGAGAGATGGTGTGTTACACTCCAAGGTGTTCCCCAGGTTTCCTTGCCATTGCTTCGGTCTTCCGACTCTCGTTTAGTAGTTGTAGAAAACTACACTGCATTAGGCCTACAAATTGGGTATCGGGTGGAGAGAGATGGTGTGTTACACTCCAAGGTGTTCCCCAGGTTTCCTTGCCATTGCTTCGGTTATCCGACTCTCGTTTAGTAGTTGTTGAAAACTACACTGCATTAGGCCTACAAAATGGGTATCGGGTGGAGAGAGATGGTGTGTTACACTCCAAGGTGTTCCCCAGGTTTCCTTGCCATTGCTTCGGTCTTCCGACTCTCGTTTAGTAGTTGTAGAAAACTACACTGCATTAGGCCTACAAATTGGGTATCGGGTGGAGAGAGATGGTGTGTTACACTCCAAGGTGTTCCCCAGGTTTCCTTGCCATTGCTTCGGTCTTCCGACTCTCGTTTAGTAGTTGTAGAAAACTACACTGCATTAGGCCTACAAAATGGGTATCGGGTGGAGAGAGATGGTGTGTTACACTCCAAGGTGTTCCCCAGGTTTCCTTGCCATTGCTTCGGTCTTCCGACTCTCGTTTAGTAGTTGTAGAAAACTACACTGCATTAGGCCTACAAAATGGGTATCGGGTGGAGAGAGATGGTGTGTTACACTCCAAGGTGTTCCCCAGGTTTCCTTGCCATTGCTTCGGTCTTCCGACTCTCGTTTAGTAGTTGTAGAAAACTACACTGCATTAGGCCTACAAATTGGGTATCGGGTGGAGAGAGATGGTGTGTTACACTCCAAGGTGTTCCCCAGGTTTCCTTGCCATTGCTTCGGTTTTCCGACTCTCGTTTAGTAGTTGTAGAAAACTACACTGCATTAGGCCTACAAAATAGGTATCGGGTGGAGAGAGATGGTGTGTTACACTCCAAGGTGTTCCCCAGGTTTCCTTGCCATTGCTTCGGTCTTCCGACTCTCGTTTAGTAGTTGTAGAAAACTACACTGCATTAGGCCTACAAATTGGGTATCGGGTGGAGAGAGATGGTGTGTTACACTCCAAGGTGTTCCCCAGGTTTCCTTGCCATTGCTTCGGTCTTCCGACTCTCGTTTAGTAGTTGTAGAAAACTACACTGCATTAGGCCTACAAAATGGGTATCGGGTGGAGAGAGATGGTGTGTTACACTCCAAGGTGTTCCCCAGGTTTCCTTGCCATTGCTTCGGTCTTCCGACTCTCGTTTAGTAGTTGTAGAAAACTACACTGCATTAGGCCTACAAATTGGGTATCGGGTGGAGAGAGATGGTGTGTTACACTCCAAGGTGTTCCCCAGGTTTCCTTGCCATTCCTTCGGTCTTCCGACTCTCGTTTAGTAGTTGTAGAAAACTACACTGCATTAGGCCTACAAAATGGGTATCGGGTGGAGAGAGATGGTGTGTTACACTCCAAGGTGTTCCCCAGGTTTCCTTGCCATTGCTTCGGTCTTCCGACTCTCGTTTAGTAGTTGTAGAAAACTACACTGCATTAGGCCTACAAATTGGGTATCGGGTGGAGAGAGATGGTGTGTTACACTCCAAGGTGTTCCCCAGGTTTCCTTGCCATTGCTTCGGTCTTCCGACTCTCGTTTAGTAGTTGTAGAAAACTACACTGCATTAGGCCTACAAAATGGGTATCGGGTGGAGAGAGATGGTGTGTTACACTCCAAGGTGTTCCCCAGGTTTCCTTGCCATTGCTTCGGTCTTCCGACTCTCGTTTAGTAGTTGTAGAAAACTACACTGCATTAGGCCTACAAATTGGGTATCGGGTGGAGAGAGATGGTGTGTTACACTCCAAGGTGTTCCCCAGGTTTCCTTGCCATTGCTTCGGTCTTCCGACTCTCGTTTAGTAGTTGTAGAAAACTACACTGCATTAGGCCTACAAATTGGGTATCGGGTGGAGAGAGATGGTGTGTTACACTCCAAGGTGTTCCCCAGGTTTCCTTGCCATTGCTTCGGTCTTCCGACTCTCGTTTAGTAGTTGTAGAAAACTACACTGCATTAGGCCTACAAAATGGGTATCGGGTGGAGAGAGGTGGTGTGTTACACTCCAAGGTGTTCCCCAGGTTTCCTTGCCATTGCTTCGGTCTTCCGACTCTCGTTTAGTAGTTGTAGAAAACTACACTGCATTAGGCCTACAAATTGGGTATCGGGTGGAGAGAGATGGTGTGTTACACTCTAAGGTGTTCTCCAGGTTTCCTCGCCATTGCTTCGATCTTCCGACTCTCGTTTAGTAGTTGTAGAAAACTACACTGCAATAGGCCTACAAAATGGGTATCGGGTGGAGAGAGATGGTGTGTTACACTCCAAGGTGTTCCCCAGGTTTCCTTGCCATTGCTTCGGTCTTCCGACTCTCGTTTAGTAGTTGTAGAAAACTACACTGCATTAGGCCTACAAAATGGGTATGGGGTGGAGAGAGATGGTGTGTTCCACTCCAAGGTGTTCCCCAGGTTGCCTTTCCTGAGCTTCTATCTTCAGGCTCTCGTTAAATTGTGGTTAAATGGAACAACTGCATTTGGCGTACTAGTTGGTTTGGGGACTACTAACAGTGTCTGCCGCTCCTTGCTGTTCTCCTGGTTTCCTGTCCTGAAATTCCGTTTTCAGGCGCTCGTTAAGTAGTTGTTAATGTTAGACTGCATTTGGCCTACTAGTTGGGTTGGGGCCTACTATCGGTGTCTGCCTCTCATTCCAGTTGTCCTCCACTGCAATGCCCCGTGGTTATTCCTGTGTTACCAATTTTGAACTGCATTTAGCCAACTTTATTCTTTGGGCCTATATCTGTGTTTCCTCCTCATCCTGCCCATTGCCCAGCCAGTGATAGATGAGTCTGCTGGTACATTGACCCATAACGCAACATTCCCCATGCACGCTACACAACAACATTGTGACCCTGCTGAAAGTCAGGTTGCTCTTCCCGCATACCATACCACCTTACACGGGGACAAAGAGGAAGGTGCAGATGAAAGTGCAGGTTCCTTCATCAGGTGGGGGGAGGAATACTAGTTGGCGACGTCACTGGCACAGGGCCTCTCATAGTACGCAAAAGTGTTGCTGCCGGTGGGAGGCGCCCCCGCCGTGCAAACACACCGCTGTACTTTGAGGGGCCCTGTGCCAGTGCCAATGCCAACGAGTGGGCCCCCCCTGCTTGCTCAGGTTCACAGCACTTGCAAAGTTGAAATACTTACCTCTCCCTGCTCCACTGCCGTGACGTGGTCCAGATTTCCTGGGCCCACTAATTACTTGAACCAGCCCTACCCACCACAACTTTAGCCAAATGACCCCCAATTTCAAATGCCTTCCAATTATTATAAGGTAAATTACGCTTGACAAGCTTCATTAAGAAGAATGGATGGTTTTGACATTAAAATGGGCACTCTAGGTGTTTTCCTGGCCCCCACTCACTGCCGACTATGCTGCCCCATTGACTTGCATTAGGTTTCGTGTTTCGGTCGATCCCGACTTTACGTCATAATCGGCCGATTTCACTCGACCCGACTTTTGAGATAGTCGGGTTTCGCGAAAACCGGCTCGACTCTAAAAAGGTCAAGGTCGCTCAACTCTAGCTATGATGCTATATCCTGATTGGCATGTTCTAAACTATTTCATGTAATGGCTGAAAGTCATGAGAGGTATGCGAGTGCACCCATGCCCGAGGTCTTGTGATCGATTCAACAGAAATAATTTGCTTAACGCCATTATTATTATTATTATTTTATATAGCATCATTAATCCCATGGTGCTGTACATGAGAAGGGGTTATATTAAAATACAAATATCACTTACAGTAAGCAAACTAAAAATGACAGACTAGTACAGAGTAAAGAGGACCCTGCCCTTGCGGGCTTACATTCTACAGGATTATGGGGAAGGAGACAGTAGGTCGAGGGTTGCAGTAGCTCCAATGGTGTTGAGGTGGCCTTGTGGTCTTTACAGGCTGTAAGCTTCCTTGAAGAGGTGGGTTTTCAGGGTTCTTTTGAGGATCTAAAAGTAGTGGATGACCGGATGTGTTGGGGCACTGAATTCCAAGGAATGGGTGATATTCGGGAGAAGTCTTGAAGGCAATTGAATGAGGAGCGAAAAAGCGTGGAGGAGAGGAGGAGGTCTTGGGAGGACCAGAGATTACGTGAGGGAAGATATTGAGAGATTAGTGTGGAAATATACGGAGGAGAAAGGTTATGGATGGCTTTGTAGGTCAGTGCTAGTAATTTAAACTGGATACGCTGGGAAATTGGGAGCCAGTGAAGGGATTTGCAAAGAGGTGATGCAGGAGTGTAGTGAGGAGAGAGATTAATTAGTCGGGCAGCAGAGTTAAGGATGGACTGGAGGGGTGCAAGAGTGTTAGAAGGTAGGCCACTGAGGAGTATGTTGCAGTAGTCGAGGCAGGAGATGATTAGGGCATGCACGAGCATTTTGGTAGAGTGTAAGTTGAGGAAAGGACGGATTCTGGAAATATTTTTGAGCTGGAGGCGACAGTAGGTGGCAAGAGCTTGGATGTGCGGTTTGAAGGACAGGGAGGAGTCAAGGATTACTCCGAGGCAGCAGATTTTGGGGACAGGGGAAAGTGTGATTTCATTTATTTTGATAGATAGATCAGGTATGGAAGATATGCGTGATGGAGGAAAGATAATGAGTTCAGATTTGTCCACAGTGAGCTTGAGGAAGCCAGAGAAGAAGAAGTATATGAATGATAGACACTCTGGGATTCTGGAGAGCAGAGAGGTGACATCTGGGCCAGAGAGGTAGATCTGAGTGTCATCGGCATATAGATGGTACTGGAAGCCATAGGACCTTATGAGTTTTCCCAGGCCGAGTGTATAGATTGAGAAGAGTAAGGGTCCTAGGACAGAGCCTTGGGGGACTCCAACAGAGAGGGGGCGAGATGAAGAGGTAGTATGGGAGTAGGAAACGCTAAATGTGCGGTTGGCAAGTTATGAGGAGATCCAAGATAGGGCAAGGTCTTTGACCCCAAAGGAAGAGAGGATCTGTAGTAGAAGGCAGTGGTCAACTGTGTCGAAGGCAGAGGACAGGTCTAGGAGAAGGAGTATAAAGAATGGTCTGTTATCAGTAAATAAGTTGTTAGTAATTTCGGTCAGGGCAGTCTCAGTGGAATGGTGGGGACGGAAGCCAGATTGTAGCTTGTCGAAGAGAGAGTTAGATGCAAAGTTAGAGGAAAGTTCATCATGGACGTGCTCCTCAAGTAGTTTGGAAGCAAATGGGAGCAAAGATATGGGGTGAAAGCTGGACATACCGCTTGGGTCAAGGGATGGCTTTTTGAGGATAGGTGTGATTGTGGCATGTTTGAAGGCAGAGGGGAAGGTGTCATGATTCCAATGGCAGGGAATCACAAAAGGACAAGCACCAACGAGCTCTAGGGTGATGGAACCTGAGCTGACCGCGACCCTAAACCTGAACACACAAATAACAATAGCCGGGGAACGTGCCTACGTTGATCCTAGACGTCTCGCAACAGCCGAAGATCTAACTTCCCCTATTAGAAGAAACACAGACCTCTCTTGCCTCCAGAGAAATACCCCACAGGAATAGCAGCCCCCCACATATAATGACGGTGAAATGAGAGGAAGGCACATACACAGTATGAAAACAGATTTAGCAAAATGAGGCCCGCTAAAACTAGATAGCAGAGGATACAAAAGTAAACTGCGCGGTCAGCAAAAAACCCTTCAAAAAACCATCCTGTAATTACTTGAACTCATGTTCCAACTCATGGAACATGAGGAGCAATTACAGCCCACTAGAGCAACCAGCAGCAAAGAAACAATTACATGCAAGCTGGACAAGACAAAAACAAAGCAAAACGAGAAACAAGAAAATCAAAAACTTAGCTTGTCCTGAAGATTACTGAAGCCAGAAGCTGAGGTAACAAAACACTCTGATAACCTTGATAGCCGGCGGGGAAATGACAAGAAAGCCCGGTTAAATAGGAAACTCCCAAATCCTAATAGAACAGGTGGACACCAGAGACAGCAGAACACAAATCACCCAGTACCATCAGTAACCACCAGAGGGAGCCCAAAAACAGAACTCACAACAGTACCCCCCCTTGAGGAGGGGTCACCGAACCCTCACGAGAACCACCAGGGCGACCAGGATGAGCCCTATGAAAAGCGCGGACCAAATCATCAGCATGAACATCAGAGGCAACCACCCAAGAATTATCCTCCTGACCATAACCCTTCCACTTGACCAAATACTGGAGTTTCCGTCTGGAAACACGAGAATCCAAGATCTTCTCCACAACATACTCCAATTCTCCCTCCACCAGCACCGGAACAGGAGGCTCAAGCGAAGGAACAACAGGTACCTCATACCTCCGCAACAACGACCGATGGAACACATTATGAATAGCAAACGATGCCGGGAGATCCAAACGAAACGACACAGGGTTAAGAATTTCCAAGATCCTATAAGGACCGATGAACCGAGGCTTGAACTTAGGAGAAGAGACCTTCAAAGGAACAAAACGAGAAGACAACCACACCAAGTCCCCAACACGAAGTCGAGGACCCACGCGGCGACGGCGATTAGCAAACTGCTGAGCCTTCTCCTGGGACAACTTCAAATTGTCCACCACATGACTCCAAATCCGATGCAACCCATCCACCACCATGTCCACTCCAGGACAATCAGAAGGCGCCACCTGACCAGAGGAAAAACGAGGATGAAACCCCGAATTACAAAAGAAAGGAGAAACCAAGGTAGCAGAACTAGCCCGATTATTAAGGGCAAACTCGGCCAGCGGCAGAAAGGTAACCCAGTCATCCTGATCAGCAGAAACAAAACACCTCAAATAAGTTTCCAAGGTCTGATTAGTTCGCTCCGTCTGGCCATTCGTCTGAGGGTGGAATGCAGACGAAAAGGACAAATCAATGCCCATCTTAGCACAGAACGTCCGCCAAAATCTAGACACAAACTGGGATCCCCTGTCAGAAACGATGTTCTCCGGAATCCCATGCAAACGAACCACGTTCTGGAAAAACAGAGGGACCAACTCAGAGGAGGAAGGCAACTTAGGCAAGGGTACAAGATGAACCATTTTAGAAAAGCGGTCACACACAACCCAGATGACGGACATTTTTTGAGAGACAGGGAGATCCGAAATAAAGTCCATGGAAATGTGCGTCCAAGGCCTCTTCGGGATAGGCAAAGGTGACAACAATCCACTGGCTCGAGAACAGCAAGGCTTAGCCCGAGCACAAACCTCACAAGACTGCACAAAAGAACGCACATCCCTCGACAAGGAAGGCCACCAAAAAGACCTGGCCACCAAGTCTCTAGTACCAAATATTCCAGGATGACCTGCCAACGCAGAAGAATGGACCTCGGAGATGACTCTACTGGTCCAACTATCCGGAACAAACAGTCTCTCAGGCGGACAACGATCAGGTTTACCCACCTGAAACTCCTGCAAAGCACGTCGCAAGTCTGGGAAGACGGCCGACAAAATCACCCCATCCCTAAGGATACCAGTGGGCTCAGAATTTCCAGGGGAGTCAGGCACAAAACTCCTAGAAAGAGCATCCGCCTTCACATTCTTTGAACCTGGCAGGTATGAAACCACAAAATTGAAACGAGAGAAAAACAGTGACCAACGAGCCTGTCTAGGATTCAGACGCCTGGCAGACTCAAGGTAAATCAGATTTTTGTGATCAGTCAAGACCACCACACGATGTCTAGCACCCTCCAGCCAATGACGCCACTCCTCAAATGCCCACTTCATGGCCAAAAGTTCCCGATTACCCACATCATAATTCTGCTCAGCGGGCGAAAATTTTCTAGAAAAGACTGCACATGGCTTCATCACCGAGCAATCGGAGCTTCTCTGTGACAAAACCGCCCCCGCTCCAATCTCGGAAGCATCAACCTCAACTTGGAAAGGAAGCGAAACATCAGGCTGACGCAACACAGGAGCAGAAGAAAACCGGCGTTTAAGTTCCTGAAAGGCCTCCACAGCCGCAGGAGACCAATCAGCAACATCAGCACCCTTCTTAGTCAAATCCGTCAAAGGCTTAACAACACTAGAAAAATTAGTTATAAAACGACGATAGAAATTAGCAAAACCCAAGAACTTCTGCAGACTCTTAAGAGATGCAGGCTGCGTCCAGTCACAAATAGCCCGAACCTTTGACGGGATCCATCTCAATAGTAGAAGGGGAAAAAATATACCCCAAGAAAGAAATCTTCTGGACTCCAAAGAGACACGTTGAGCCCTTTACAAACAAGGAATTAGCCCGCAGGACCTGAAACACCTTCCTGACCTGCTGAACATGAGACTCCCAGTCATCAGAAAAAACCAAAATATCATCCAAATACACAATCATAAATTTATCCAGATATTCACGGAAAATATCGTGCATAAAGGACTGGAAGACTGAAGGAGCATTAGAAAGTCCGAAAGGCATTACCAAATACTCAAAATGGCCCTCAGGCGTATTAAATGCGGTTTTCCACTCATCACCTTGCTTTATTCGTATAAGATTATACGCACCCCGAAGATCAATCTTAGTGAACCATTTAGCCCCCTTAATGCGAGCAAACAAATCAGTCAACAAAGGCAAAGGATACTGATATTTTACGGTAATCTTATTCAAAAGACGATAATCTATACAAGGCCTCAAGGACCCATCTTTTTTGGCCACGAAAAAAAAACCTGCTCCCAAAGGGGACGAAGATGGACGGATATGTCCCTTTTCCAAGGACTCCTTAACATAATTACGCATAGCAGTATGCTCTGGCACTGACAGATTGAACAAACGACCTTTAGGAAATTTACTACCAGGAATTAAATCTATAGCACAATCGCAATCCCTGTGAGGAGGAAGCGAACTGAGCTTAGGCTCCTCAAAAGCATCCCGATAATCAGACAAAAATACAGGAACCTCAGAAGGAGTAGATGAAGCGATAGAAATCGGAGGTGCATCATCATGAACCCCCTGACATCCCCAGCTTAACACAGACATTGTTTTCCAGTCAAGGACTGGATTATGAGTTTGTAACCATGGCAGACCAAGTACTAGAACATCATGTAAATTATACAATACCAGGAAGCGAATCACCTCCTGATGAACGGGAGTCATACGCATGGTCACTTGTGTCCAGTACTGAGGTTTATTCATAGCCAAAGGTGTAGAGTCAATTCCCTTCAAAGGAATAGGGACTTCCAGAGGCTCAAGACTAAACCCACATCGCTTGGCAAATGACCAATCCATAAGGCTCAGGGCAGCGCCTGAATCTACATAGGCATCGACGGAAATGGATGATAATGAGCAAATCAGAGTCACAGACAGAATGAACTTAGACTGTAATGTACTAATGGCAACAGACTTATCAACCTTTTTTGTGCGTTTAGAGCATGCTGATATAACATGAGCTGAATCACCACAATAAAAGCACAACCCATTTTTCCGCCTATAGTTTTGCCGTTCACTTCTAGACCGAACTCTATCACATTGCATTGTCTCAAGTGCCTGTTCAGAAGACACCGCCAAATGGTGCACAGGTTTGCGCTCCCGTAAACGCCGATCAATCTGAATAGCCATAGTCATAGACTCATTCAGACCCGTAGGCGCAGGGAACCCCACCATAACATCTTTAATGGCCTCAGAAAGGCCATCTCTGAACTTTGCAGCCAGGGCGCACTCATTCCACTGAATAAGCACTGACCATTTCCGAAATTTTTGACAATATATTTCTGCTTCATCTTGCCCCTGAGAGAGAGCTAATAAAGCTTTTTCAGCCTGAATCTCCTGGTTAGGTTCCTCATAGAGCAAACCCAATGCCAGAAAAAACGCATCCACATTAAACAACGCAGGATCCCCTGGTGCCAATGCAAATGCCCAATTTTGTGGGTCACCCCGCAGGAAAGATA
Organism: Ranitomeya imitator; assembly: GCF_032444005.1. Lineage (NCBI taxonomy): Eukaryota > Metazoa > Chordata > Amphibia > Anura > Dendrobatidae > Ranitomeya > Ranitomeya imitator. The sequence continues at coordinate 1,242,257,146 of NC_091282.1, read as the reverse complement.
TAATAATCTTAACCTGCTGAGCAGGGTCTCCAGAAGAGCGAGATTTCAAAGAAAGGAACAGCTTGCAATTGTTCCTAAAATTCAGAAAACTAGATCTATCTCCAGCAAAGAACTCTGGAATAGGAATTCTAGGTTCAGACATAGGAGCATGTACAACAAAATCTTGTATATTTTGAACCTTAGCAGCAAGATTATTCAAGCTGGAAGCTAAACTCTGGACGTCCATGATAAACAGCTAAGGTCAGAGCCATTCAAGGATTAAGAGGAGGAAAAAAAAAATCAGCCAGGTTGCAATTAAGGCTAGGCAGCAACCTCAGAGGAGAGGAAAAAAAAAAAAAAAACTTCCTCAGACTACTTTTCCTCCTACTTCAGCCCAAACATTTTTGGGCCGGCTATACTGTCATGATTCCAATGGCAGGGAATCACAAAAGGACAAGCACCAACGAGCTCTAGGGTGATGGAACCTGAGCTGACCGCTACCCTAAACCTGAACACACAAATAACAATAGCCGGGGAACGTGCCTACGTTGATCCTAGACGTCTCGCAACAGCCGAAGATCTAACTTCCCCTATTAGAAGAAACACAGACCTCTCTTGCCTCCAGAGAAATACCCCACAGGAATAGCAGCCCCCCACATATAATGACGGTGAAATGAGAGGAAGGCACATACACAGTATGAAAACAGATTTAGCAAAATGAGGCCCGCTAAAACTAGATAGCAGAGGATACAAAAGTAAACTGCGCGGTCAGCAAAAAACCCTTCAAAAAACCATCCTGTAATTACTTGAACTCATGTTCCAACTCATGGAACATGAGGAGCAATTACAGCCCACTAGAGCAACCAGCAGCAAAGAAACAATTACATGCAAGCTGGACAAGACAAAAATAAAGCAAAACGAGAAACAAGAAAATCAAAAACTTAGCTTGTCCTGAAGATTACTGAAGCCAGAAGCTGAGGTAACAAAACACTCTGATAACCTTGATAGCCGGCGGGGAAATGACAAGAAAGCCCGGTTAAATAGGAAACTCCCAAATCCTAATAGAACAGGTGGACACCAGAGACAGCAGAACACAAATCACCCAGTACCATCAGTAACCACCAGAGGGTGCCCAAAAACAGAACTCACAACAGGAAGGTACCAGAAGTTAGTGAAAGGTTGAAGAGGATGGGATTAGTGTGGTGGTGAGGTTGGGGAGGAGGTGGGATGGGATGGGGTCAAATGCACAAGTGGTGAGGTGTGATTTGGAGAGAAGATGAGCAAGCTCCCCTTCAGAGATTTTGGAGAGTGAAGTTATGGGGTTTGGGCATTGGTCTCTCATACAAAGAGGTTGTGGTGGTTGGACAACAAAGACTGGCCTTGTTTGGTCTATCTTATTTTTGAAGTACGTGGCAAAGTCCTCAGCAATTATTAGGGAACTCGGAGGGGGCATTAGTATGGGAACTTATGATACAGCTGTTATGAATGGTTAAAGGCTAAGAAAATTATCACATGGAGGAGTTACCTAAAAATTCACGCACTAAAGAGTCTCCGCTTGTGGCATGGTCTTCAGCTAAACTCAATACTGCTAAATATGCACAATTCAAATTTTTCATCTCGCTATACTGTATATGTCTTCACTTGTTTTTTTCTGTCTTGTCACCAGTCAAACCAGAGATGCAAAGAGACCGCATCGCTAACTCTGGCACTAAAAAACAACAACAAAAAAAAACAGTTTTTCCTTTTTCGGAGGGGAGCTTTTAATGTATTTTTTCCCACTGTCATAAGACTCTTTACTAGCTGGATCTCCAGATGAAGTAACAGCACCCCCGAGAACGGTTTCATGTTAAAGAACTAGGCAGTGGATTTTAACGAAAAGTAGACGTATAAAGTGTACAAACTTTAATATAATAATAGCAATTTGACCAGAAAATACAAAACGCCTTCTGAATAATTAAAATAATAACAGAGTATTAAAGATCATAATTGTCTCATAGGGAACAGGAACTTCTGTGGTATGAACGGGAATGTTTAGTGCAAATTCACACAAAATTGTCTTCTTCTAATAAGCCTGCAATTGAGAAAATACACCATGTATATAAATGAGGTTGAAAAGAAACAAAAAAAATAGTCTAAATGTTATGTTTTATATTTCGACCTGAATACCAGATATAATTTATTTTGTATTATTTTAACTCTTCATTCAATGAAGTTAAAAAATGTGATATAACATAGCTCTGAACACATGGTGGGCTCATGAAGGAAATAGCAGTTCCATACTAGAAAGCTCCACTTAGTGGCAGAAACTGCCTGTTACAGAACACCACAGCACCAAGAATGTTATGCAGTATATGTATGTATAATAGTTTCCATGTGACAGGCATCAGTCCACAGGCTGCGCCCCTGGACAAGATATTCTCTTTCTGACCTCCCCCACCTTTGTAATTCCCACAGTAAATATTGGCAGGCTCCGGCCCCCTGCGGCTATTGTAATGTAGGTCTGGCCTGCTGTGTTCCTATTGGCCTGCCCTGTGTATCTGTGTTATATATTATGTGTGCTGTAAATAAAGGTTGTTCTTTTAGACTGGAAATATGTGGGGTAGCAGTCAGCTTTTATATGCTCTCACGTAACCAAGGAATTCCAGCCAGCGTCCTTCATTCAGAATCCAGAAAAAGCAGAGTGGACCTCCTGAAACACGGGGTGGTACTGAAAGAGGTACCCCAGCTTGTTAGACCCCGTTGCACTGCATTTTTAAGTTTTTCTCGATGAAAAAATGTGATAATGGGAATTTAGAGTGTTAGTCCATTGCTATGAAATGTCTTGGATTATTCGGCTGTGATTACTTTTTAGTTTATGGCATGAACCTCTTAAAAAAAACCTTTCTAGAAAATGAGTGATTTGCCCAAATTCTGTAGTTTCATCGAGACACATCGTAAAAAGCGTGTTAAAGGCTATGCACATCTTTGTACAGATTTTTTATTTATAGCTTATTTACTTCAGAAATGAAGTTAAAGGGGTTGCTTGGCCATGGCTACAGTTTGTTAAAAAAGTAATAAACCATGCTGTATTCACTGTACCATAGTCCTTCTTCAGACTTTCAACTATCCAGAGGAAGTGAGATCATTTAGCTGCTCTCTCAACACTACTAACATAGTTCATAATTTATTTTTCTACGTCAAAGGTGTTTCTGGCCTTTTAAGGCCCATATTGAAGAAAGGCATTGTGTAGTCCTTAGCTTTAGAAGACAGTTTGGTGTATTATACAATATGACTATGAATCTTTCATCATGAAGTATCCATCAGAATAAATTGATTCAGAGAAGAAGGTCAAATAATTGATCTAATAGACTTTTGCTTTAAGCCTTTCCAAAGAGGAGGCCACTATTAAACCAGCAGGTATGTTCTTTCTTGAAAGGCTAATTTCCTTACTAATGTTTCCTGGAGAAAAAAAAATATATATATCACGATTTGACATTTCCAATGGCATTTTGTTTTTCATCTCCCGTTATCTCCATTACTTGTAAAATGCATTTTCTAGAAAATAATATGTTTCCGCATTCCCAACTAAATGAGTCGTCCGTCAGGGATGCAAAGGTGAGAGAAAACATCTCCATTCCAAATCTAATCTAAGCTATGTAAGTGAATGGATAAACAATCGCTCGGGAAGAAGATTTTATTCATTTACTCCGTAGCTTCACCAAACGGGGAATTTTCTTTGTGTCCGAACAGAGTTAATTTTGTTTGTATTTGACTTTTCTTCCCATTTTCTACATAAATATGAATTATTATGTTGCAGGCCTATGTATATAATCATAGCAGTTGTCCTTTGGAGACCATCAGAAAAAGCGGAGACTACCCAACATCTTCATAGATCTGCTAAGTTTCCTGGACAGTATGTTTTGACAAAATATGAACCTCTCCCCATTTTTATAGTCCTCTTCTCTGGTGATCATCACCCCAGATAACATCCTTATGTGGTCATGTCTGTAATGAAGAAAGATGAGTCTAGCCTGTGGTCTTTATTTGTTTTTGGTGGTCTGTATTTGTTTAGGAGTTCTGGTGTGATCTGGGTCTATATTTACTTAGGCGGTCTAGGTTGACATTTAATTTTATACTCGGATCAAGTCTTAGGAGTTTTGTTTTTTAGGTGTGAGTCTGAATTTATTTTGATGGCTTGGGCGGTGGTGGGGAAGCATTAGGGTCAATATATATTAAAGAGATCTGGCATCTATAATTATTTAGGACATGGTTTGAGGGGTCTGTATTTATCTGGTGGTCAAGTCTGAAGTTTGTATTAAATTAGAATTCTTACCTGGAATCTGTAATTTTTCAGGAGGTCTCTTCAGGGTCCTATACTTAATTAGGGGGTCTAATGATACATCCGGGAAATTGGTGTCAGTATCTCTCCAGAGGTGTAGTCTGGGGTCTGTATTGGTGTACAAGTCGGGAGTCTATATTTGTGCAGGGGTATAGTCTGGGACCTGTATTTATTTAAGGGTCTGTCTCAGATCTTTACTTGTTTAGGAGGCTGCTGTTTCTACTTGTTCGGAGGTCTATGATGAAGCATGAGTCTCCGTGTCTATATTGGTACAAGGCTCTGGTTTTTGTTTCTTTATTAGTTTACTGGTCTAGGGTCTATATTTCTTTAGAAGGTCTAACATCCATATTTATTAGATGCCTGGTATATGTCTAGTGGTATAGTCTTGGTTCAGTATTTGTGCAGCACTGCTCTGGATATATCCAAAATACTTGTTTAGGTTCTGTATTTATAAAATGTTCTGGTCAGACTGGACTAGATTCTGTGTTTTTCCTAGGGTCTTGGTTCGCGTGGAGGTATTTATGAGTGCAAGATTTTGAGAAGACTGTATATAACACAGGAATACCATGATCAATCAAAAGAAAATCTTAGTGTCATGTCTTGCCCTATTGGATCATACATTAGGGGGTTCATGTTCAGTGTAAATTGATTCACTGGCTCCCCATTGCCCAGAGACTCCAGTACAAAATCCTAACCATGACGTACAACGCCATCCACAACCTGTCTCCTCCATACATCTGTGACCTCGTCTCCCGGTACTTACCTACCCGCAACCTCCGATCCTCCCAAGATCTCCTACTCTACTCCCCTCTTATCTCCTCTTCCGACAATCGTATACAAGATTTATCTTGCGTATCACCCCTACTCTGGAACCCTCTACCACAACACATCAGACTCTCGCCTACCATCAAAATTTTCAAAAAGAACCTGAAGACCCACCTTTTCCGACAAGCCTATAACCTGCAGTAACCACCGATCGACCAAACCGCTGCATGACCAGCTCTACCCTCGCCTACTGTATTCTCACCCATCCATTGTAGATTGGGAGCCTTCGCGGGCAGGGTCCTCACTCCTCCTGTACCAGTTATGACTTGTATTGTTTAAGAATATTGTACTTGTTTTGTTATGTATATCCCCCCTTACATGTGAAGCGCCATGGAATAAATGGCACTATAACAATAAATAATAATAATAATAATTGCAACAATGGAAAAAAAATCCCATCACCTCCCATCAACAATTGCTTAAAGGTTTGCATATTGTCTTTATATGATTATGGGTACGGTCATTGGGATGTACCCATCACCAACAGCATCACCCATGTATATTAGGAAACTAACACATAGTGCAGCTTCTCTCATATCCACCTTTCTTTATTCTTGCTGAATAAAAGCTTTAGAATAAATTAGCGGTTGATGTTAATGTAAGTCCTAATTGCTGATTATAATCTCATTTAAATGTTACGATTGGAGCCTCAGTTTCCTGTTTGGAACTCACTGATATCCTTAAATAACTTTTAGTAACTTTTTTTCTCTGGGCATCCTCCACTCTCTTGTCAGTTCTTACATTTATTTATGTATATTTTCCCATATTGGATGTAAAAACAGCTATAACGTGGCACTGCCAACCCATTTCTATTCTCTCCAAAGTCCTGAAGCGTCTGTGCCCGTTCTGCCGGTTCTAACATATGCCAAAAGTAAGAAGTAACATGCCAACAATTGTCAGGGAACTGGTGTATCCTGCCGGAGCTATAAGAGTATTGTCTCCTGTTTATTTACATCCGATGTCTAATCCAACTTTAGGCTGCTCTCACGGCAAATCTGATAACGAGCCTCAAAATTGCAGAGTTTTAATTAATGGTTAGATTTGGGTTCCAAAAAAAAAATAGTCAAATAGTAAAGGCTGTAGGTCCCAAGGCTCCGTTCAGATCAGTGGCAATAATTAAAGAAGTCAAGTCAGATCTACGAACTTGTCTATTTTATTAATGGCTTGGATTCCCTGCATAAAAATTCTTAAGCCCCAGGTTTTAGATTTCTAACTTATGATGTTCCTCTCTTATTCTTCCTAGAGATGTAGGCTAAATTGGTTCCCCTGAGGAAACGGGTGTGTCTCCAAACAGTTTAATGATGTAGGAATACTTGGCACTCGTATAGGTGTGTCCAAGAACTTATTTACTGAGTGAAGAAACTCCAGAAATAAATGAGACGTTTCGGTCAATACCTGACCTTCATCAGTCATCTGGATAGAGGAGATCTGTGTGGCAGCGCGCTGTGTGGAAGTCTACAGTGTCGACTGCTAAGACAGAACGCGCTTCCTCCCTCTTTAAAAATAACAGTAATAATTAATAAAAAAATAATTAAAGTTACACAAATTTAAATCACCCCTGCTCCTTTACCTTCACAAGTGTTGAGCATTCCGATACCGCAAGTATCGGGTATCGGCCGATATTTGCGGTATCGGAATTCCGATACTAAGTTCCGATATTTTTGCGATATCGGGAATCGGGATTGGGATGAATATTCATGTGTAAAATAAAGAATAAAAATAAAATATATGGATATACTCACCCTCGGACGTGCCCTGGTTGTAACCGCTGCAACCGGCAGCCTCCGTTCCTAAGAATGAGCGAGTGAAGGACCTGCGATGGCGTCGCGGCTTGTGATTGGTCGCGTGAGCGGTCACGTGAGCGGTCATGTGACCAATCACAAGCCGCGACGTCATCGAAGGTCCTTCATCCGCTCATTCTTAGGAACGGAGGCTGCCGGTTACACTGCTAAGGTCCAGGGTCCGCCAGAGGGGTGAGTATATCCATATTTTTTATTTTTATTCTTTATTTTTTGCATGAATATGGATCCCAGGGCCTGAAAGAGACTTTCCTCTCCTTTAGACCCTGGGAACCATTCCAGGATCACTTCCGATATTTGGGTCCCATTGACTTGTATTGGTATCGGGTATCGGTATCGGCGATATCCGATATTTTTCGGATATCGGCCGATACAATCCGATACCGATACTTTCAAATATTGGAATGTATCGCTCAACACTATTTACAAGTAACATAATATTATTAAAAAAAAAGAAATAGACATATTGGGCGTTACTGCATCTGATAAAGTTCAATGTATCAAAAAAAAATAATAATAATCTCTTATAATAGACACCAAAATAATGCCTTCCTTCATTGGTCGATACCTACTGCCAAAAAATGCAGAAGAATTTTCCATGGGAAGAAAAGTTAAATATAGCTGGTTGTGGTTGGAAGTAGCAGAGTATGAAGCTAATAATTCTCAGTGCAATTGCAGAGTTCACCGGAAGCTTTTTACATTTCTTGGTTTTCCGACATTAAATCTGGGGACTGGTTCTAAGTGCTCCAATCAGTAATGAGAAACATTCATCAAGAAATCCCCACTTTTCCACTTTGCTGATGATCTTGACTGCATTGCTAATTGCTTTGCTCTTTGTGAATGTCCCTCTGCTCCCAGTAATGTCTGGGTTAATTGTGCCATTCATAACTGGCATTACCATACACATAATCACTGTTACGCAGACGCAATGTTATGTTGAATTAAAGATCACATGGTTCAAAGTAACCGTCTGTGAAACTCATATATCATCAACCTATTTCTTATTATTTTGTGCGTGTGTGTGTTTACTAAAATTATTCTAATTACAAGATCTCAATCCGTGAAAATAATTCTCAATTACCGGTAATAATATTCAACACTGACACAATTAACCCAGCGCTGCAGACAATAAACCGCTGATTAAAAACAAAGAGATTTCATTGAAATTATAAAAATACATTTTAATGGATGGGATGTGATCCTGTGAAGAGATAACATAATTAGAAAATATAATTTTTAATGACTAAATTTATTGGCAAATAATTTTATATATATAGTTTTTTTTCAGATCAATGGTGCATTGCAAAAATATTTACACTCCAGACAACTTTTTTCTCTGTTTGCACTTTTGCCCTTTTTACAAGACAGATGAAGGGTTTAGTGACTGAATACTATTTCTGACAGTATGTATCTTTACATGAAGTGTTGTAATGAAACACATCTCAGTTTTCATCTGTAGCTATTACGATGGTGTGAAGAAGACGTAGCCGCATTCACAGGGACTGATCTTTGGAGTGAAGTTCCTCTATTAAATTTACTTGGGCACAAACAGTTATTTCTTTGTAGAGTTGTTTTATCCTCAGGGATTGGTCAGAGTCATAAGAAAAGACCATTTGGATGGTTAACTAAATTTTAAAGGACCCATGGTTGTGCATCTGAAGCTAGAGGACAATTCGAGAAGTCCGGCTAATGTCTAGAACACAAAAATGTTTTACAAACCTTTAGTATTGTCCTTCAGACTTCCCATGTCTTTGACTTTCTTCAGTTTCTACTCTCCCATGTCCACATAATCCAACCAATAAAAAAAAAACAACTTAAGAACATGAACCTATTGGGCATCCATTATATAAACTGTCCAACAAAAGAATTGACCCCTGTTAGAACTGAGCCTTCGTGCCTTGAATACGGGGCTCCGAATGCTCCTTTGACATTTCTGCTTTAGTAATTACTTGTAAACATTTATAAATGTCAACTTGAAATCTGAGAATCGATTTGAGAATTGCTTCATCAGTGTAATATTTTTTTAATGAAAAAAAAGAAGTGTTCTCATTAGTAAATGGAGGTGTCCTAAGAAGAGATGTGCGAATATGTTCGGAAAACGATTGCCGAATCCGAATGTGCCATATTTATATCATATTTGTGCCAAATTTATTTTTGATGATCGTCTCCAAACATATTCGCTCATCTGTACTCCCATTGACTCCAATAGCATTCGGCTATGTTCGGAGAATATTGCAAATACGGCAATCGTAATCCGAACCAAATATTGAAATATTCGCACAGCTCTAGTCGTAAGGAGTCAGCACTGATTGGAACGTGTCAGCCTGTGAATGAACACACCCCCATCTGGAAACACCAAATTGAATTATCCCTGCCTTGCTTTACTTTCTGATTCCTGCTCAATAAACAACAAATGGGCCAACATACATCTTCAGACAATCAGAGGCTGAGGCAGATCGCCACAGTTGCCAATCATTGGCTGAGAGGACATTTCTATTTATTTCTGGTATGTTAAGATGAGATAAAAAAGTAGAGACCAGTGGAGATTCAGTAAGAACTTAACCCTGCTGTTCTGTTCGGTCTGGGGAGACCTATTTTGAACTTTGGTATTTTTTGGGGTGTTCAAGATGCGGTTCTGAAACTTGTGGTTGATTGACTTAAATGAGGATGGGTCGGTCGGCCACGGGTTTCAGAGCCGCATCTTGAATATTTTAAAGAATATTGAAGTTCAAAGTCGGTCATTTTTGACCAACAGAACAGCAGGGTTAAACATAACTTTTGAGCAGAAGTATTCCTTTAACGGGAACCTGTTAGCAGGATTCCACCCTAAAACTACCATATATACTTGAGTATAAGCCAAGATTTTCAGCCCATTTTTTTAGGCTGAAAGTGCCCCTCTCGGCTTATACCCGAGTCATTGTCCCAAGGGGTCGGCGGGGGAGGGGGAGCGGCGGCTGTCACATACTCACCTGCTGCTGAAGCGGTCCCTGCATCTTTGATGGTCTCCAGGTGCCCACAGCTTTTCCTGTGTTCAGCGGTCATGTAGTACCACTCATTAAAGTAATGAATATGGACGTGACTCCACTTCCATAGGATGGAGCTGCATATTCATTACTTTAATGAGTGGTACCAGTGACCGCTGAACACCGGAACAAGCTGCCATGTCAGAGACTATCTGTCAGTGAGAAGCAGGGACCGCACTGGGAGCAGGTGACTATAATGGGGGAGCTGAGCATTGCGTGATATTCACCTGTCCCCGTTCCACCGCCGGGTACCGCTACGTCTTCCGTATCCTCTGTCTGTGACATTCAGGTAAGAGGGTGCGATGATGAGGTTAGTGCACGCCCTCCGGCTGAACAGTCACAGCCAGAGAGCCAGAGAGGAGATGGAGGTGGAATGGGGACAGGGGAATATCGCAAGTGCCGGGGGCCTGAGCGACGAGAGGTGAATATGGGGCAAATTACTCTATGCAGCATCTTATGGGGCCATAATCAACCTTAATACAGCATCATATGGGGCAAATGTTTAAATGGATCATCTTATGGGGCCATAATCAACCTTTGTGCAGCATTATAGGGGGCAAATGTTCCAATGGAGCATCTTATGGGGCCATTATTGACCTTTGTGAAGCGTTATATGGGGCATATTTTAATATGGAGCATCTCATGGGGCCATAATCAGCATTTGTGCAGCATTGTATGGGGCGTATTTTGTATGGAGCATCTTATGTGGCCCATCATGAACTGTATGGAGCTTTATATGGGGCTCCTGATTCAATATGGATATTCAAAAACACTTAACCTACTGATGTCTCAATTAATTTAACTTTTATTAGTATCTATTTTTGTTTTTGAAATTTACCAGTAGCTGCTGCATTTCCAACGATAGTCTTATTCTCAAGTCCTTAAGTTTTCCCAGTTTATTTGTGCCAAAATTAGGGGGTCGGCTTATACTCGGGTCGGCTTAAACTTGAGTATATACGTTATTTAAATGCACATGTATTGAATTTAAAGACAGGACCAGCAATACCTTTACATGACCAGCTTGTTCATCTGATATTGAGAAATCGGCCACAGAATTGATATTCAAATGAGGCTGTAGATACGAAGCCTCTGGCACTCCGGCTCTATCTGTCATCAAGCATCACCTCCTCCTGCCTGACTGACAGCCTTGATGTTGTGTGACTAGAGACAAAGGAGCCATCAGTCAAGCAGGAGTAGAGGTGGAAAATAGAGCTGGAGCGATAGAGGCTTCAGAGGTACAAATAACTCTTCATTTTTATTTGCATATCAATTCAAACACTGGCTTCTTAGTAATGGAGGCACACACTGGCCATGTAAAGCGAATGCTGGACTTGTTTTTGAAAGATCAACATGTTCACATAAATAGCTTTTGGTGTGAAATCCTGTTGACAGATTTCTTCAAATTAATTTTTTAAATAAGCTTATCCCAACCTTTAAAATCATCTTTTATCTGACAGAAACCTCATATTAAAGGAATACTAATGAGGCCAGGGAAATTATAAAAAAAAAATGAAGAAAATAAAAAATATAGAGTCGTGTATTTGTAAATACATGCTACTTTTCTTGTGGACCGGTTCTACATCCCCATATTACCATTTTACCTGTTACCATCACTAGCTGGTCTGCTGTGATCAACATCCACTAGAAACAGGAAGACTATTTCTTGTGTATGTAAAAAAATGTGATTGCTGCAGCCGACCCGGATCTGCTGCGCCCAGTAAACCGATGGGAAATGCACTATTGAGTACAGAATAGACACTATAGTCAGAAAGGCGAATATACGTTTTTTTGTTCCTTCTTTTACGTCGCTAGGTCCATTGAAAAGTGTCGTTTTTTATATAGAAGACAACTCCTTCAAAGTGACAGACAAATGTTACTGTGTGTCTTGTTATTCAATATCAATAAATGATGAAACAGGAAAAAATATATTGTCTTCCTTCCCAGAAGGATTCCGAGACTATGAGCATGGTCAGTAGTCATGCTTTAGTTGCGTCTGGCTGGATTCGGGAAATAGGAGACATTTTGTAACCTTTTGAAGAACGTTCTGATTTATTTGTATGTTCTTTGTCCTTTGTCTAAACAAAAGAGATTGTATCCACTCCGACACGTATGTTCTCAGCAGTTTAGAGTCTGACATTTCAAAGGATCTACAGTTATAAAAGGTTTTACCGAGAATATATCCCAAAGGAGCGTAACAACATCTCTGCCTCACGTAGAGACATGAATGTAAATCATCAGCTGTAAACTGCATGTTACTTTCATGGTCTCCAGCATTTCATGTCACTTCCTTTCTCCAAGGTTTCACTAAATGATTGATAATTTAATACTTTATTCCGAGGCACCACGGAGCAACTGTGTTCCTGATTTACTCATTATCCCTAAGCAACAATGTCCATTTCCTCCCACCTGCCGGCGATTTCCAAGAAGCTTTTTATCATTTTTTTTATGTTGTCCTCACATGTAAGTATAGATGTCTACATTCTTTTCATACCTTGTTTGCAGATGTACAGGCTTCCTGTATGTGTTATCCCAATTACAAGCCATTTGAAGTGTCAGTAATGTATATGGTATGCCACCAAACTGCGACGAGGACGAGAATAACAAAATAGCAGGTGGTGGGCAACAATTGGTTAGAGATATTTAGTCTCCATGGATATGTTTTTGTTCTTTAGCGCTACATAGAGGATGTAAACATGTAATATCGGAGAAAAGGATAAATTCCATCTGGTTACCACGTCCAATGTGCTGTCACAACAAACAAATGCACGTCCATAGACCAGGTTACACATAATCCACGAAATATACTGATGAAGAAGCTCAGATGCCAAGAACGACGTTGTTACTAAGACTTCGATATTTTCTTATCATTACAGTACAAAAATGGTAAGGAAAATGGAAGATCTTAGTTAGGATGAAAAAAAAATTACATTTATTTAGGCTTGAGGAGAATATCTAACTTGTCCAAATAAATAAATGGTCAATACAAAAAAATATGCTGGAAAAAATCTTTTCCTTACTTCTAGACAAATAAAAGGTTCAATCTCCAGAGGATACATGACTTCACTACTATGAGAACATGTAGGGCTCCCTCTCAGTTATGAGCAGCCAGTGTATAACTCTGACGCGTGATATTTGATGTTTCATCGGATAGCACTCGCACCAATGTTATACTATGGAGCAGTGCCAACTAGCGTTAATTATCTCATGACGAGTTAGAATGAGAAAAAATTTTTTGGACGGCATGTATCCATACAAGTCTAAAAGTGAGTGGAAAATATCAGACTAAATTTGGATGTCATTCGAGTGCAATCCAATATAAGTTGACTCACAGACTGGGGAAGATGGAAAAATTAAGTTCTCCATCATATTTTCACTTGTGATCCGATTATCGCACGAGAGAGAATCGGGTTACAGTAAAATGACACTTGGTTCACGCTCAAGCAGAGTTTGAGCTGAGGATCCATTGCATTTATCTTACAATGCTCCCGAATGAGAGAATCATCGGATGCAACCCATCAGTGTGAGTGAGCCCTTATTCTGACCTCAAGAATAGGTCACGACAGGGACCATCGATGGTTATACTTTTTTATTAGAAGAAAATAACTAAATCAATATATAAATGTATAAAGTTCTCGTCCTGAATGCTGACCCAGTTGATGGACATTTGGGATCAGAAGGAAAAACTTGACCTAAGCTTGACTGGTTCAAACTTTCTGGATTTACCTATACCAACTCCTTTGTTTTCAATATGCTATCCCATCCTTTGGGTGAACTTGATCAGTGTGTGTCTTTTTTCAACTATATAAAATCATTTGTACACTCTGAAATATCTTTGTGCCCAAATGGTATCCAACATTGGAGTGTGTGCTAAAACAGTCACCCTAGAAAAATCTCTGCTCTTCGATTTTGAATGTACTTGTCTACTAATGCAATGTGATACTGGCTGCATTGACCTAGGAGTACCTACAGAAGCTCCCACTCTGTAAATTTATACCTATATCATTGATCAATGAATAAAGATGGACATGGACCTCTACATTCCTTCCTAAAGGACAATTGTACTTTTGATGCATCACTTTTTAACTTTCTCAAATCATCTTGCTAAAGGCCAAGTCTAGGGCTGGATGTCTCATGTGAATATTGGAGAACACATATTGGTGTCTTGGTGTTGAGCAGCGGACAAACGTCACTGTGGGAACTTTAGCTCCGAGGATAAAAGAGGCTCAAATGCAGTTGTGAACCTAGCCTTAAAGGGAATTTATCGTGTCTTTAAATGCTATTAACCTGCATATATATAGGGCTAATCTTCAGATTAAGAGCGTTACAATGCTGTTGGACACTGTACTAAAAGCACAGCTGCCAGGAAGAAATTAACTTGTTTCTTCCCAGTAGCTGCCTGTTTTTAGCCATAGAAGCATGCCAGATCGACTTGACAGCTCATCTGTGCAGAGTGAGCTGTCAATCAAAGTCCCGAAGCTTGCTTACAGCCGCTGATGACTATGTACCGAGTGCTGACTAAAGCCTCTTCGGCACGCCTCTATGATGGAAAGTCGGTTGGTTGTGGGAGGAATAAAGTAAATTTCCGCCCAGCAGCTGCCATTTAAGAAAGACAGTGTTTCCTACAATCAGTCCTCATGGCCCCCAACAAATCATGTTTTCAGGATTTCCTTATTATTGCACAGGTGAGAGAACTTGTGGACATTTCTGATGCATTGATAATAATTCCATTACCTTGGCAATACTAAGAAAATCCTGAAAACATAATGTGTTTGGGGCTCTGAGTATTGAGGTTTGGGAAACGCTGCATCCAGACATCTTTGGAACTCTATCGTGATACACATTAGCCACATAACTGCAGGTTAAAGAATTTAGGGACATGATAGGTTCCTTTTAGACGTCAATTCTTGAAATCCACATAACCCATTTAATGAACTGAACTCCAAATTTATATTTCTTTAATGCCTCAACATTAGAGATGAACAAATCTGAACTGTAAAGTTTGGGTTCATACCGGACAGTAGATGCTGAACTTCGAAAGTATAGAGAGTTATAGAAGGCTAGCACTCGACAGTTCTGAAGGTGACGGTGCAAATGAACGGAACCTGTGGTCCTCTCAATCATAGAACGTAAAATCACTGCACTCGTACGATGAAGATATTCAATTCATGTGAATAATTTTATTAGATAAATGTTCAGGTGAAGCGATAAGCATAAAACGTTTCGGCCAGCCCGTGGCCTTGTTCACTAAATCGCCTTAGGTAGTAGATTCTTCCTTCGAATGCGTAAATATTGCTGCTGGGGTGTCAGCCAAGAGAAAAAGGTAAACAACCTTAGTATTAATGATGCCGTAGTCGCCGTGGTGCAGGGCAGACAGGTGTATACCAATGGCTCTGTGCTTTAAGGGACCAGCCTGAGCAAAAGTTGAACACCTTGGGAGAGTACAACCAATAATGTGGGGAAATTCGTATGGCTTAGTGGTACTGGTGCCGTGGTCGCCGTGGTGCAGGGCAGACAGGTATATGTACCAATAGCTGTGCGCTATAAGAGACCAGCCAGAGCAACACTTGGATACCTTTGAGGAGTACAGCCAGTACTGTGGAAAAATTTGTGTAGCTGCTGGATAGTGGAGCCAGTCAAAGCCAATGTACAATGAGCTAAACCACCGGAATAAGGGAACCAATGTCAATCCGTCCTCTGATGTCCGTGGAGACAGGTGGCCAGGACCAGCGTTGGTGGGCAAGTGGGAAGGGCAGACACTCACAGTGTCACTGCGTGGAGTAGCGCTACTCCACGCAGTGACACTGTGAGTGTCTGCCCTTCCCACTTGCCCACCAACGCTGGTCCTGGCCACCTGTCTCCACGGACATCAAAGGACGGATTGACATTGGTTCCCTTATTCCGGTGGTTTAGCTCATTGTACATTGGCTTTGACTGGCTCCACTATCCAGCAGCTACACAAATTTTTCCACAGTACTGGCTGTACTCCTCAAAGGTATCCAAGTGTTGCTCTGGCTGGTCTCTTATAGCGCACAGCTATTGGTACATATACCTGTCTGCCCTGCACCACGGCGACCACGGCACCAGTACCACTAAGCCATACGAATTTCCCTATATTATTGGTTGTACTCTCCCAAATCTTTTGCTCAGGCTGGTCCCTTAAAGCACAGAGCCATTGGTATACACCTGTATGCCCGGCACCACGGCATCATTAATACTAAGGTTGTTTACCTTTTTCTCTTGGCTGACACCCCAGCAGCAATATTTACGCATTCGAAGGAAGAATCTACTACCTAAGGCGATTTAGTGAACAAGGCCACGGGCTGGCCGAAACGTTTTATACTTATCGCTTCACTTGAACATTTATCTAATAAAATTATTCACATGAATTGAACTTCGAAAGTAGACTTCTCCTGGATGTTCATTTTAGTGTTCAGAGTTCCAGGAGAATTTCGAGGAGAAAGAAGGAGAGAGGAGAGGGTCCCCATTGCTATGGAGTTCGGGCTATGGTTAAAGTTTGGGTACAGTTCTGGTACCCAAACCGAACTTTGAACTAAAGCTCGGTCGAATCCAACGAACCTGAACTTTCACGAGTCCACCCATCCCTACTCAATATATCAAAAGTTCTCTCTAAAAAATATTTTCTTTACATTTCCCTGGTATTGTTCAAAGAGACCCCACTGTGCTGTGTTGTTCCAGTGCATTCTATCAATAAGTTATTTTCACTACATGTGTACATACGTGCTAAAAGGTCTAATGGCAAATTGCTCAAGACGTCTCCACATAGAAAACCTGGACAAAGAGCCTTTCAAGAATTTATGATGAACTGAGTGCATGCAAGGCATACATTATGCAGCAAATGGAGCAGAGAAATGTTTTCTCAGAGGTCAGAAAGAGGAAGAGGGATCCCGAGAATGTAATCTATAGTAGAACTGGGAATTTGTCGGAGGCTGCAAAGTTCATCAAGGTGGTTGGTAT
Organism: Ranitomeya imitator; assembly: GCF_032444005.1. Classification (NCBI taxonomy): domain Eukaryota; kingdom Metazoa; phylum Chordata; class Amphibia; order Anura; family Dendrobatidae; genus Ranitomeya; species Ranitomeya imitator. Next base: position 1,242,240,227 of record NC_091282.1, on the reverse strand, counting down.
GCTTTTTCCTGCTTGTCTCAGTGAATGTCACATTGTGTATGTACATACATTTACAAGTTTTATAATAACCATTCTGGTTCACAAGAATGGACTAGACTTTAAGGATTATCCTCATTAGAGTAATACTGTTCTACATTCCTGATGGAATTCAGATGTTTAATAGTAGCAGCAAAATGAACACTAAAGCTAGCATAGCGATTACTAACCAGTGATAATTCGGCACAAGCAGGTGCCATGATGGGATTGAAGATAAATGAAATGATGTGATGAGTTTGGGGGTATGGGTGTATAGACATTCTTTGAGGCTGTCAAATTTTCTTCCTTCTTCAGGGTATGTACTTACACACAAAGACTTTTTCAGGCAGATTCTACCTGGAACCACTTGAGAAAGCTGCCAATGAGCATTTAAAATAATGATCTATGCACAGCAATGTGAAAAGTACTTGCTTTGCACACTTGCAATCGTTTTCCGCTTCTTTTAACCATTTCGAAAGATGTGAATCAGTTCATAGATGTGACCAGACCATGCTTCAGGAGGCTTCCATTTATAATCTGCCACCATTTTATATGTATAATAATGATTAAAAAAAAAGGAAAACATTGGCGGTAAAGCTGCCACAAAAAATGACTATAGAGACAATAAAAAGGCGCTTCAGGAAAAACACCACCGGCATTTTCCTGGAGTGTCCTTTGCTTCTAAAACCATTTGGGTTCACTGGCAACTATAAGATTCCATGTGCACCTAATCTTGGAGAGTTTTTGTTTCCAATAGTGGTTTTGAAGAGTTTTTGAAACAGTTCCGAACAGTTTGTTTGGATGGTGTCTAGTTTGGAGCAGATTCCATCAGGAGCTGTTTGAATGAAATTATATTATAACTAGTGTTGAGCATTCCGATACCGCAAGTATCGAGTATCGGCCGATACTTGCAGTATCGGAATTCCGATACCGAGTTCCGATACTTTTGTGGTATCGGGAATCGGTATCGGATCCATAGTGATGTGTAAAATAAAGAATTAAAATAAAAAATATTGATATATTCACCTCTCCGGCGGCCCCTGGACATCACCGCTGGTAACCAGCAGGCTTCTTTGTTTAAAATGAGCGCATTTAGGACCTGAGAATGACGTCGCGGCTTCTGATTGGTCGCGTGCCGCTCATGTGACCGCCACGCGACCAATCACAAGCCGCGACGTCATTCTCAGGCACTAAACTCCTCATTCTAGGAATTTAGGACCTGCGAATGACGTCGCGGCTTCTGATTGGTCGCGTGGCGGTCACATGAGCGGCACGCGACCAATCAGAAGTCGCGATGTCATTCTCAGGTCCTAAACGCGCTCATTTTAAACAAAGAAGCCTGCCGGTTACCCGCGGTGATGTCCAGGGGCCGCCAGAGAGGTGAATATATCAATATTTTTTATTTTAATTCTTTATTTTACACATTAATATGGATCCCAGGGCCTGAAGGAGAGTTTCCTCTCCTTCAGACCCTGGGAACCATCAGGATACCTTCCGATACTTGGAGTCCCATTAACTTGTATTGGTATCGGATATCGGTATCGGCAATATCCGATACTTTTCGGGTATCGGCCGATACTATCCGATACCGATACTTTCAAGTATCGGACGGTATCGCTCAACACTAATTATAACGGCTTCTGATAGATTCCGCTCCAAACTAGGCATGATCCAAACTGTTCGGAATTGCTTCAGAAACTCTTCAAACCACATCACAAAGTGAAAAACTCCCCAAGGCATGTTCACTTGGAGCCTTTTATATACACCTGTACTTTCCCTTTTACTAACAAGTTGTTTTATAAAACCTGGGGTGGAAAAATGGCTAAAAACACTCTTATGAACATCAAAATGGCTTCATAAGAGAAATGAATAAGAAGACATTTACGAGTATTTTTGTAGAAATTTGTCAAGCTTTTTTGTTTCCGAAAAGCTTTTTTATAATTGAAAAACTCTGTGTTTATATACACCAACGGATTCACTGCTCCTCATCCTTTACACCCTAATAGGTGATTGAATTCATCTAAGGGCAAATCCCCTGTTGGAAGTCATCAGAGCAATGTCTGAGCCATAAATGATGTGGATTCTGGATATATCCATATTATATTAAAAAATACAGGTAGGAGAAAAGTTCGCGGAGTCAAGGAGTAAAATTGGAGATCTCCAAAGCAATGGAGTCAATGGAAGAGACTGTCAAAATGATAATGCTGCGACAACACAACACAGCAAAGAATGGGTGACGAACACAATAGGGAGGCAAGATTGGACTGAAGAGAAAAAGAATGGACTCAAGACAACTTGACTGGAGAAGGAGATGGACACCTAGTTAATCAAGGAGAGCATGGTCTAGGCTGTCATCATGAGCAGCAATACTTTGGCCAATGACCAGGATACACTTATGAAACAGTATATGTGATGGAAGCCATATTGATCTACGCTGGGCACCATGAGCAATGATGTTTAAACAAGTTAGCAACGAGCAATTAGGCTTTTCTATACTTTATGAAGAATTCCTGGAAGCTTGGCAGATCTTGCAGATGACAGATGTAAATCTTACTTCAATTGGTATTAATCTTTGAATCAACTCTACTTGAAGATGTTATTTTTTTCTTTTTTTAATGTGCAGAAAACTTGTTATAGCTAGTAGAGGACGTATTGTATATTTTCAGTATTTTTGGCTGATGTTAAATGCCAGAAACATCTGCTCTCGAGTTTCATTGGGTGAACCACCTAGGGGCAAGCTCAATTTGCAATATGCATTATGCCCTCATGTATATCCTGCAGACCCTATTTCACATTTTATTATAATATCTTAATATGGTCTCCAGTAAATATGAAAACCGCACCAATTTTACCTCCATAACCATAGGATGCCAATCACTATAGTAATTTACCACTTACCCTCGGGTGAAGACCTGACATATAAGAAATATTTGATATTTGATATTTAGAATGTCATGAACATTTTTTTTATGTGTCATAATAGGAAGGCAACATCTGTTACTCAGAATAATGGGAGGCATTAAACATCTGGTATCAAGCTTAATATACAGGATGCTCCTAGTCCTAGAATATCCTATAGACCTCACTTTAAAATCACAAGATATACTATTCCAATCCAGATTCCTCACAATCAACACAAAGTAAAGATGGCAAACTGAGAATTCGGCACCGGATTTAACCTGCGTCGAAATTTTTGTTCAGATCCTTCATCCTTTTCCAAAAATAGTGTTTCCAAAACTAATATTTCCTGACTTGAACTATTTTAAGACATTATTTTTATAGAGTTTTCAACACTCTCTCTTGCATTAGTGGAACTTATTTGGTTTAAATCACTCACATTTAGCATCTCTGACTATAAGTCTCCACACTCATGGCATAGCCTATAAGTCTCCTCACTCTAACATTCCAGGCTTAGAATGTCACTCTTCACAAGGAGAAATGTTACTCCTTAAACCCCAGTCCGCAGCCTCTCACCTAGCCAAATCAGATCTCATACTTTGCACTGATGAGGGGCAAAACACTGAAACACAGTTTCTGCAAATTGAGATTCTGGATATTATGCAAAATCCCAAAACCATTGTGACAGTCTGGGTATGGGAGTACTAGAATAGTACACCCCCCGACAAACAAGGCCGCTCCACACAATACATATCAAAGGAGGAGAATAAGGAGCATATCATGGACAATATATAATTAAATCTTTATTAATACATAAAAATGATTAAAACACGATCAGTAGTAAGTCACAGTGTATAAGTTGCAATGAAGGGCCGAAAGAGAACAGTCCCTCCAAAATACCCCTAAACATATGACAGGGAAAGTCCCGCTTATAATGGATAAAGCACACAATATGCTTACCAGGAGCACTATACAAGACAGGTAAGTATCAGGTAGAGCAGTAAAGTCAATCTAGTTATTCAAAAGCAACACCCATGTGGGCTGCAGATGCATATGGTCAAATAATAGCGCAATACCAGTGTACACTCACCAGACAGTGCAGAGGGGTGCAGAGGAGAGACACAGCCGGAAAGAGAGACCCCCGACGCACGTTTCACGGCACTACAACGCCGCTTTCTCCCTTGGAGTACTTTATATTTCCAAAACACTAAACTTAGATCTAAGTTTTTTTTAGGAAACTGTTATGATACGGTGGTCTAGGAGCAACATGGAACGAGCTCTGAAGGAAGTGGTAACTGTACTGACCGCAGTCCCTAAGCTCAACACAACACTAGAAGTAGCCGTGGAATGCTCCTAACTCTCCCTAGGCATCTCGTCACAGCCTAAAAGCTAACTACCCCTAAAGATAGAAGCAGGAAAACTATCTTGCCTCAGAGAAAATCCCCAAAGGATAGATTAGCCCCCCACAAATAATGACTGTGAGTGGAGAGGGAAAATACATACACAGAATGAAACCAGGATGAGCACAGGAGGCCAGTCTAGCTAAATAGATAGGACAGCATGGAATACTGTGCGGTCAGTATAAAACACTACAAAAAATCCACGCAGAGTTTACAAAAAATCTCCACACCTGACTAAAGGTGTGGAGGGTAAATCTGCTTCCCAGAGCTTCCAGCAAGACAGAATTAATTCATACTGATAAGCTGGACAAATATAGAAAGCACAGAACGGATAAGTCCACAATCTATGGACAGAAAAGAGCAAGCAAAAACTTAGCTTTGCTGAACTGGTCAGGATAACAGGGAAATCCAAAGAGATGTGAATCCAACCAGAAACCATTTACAAGTGGCACTGGCTGACGGAAAGAGCCAGGCATAAATAGCCGAACAGAAAAGACGATCAGTGGAAGCAGCTGAAGACAGCTAAATCCAAGGAGCAGCCATACCACTAGAAACCAAAAGAGGGAGCCCAAGAGCAGAACTCACAAAAGTGCCACTTACAACCACCGGAGGGAGCCCAAGAGCGGAATTCACAACAGTACCCCCCCCTTGAGGAGGGGTCACCGAACCCTCACCAGAGCCCCCAGGCCGATCAGTACGAGCCAAGTGAAAAGCACGAATCAAATCGGTGGCATGGACATCGGAGGCAACAACCCAAGAATTATCCTCCTGGCCATAACCCTTCCACTTGACAAGATACTGACGCCTCCGCCTCAAAAAACGAGAATCCAAAATCTTCTCAACCTCATATTCCAACTCTCCCTCAACCAACACCGAGGCAGGAGGGTCAACAGAGGGAACAACGGGCACCACATATCTCCGCAACAAAGATCTATGGAAAACATTATGAATGGCAAAAGAGGCTGGAAGAGCCAAACGAAAAGACACAGGATTAATAATTTCAGAAATTTTATAAGGACCAATAAACCGAGGCTTAAACTTAGGGGAAGAAACCTTCATAGGAACATGACAAGAAGACAACCAAACCAAATCCCCCACACAAAGCCGGGGACCAACACACCGACGGCGGTTAGCAAAACGTTGAGCCCTTTCCTGAGACAACGTCAAATTGTCCACCACTTGAGTCCAAATCTGCTGCAGCCTGTCCACCACAGAATTAACACCAGGACAATCAGAAGGCTCAACCTGCCCAGAAGAAAAACGAGGATGAAAACCAAAATTACAAAAGAAAGGTGAAACCAAAGTAGCCGAACTAGCCCGATTATTAAGGGCAAACTCGGCCAACGGCAAGAAAGCCACCCAATCATCCTGATCAGCAGACACAAAGCATCTCAAATAGGTCTCCAAGGTCTGATTAGTTCGCTCAGTTTGACCATTAGTCTGAGGATGAAACGCCGAAGAAAAAGACAAATCAATGCCCATCCTAGCACAAAAGGCCCGCCAAAATCTAGAGACAAACTGAGAACCTCTGTCAGACACAATATTCTCTGGAATGCCATGCAAACGAACCACGTGCTCAAAAACCAATGGAACCAGATCTGAGGAGGAAGGCAACTTAGGCAAAGGTACCAGATGGACCATTTTAGAGAACCGGTCACAAACAACCCAGATAACAGACATGTTCTGGGAATCAGGAAGATCCGAAATAAAATCCATGGAAATATGCATCCAGGGCCTCTCAGGGACCGGCAAAGACAAAAGCAACCCACTCGCGCGGGAACAGCAAGGCTTGGCCCGGGCGCAAGTCCCACAGGACTGCACAAAAGCACGGACATCGCGCATCAAGGAAGGCCACCAAAAGGACCTAGAAACCAAATCTCTGGTACCAAAAATCCCAGGATGACCAGCCAACACTGAACAATGAACCTCAGAAATCACCTTACTTGTCCATCCATCAGGAACAAACAGCTTCCCCACAGGACAGCGGTCAGGCCTATCAGCCTGAAATTCCTGAAGCACCCGCCGCAAATCAGGGGAGATGGCAGAAAGAATCACCCCTTCCTTAAGAATGCCAACCGGCTCAAGGACTCCAGGAGAATCAGGCGAAAAACTCCTAGAGAGGGCATCATTAACATTAACATTAACCTTAACATTCTTAGATCCCGGAAGATACGAGACCACAAAATCAAAACGGGAGAAAAACAGGGACCATCAAGCCTGTCTAGGATTCAGCCGCTTGGCCGACTCGAGGTAAATCAGATTCTTATGATCGGTCAGGACCACAACGCCGTGCTTAGCTCCCTCAAGCCAATGTCGCCACTCCTCAAACGCCCACTTCATAGCCAACAACTCCCGATTGCCGACATCATAATTGCGTTCCGCAGGCGAAAACTTTCTGGAAAAAAAAGCACACGGTTTCATCAAAGAACCATCAGACTCCCTCTGAGACAAAACGGCCCCTGCCCCAATCTCAGAAGCGTCGACCTCAACCTGAAAAGGAAGAGAAACATCCGGCTGACGCAACACAGGGGCAGAAGTAAATCGGCGTTTAAGCTCCTGAAAGGCCTCAACAGCCTCAGAGGACCAATTCGTCACATCAACGCCTTTCTTCGTCAAATCAGTAAGGGGCTTAACCACACTGGAAAAGTTGGCAATGAAACGGCGATAGAAATTAGCAAAGCCCAAAAATTTTTGAAGGCCCTTCACAGATGTGGGTTGGATCCAGTCATGAATAGCTTGGACCTTAACAGGATCCATTTCTATAGACGAGGGAGAAAAAATAAAACCCCAAAAAGAGACCTTCTGAACTCCGAATAAGCACTTAGAACCCTTCACAAACAAAGCATTATCACGAAGGATCTGGAACACCATCCTGACCTGCTTCACATGAGACTCCCAATCATCGGAAAAAATCAAAATATCATCCAAATATACAACCATGAATTTATCAAGGTAATTGCGGAAAAAATCATGCATGAAAGACTGGAACACAGATGGAGCATTAGAGAGCCCAGGGGTCAGTATTGGGACCTGTTCTCTTCAACATATTCATTAATGATCTGGTAGAAGGTTTACACAGTAAAATATCGATATTTGCAGATGATACAAAACTATGTAAAGCAGTTAATACAAGAGAAGATAGTATTCTGCTACAGATGGATCTGGATAAGTTGGAAACTTGGGCTGAAAGGTGGCAGATGAGGTTTAACAATGATAAATGTAAGGTTATACACATGGGAAGAAGGAATCAATGTCACCATTACACACTGAATGGGAAACCACTGGGTAAATCTGACAGGGAGAAGGACTTGGGGATCCTAGTTAATGATAAACTTACCTGGAGCAGCCAGTGCCAGGCAGCAGCTGCCAAGGCAAACAGGATCATGGGGTGCATTAAAAGAGGTCTGGATACACATGATGAGAGCATTATACTGCCTCTGTACAAATCCCTAGTTAGACCGCACATGGAGTGCTGTGTCCAGTTTTGGGCACCGGTGCTCAGGAAGGATAAAATGGAACTAGAGAGAGTACAAAGGAGGGCAACAAAATTAATAAAGGGGATGGGAGAACTACAATACCCAGATAGATTAGCGAAATTAGGATTATTTAGTCTAGAAAAAAGACGACTGAGGGGCGATCTAATAACCATGTATAAGTATATAAGGGGACAATACAAATATCTCGCTGAGGATCTGTTTATACCAAGGAAGGTGACGGGCACAAGGGGGCATTCTTTGCGTCTGGAGGAGAGAAGGTTTTTCCACCAACATAGAAGAGGATTCTTTACTGTTAGGGCAGTGAGAATCTGGAATTGCTTGCCTGAGGAGGTGGTGATGGCGAACTCAGTCGAGGGGTTCAAGAGAGGCCTGGATGTCTTCCTGGAGCAGAACAATATTGTATCATACAATTAGGTTCTGTAGAAGGACGTAGATCTGGGGATTTATTATGATGGAATATAGGCTGAACTGGATGGACAAATGTCTTTTTTCGGCCTTACTAACTATGTTACTATGTATGTTACTATGTTACTAAATGGCATCACAAGGTATTCAAAATGGCCTTCGGGCGTATTAAATGCAGTTTTCCATTCGTCACCCTGTTTAATACGAAAAAGAATATATGCCCCTCGGAGGTCAATCTTAGTAAACCAACTAGCCCCCTTAATCTGAGCAAACAAATCAGTAAGCAAAGGCAAGGGGTATTGGAATTTGACCGTGATCTTACAAAGAAGACGCTAATCAATACAGGGTCTCAAGGAGCCATCCTTCTTAGCAACAAAAAAGAAACCCACTCCCAATGGTGACGAAGAGGGCCGAATATGCCCCTTCTCCAAAGACTCCTTAACATAACTCCGCATGGCGGCATGCTCTGGCACAGACAGATTGAAAAGTCGGCCCTTAGGGAACTTGCAACCAGGAATCAAGTTAATAGCACAATCACAGTCCCTGTGCGGTGGAAGAGAACTGGACTTGGGCTCATCAAATACATCCTGGAAATCCGACAAAAACTCAGGGACCTCAGAAGAGGGGGAAGAGGAAATTGACATCAAAGTTTTCCAATCCAGCACCGGATTATGTTCCTGTAACCATGGAAAACCCAGTACAACAACATCATGCAGGTTATGCAACACCAGAAAACGGCAATCTTCCTGATGTGCAGGAGCCATGTACATAGTCATCTGCATCCAGTACTGAGGTTTATCCTTGGCCAAGGGTGTAGCATCAATACCCCTCAAAGGAATAGGGCTCTGCAAAGGCTGCAAGGAAAAACCACAGCGCCTGGCGAATTCTAAGTCCATTAAGTTCAGGGCAGCGCCTGAATCCACAAATGCCATGACAGAAAAGGACGACAATGAGCAAATTAGGGTCACAGATAAGAGAAATATAGGCTGTATAGTACTAATGGTAACAAACCTAGCGACTCTCTTAGTACGCTTAGGGCAATCAGAGATAACATGAGCCGAATCACCACAGTAAAAACACAGCCTCTTCTGACGTCTGAATTCCTGCCGTTCTGTTCTAGTCAAAATCCTATCACATTGCATAGGTTCAGGGCTCTGCTCAGAGGACACTGCCATATGGTGCACAGCTTTGCGCTCGCGCAGACGCCGATCAATCTGAATGGCTAGAGACATAGATTCGCTCAAACCGGCAGGTGTAGGAAAGCCCACCATAACATCTTTAAGGGCTTCAGAAAGACCTTTTCTGAGAATAGCAGCCAGAGCCTCCTCATTCCATTTAGTGAGCACAGACCATTTTTTAAATTTCTGGCAGTATAATTCTGCCGCTTCCTGACCGTGACACAAGACCAAAAGCGTTTTTTCTACATGATCCACAGAATTAGGTTCGTCATACAATAATCCGAGCGCTTGAAAAAATGCGTCTACATTCAATAATGCCGGATCCCCTGTTTCAAGAGAAAAAGCCCAGTCTTGAGGGTCACCACGCAGCAAGGATATGATGATTTTTACTTGCTGAATGGGATCACCAGAAGAACGGGGTTTCAAAGCAAAAAACAATTTTCAGTTATTTTTAAAGTTCAAAAACTTAGATCTGTCCCCAAAAAACAAATCAGGAATAGGAATTCTAGGCTCTAAAGCCGGAGTCTGGACAACATAGTCCTGGATACTCTGTACATTTGCAGCAAGTTGATCCATACGAGAAAACAAACCCTGAACATCCATGCCAAAGCATATATCCTGAACCACCCAGATATCAAGAGGAAAAAAAGGACAAACCAGAGCACAGAGAAAAAAAATGGTTCAGAACTTTCTTTTCCTTCTATTGAGATGCATTTAATTCATTTTTGGCCACTTGTACTGTTATGATACGGTGGTCTAGGAGCAACATGGAACGAGCTCTGAAGGAAGTGGTAACTGTACTGACCGCAGTCCCTAAGCTCAACACAACACTAGAAGTAGCCGTGGAATGCTCCTAACTCTCCCTAGGCATCTCGTCACAGCCTAAGAGCTAACTACCCCTAAAGATAGAAGCAGGAAAACTATCTTGCCTCAGAGAAAATCCCCAAAGGATAGATTAGCCCCCCACAAATAATGACTGTGAGTGGAGAGGGAAAATACATACACAGAATGAAACCAGGATGAGCACAGGAGGCCAGTCTAGCTAAATAGATAGGACAGGATGGAATACTGTGCGGTCAGTATAAAACACTGCAAAAAATCCACGCAGAGTTTACAAAAAATCTCCACACCTGACTAAAGGTGTGGAGGGTAAATCTGCTTCCCAGAGCTTCCAGCAAGACAGAATTAATTCATACTGATAAGCTGGACAAACATAGAAAGCACAGAACGGATAAGTCCACAATCTTTGGACAGAAAAGAGCAAGCAAAAACTTAGCTTTGCTGAACTGGTCAGGATAACAGGGAAATCCAAAGAGATTTGAATCCAATCAGAAACCATTTACAAGTGGCACTGGCTGAAGGAAAGAGCCAGGCATAAATAGCCGAACAGAAAAGACGATCAGTGGAAGCAGCTGAAGACAGCTAAATCCAAGGAGCAGCCATACCACTAGAAACCACAAGAGGGAGCCCAAGAGCAGAACTCACAAAAGTGCCACTTACAACCACCGGAGGGAGCCCAAGAGTGGAATTCACAACAGGAAACATGTTGTCAAGTGCTTTAAAGGGAATTTGCCACCAGGTTTTTGCTATGTAATCTGAGAGCAGCATGATGAAGAGACAGAGGCCCTGTTTCGAGCAATCAATCACTTATTGAAAATGTTATCCCGTCTCCATAATTTTGATAAAATCCCTGTTTTCTCTGTGGTTCCTTGAATGGTTAGTTATGAACATCCACACCCACAATACAGATTGGAAGCTTTCTATGTATTTTATAAATTGACAGAAAGCTAATCAGTGATGGGGGCGGGATTGGACTAGGAATCACATGGCAGCTAGTCCTCTAGTGGTAATCTCCCGCTGATAGAACACTGATTTTATTGAAAGTGTAAAAAGCACACAACATAGGAATCAGTGTTTGTGCCCCTATGTCACGCTTCTCACAGAGTAAATGGCAAAAGCCTAATTACAGATTCCCTTTAAATAAAACATTCATAGGAAATAAATAAAAGAATGAAAATATGACTAGGGATGATCAAACTCTTAGATGTTTGGGTTTGTTGGGTTGGACCAAATTTTACTGCAAAGGTCGTTTCCGATACCAGAATTGTACTCGAACTTTAACCCGAACCCCATAGAAGTCAATGGGACCTGAACTTTGGTGCTGTTAAAGTGCTGATAAATTGTCTCACTATCTTTTACAGTTTGGGTTCGCTCATCTCCAAATAGGACTAGTCATGATTTTTGCTCTTGTAGTGATCGTGTAAACTCATTGGACGAAGACATATTCAAGGTGACGGTCTACAGTAGACATACTTTGGCCAAAGACTGTTCTGGTGTTGTCCTGACTCTCCTCAATGGTACACATTAGGGCAGGAAGGACCAGGCATGTTGAATTTTAACATGCCTGATCCTTTGTTCCAGCAGGAGACAAAGTGAGCCACTTTGCAGTTACTGTATTCTGTGGCAGATTTCCAACTGATTTTTACATTTAAACGGAAAGTCTGCAAAAATTTTATCTGGTGTGAGCAAACCCTTAATAAGAGATTTTTATCCATAGTGTTGAAGTTATTTTTTTTCCAAAATTCCACAGAATAAAACATTGAATACCTCTACGAATTGGGAGACAGAAGAAAGCTCAATGTAGCTTCCAACAAGAACCTTTTTAGAAAATGATTAAACTTATCCATTAAAATGTCTTTCACATTTTACAATGTTAAAGGGAATCAGTCAGAAGGCTTTTGCTATGTAATCTGAGGACAGCATGAGGTAAGAGCTGAGATACAGCTTTTACAGATTTGTCAGTTATTAGGCTGTGTGCTGTTTTTTATTCACTAAGAATGTTTTATCACCAGAAGATTATCACTGCCCAGACTAGCTCCCTTATGCCATGTAGTCTAACCACACCCCTTCCTGTGATAAGCAGCTCACTGTCAATAGGCTATGAACAGAACATTGTGGTGGGGGCGGAGTTAGTTTTCTGAGTTCTACTACTTGCTCCAGTTAAAAACGCTTGATTGTATCACAACTGCTGCACCCAATAAGCTAAGTGATACATCATTGGAGTCAGGGTCTATTTTCCTACATTATATTGCTCTCAGAGGAGGTAGCAAAAAACTGCTGACAGATTCCGGTTAAGGCCTATGACTAGGACCCTCAGCTTAATCTCTTTGAGGAAATCCCTGCACTTTACTCTGGATCATCTGCTGTACAGGAAAATGCAAAACAGACCCAAATTCATTCATTATATTGATTGGGGGCTCATGACAGCCAATTCACTAAACTATGGAATACGCTAACAATATGCCATCCTTGAAGAGTTTTCCTTAAATATACCATTCATTATCTATCCATTGGAGGAGTTTAAATGGAGCATTGGTACAACATATGCCTCTCCAGTGCATGGCTATCTTTCTCAGCCAGACTTGTCAGCCATGACCGTCAATTATGTGTCATCACATTTGCTCAACTATAGATCCATTCATTCTCTTTATCATTACAGTTGTGCAATGGGGTAGAGCAGAGCACTACAAACCTTGTCCCAGTGATCAGAGGGAGTCTCAGTGAAGAGGTATCCATAGATCTAATTGTCATCTACCCTGTGGTCATTTTTGAGAAATCCCCTTTAAAGCAATAAGAAGTTCCCTTTAAAGAGCTCCTTTGTTATTTCTCTTGATTTGGTCTACAGGATCATAGGATGTTATATTATATTTTACTGTGCTATATAGTTTTATAATCCATCAGAGATAAGAGTTTTGGGGCAGATTCGTTTGATTCAGTTTATTATGGTCTGAGGTCTTTCGAGACCCTAAAACAGGAAAAAGGAGGATAAAAATAATGAAATATTATAGTCAACTATCATAGGCCTGCTTCTCATGCAGCAGCTCTCCACCTGGTCTGTTATGATCTGGTGATTAAGGAGCGACATGTGACTAGCTCTGAGCAGGTGGTAACTTTACTGACCGCAGTCCCTAAGCTCAACACAACACTAGAAGTAGCCGTGGGGGGTACCTGACACTCCCTAGACCCCTCGAAACAGCCTAAGAGCTAACTACCCCTAAAGACAGAAGCAGGAAAACTATCTTGCCTCAGAGAAAATCCCCAAAGATAGATAGCCCCCCACATGTAATGACTGTGAGAGGAGAAGGAAATGACATACGTAGTATGAAACAAGATTTAGCACAGGAGGCCACTTCTAGCTAGATAAAAAAAGTACAGAAAAGAGCACTGTGCGGTCAGTAAAAAAAAAACTAGAAAAAGTCCACCGCAGAGAAATGCAAAAAGTCTCCACACCTAACTAAAGGTGTGGAGGGCAAACTCTGCTGCCCAGAGCTTCCAGCTAGCTGAATAGATCCATATTGATAAGCTGGACAAAAGAGCAAAAACTACAAAATGCTGATCAACAAAGTCCACAACAAGTGAACTGCAAAAAGACAAGCAAGGACTTAGCTTTGCAGAGCTGGTCAGAGTGTCAGGAAATCCTAAGAGCAATGACTCCAGGCAGGAACAATTGACAACTGGCAATGAATGAGAGAAAAGGCCAGACTAATATAGCCGAGCCAAGAAGACGATCAGTGAAAACAGCTGCAGAAGCTAAATCTTAGAAGCAGCCATACCACTCAAAACCACAGGAGGGAGCCCAAGAGCAGAACTCACAAAAATGCTACTTACATCCACCGGAGGGAGCCCAAGAGCGGAATTCACAACACTGGTCTTCTGCTACCTTTAGATCGGTCTTCAGTCTTCGGTCGTCTGGGCTGAGTAGATCTCATGTCTCCTTACACGGTCAGGTGGAACATGATGTACATCATTCACTCCCTAAATGACCGCAATGGATGACATTTATCGTTGACATGTATTGTACCCCATATGACCGCATCTGCCAAAGGGAAGACTAGTCAGTGCTGTAAGAACAAAGACAAATCACTGATCTGAAGCTAGTCAGGTGAGCACCTATGGCGGCAGGATAAGTAAATGGAGGGCTTTTGAAAGGTGAAAGTAATATTTGATCCTTCGATGTCAGCTCTTCCTATCATGGTGAAGCAGAATTCGCCAAGCGTTTGAGTGTTCTTTTCCCCCTCTAGTAGGGAACGTGAGCTGGGTTTAGACCGTCGTGAGACAGGTTAGTTTTTTTCAACAGGAGTATATTTCAACAGATTCCCAATCCTACAAATCATCCAGCAAAATGGTGACTGGGTATTCATTTGGTTTGCAAAATGTAATTCCGCTAAATTCAGAATCTATTGTATTCAAATTTTGATGGGAATTCTTAACCAATCTGATAATAAATAAATTTGCTCAGCTCTATACTCTACCAATAAATCTAATTACACTAAGAGAGATACAGTAATGGTCATAATAACAGAATTACACCCACTGAGATCAAACTGAAGACATACATTTTCTCTGGTGTTGCAATGATTGATTTATCCCATAACCACGAGTCTCTTCGAAGGGGTCACAGGCCAGGACATGATACATTTTTGTAATTTTACACTTAGCCTTACTAGACACATAAATGTCAATCAACTGACTGAGCTGAAAGTAGTTATAAGAGCGGGGGATATTGAACTCCCTGTCATATTTGTATGACCTTGTGATGTGGAGTCATTACGGATGATGGAAGAGACAGTTGGGTATCTCTGGTCAGTTACGAAGGCTGGTTTGGATTCCAGCATGTAGTCACTGGAGATAAAGATAATGCCTCATTTTCCTTTTTTTAGTGAACAGTTGGCTGTGTGACTGTCCATTTACAAAAGATGAACCGGCAAGAGAAGAAAAAAAAAAGTTAGTTATTACAGATGAAACTCTGAACCACCAGGTCACTTGGATTTAAAAGTTACTGAATCTTTCTGTTCTTTGTTATGGAATCCGTTCAGCTGGGAAATAAAATTTCTATCTTGGAGGAATAACAGGGATTTATAGTTTTACTACTGTGCTCTGTATAGATTAAATGCTTATGTTGGATAACTGGAATATTTTTTGAAATATTTGTTTTTCACTTATTGTAGGACTTTGCATCCCTCGAAGAAGGAAACACTCAATATATTCTCTACTTTAAAGGACTAGCCTAAGATTAAATATTTTCTCCCTTTTCCTTGAATGGCTCATAGCAACCAAAGATCATGATTACAGCGTTTCTCTCTCTGGAGGGGAGAACTGCAAAATGTAGCAGAACCTTCCTCTGCTAGACTTGGCCAACTACACCATGGTTGGTTGTCCAATTCAATAGTCAGAGAATTTCATGAAATTAACAGTTTCACCCAAATTTGAACACTTAGATTTGTGGTTCGTAAAATCAACTTTGCTCAGAAGCAACAGAAAGTGGGCTAATGTCTTTTTTATGTGGATGCACGAGTTTCCCCATAATGCCCTGTAGCTAAGAAATGTAGGAAATTATTAAACTTTGTACGGTGGTGGTCAGAACCTCGGTCACCAAATATCAGCGGTTTCCAGTGAAGCATCATTTTTACCACAATGTCATATTTCATCTCCAGGGTCACTGAGTAAGTCTCTCTGTCTCTCCTGTAGAGTGGAAGGTTCTATGGTCAGTGGGGTTCTCTCTCTCTTTCCTGTAGATTGGAAGCTTCTATGGTCAGAGGGGTCCTCTCTCTCTTCTGTAGAGTTTAAGCTCTTATGATCAGCTAGGTCCTATATCTCTCTCCTGTATAGGGTAAGCTCTTTGGGTCAATGGGGTCCTCTCTCTCATGTAGATTGTAAGCTCTTATGGCCAGAGAGGTCCTCTCACTCTCTTGTAGCATGTAAGCTCTTATGGCCAGAGAGGTCCTCTCACTCTCTTGTAGCATGTAAGCTCTTATGGCCAGAGGGGTCCTCTCTTTTTTCTGGAGAGTATAAGCTCTTATGGTCAGCAGCTTTCTATCTATTTCCCTTAAAAAGTGTAAGCTTTTATGGTCAGTGGAGTCCTCTCTCTCATGTAGAGTGTAAGCTCTTATGGTCAGTGGGGCCATTTCTCTTTTCTGAAGAGTGTAAGCTCTTATGGTCAGCGGGTCATCTCTCTTTCTCTCTTCATGCATGCTTGGTCTTTTGTGTGGTGGTGGTTAAGAAAAGCTTGTGGCCAATGTAGGGTTTGTCGAATATATGCCTATAATATATGGCCAGTTTGGATCATGTACCCTTTCAACAGCTTTTTTAAAGGCGTTCATAAAGATGTCTTCATGTCCAACAGATTGTTCATAGACCATATTCAGCTGATGTTAAATCTTGTCACTAGGGTTGAGCGAAACAGATCGCACTTTTCAAAAGTCGCCGACTTTTAGCAAAGTCGGGTTTCGTGAAACCCGACCCGATCACACTCTGGGATCGGGTCGGCGATCTCAACTGAAAAGTTGGGTTTCGTTATATATATATATATATATATATGTCATTCAGACACATATATATATATATTTATATTTATATTAACTTCAGGGCGATATAGCAGAAAAGCCGATAATTCAATTACCGGCTTTGCATTTCTCCTGCCAAAACCCGACATGACATGAGACATGGTTTACATACAGTAAATCATGTCATATCCCCATTTTTTTGCATATTCCACACTACTAATGTTAGTAGTGTGTATGTGCAAAATTTCAGCGCTCTAGCTCTCAAATTTAAGGGTTAAATCGCGGAAAAAATTGGCGTGGGCTCCCGCGCAATTTTCTCCGCCAGAGTGGTAAAGTCAGTGACTGAGGGCAGATATTAATAGCCTGGAGAGGGTCCACGGTTATTGGCCCCCCCTGGCTAAAAACGCCTGCCCCCAGCCACCCCAGAAAAGGCACATCTGGAAGATGCGCCTATTCTGGCACTTGGCCACTCTCTTCCCATTGCCGTGTAGCAGTGGGATATGGGGTAATGAAGGGTTAATGCCACCTTGCTATTGTAAGGTGACATTAAGCCAGATTAATAATGGAGAGGCGTCAATTCTGACACCTATCCATTATTAATCCATTTGCACTAAATGGTTAAAAAAACACACACACACATTATTAAAAAGTATTTTAATCAAATAAAAACACAGGTTGTTTTAATATTTATTGTACGCTCAATCCACTGGCTGAAGACTCTCGCTCTGTAACAAATAAAAAATAATAAACCAACAATACAATAGCAAGGTGACATTAACCCTTCTTACCCAATATCCCACCGCTACATGGGAATGGGAAGAGAGTGGCCAAGTGCCAGAATAGGCGCATCTTCCAGATGTGCCTTTTCTGGGGTGGCTGGGGGCAGATGTTTTTAGGCAGGGGGGGGGCAATAACCGTGGACCCTCTCCAGGCTATTAATATCTGCCCTCAGTCACTGGCTTTACTACTCTGGCGGAGAAAATTGCACGGGAGCTCAAGCCAATTTTTGCTGCGATTTAACCCTTAAATTTAAGAGCTAGAGCGCCGAAATTTTGCATATACATACTACTAACATTAGTAGTGTGGAATATGCAAAAAAATGGGGATATGACATGGTTTACTGTATGTAAACCATGTCTCAAATCATGTCGGGTTTTGGCAGGAGAAATGAAAAGTAATTGAATTACCGGCTTTTCTGCTATATCGCCCAGAAGGAAATATAAAAAAAAAAAACATAGACTTTCATTGGGTTTCGAGTTTCGGCTGATCCCCGACCCCGACTTTTCAATAGGATTGGCCGATTTCACTCGACCTGACTTTTGAGAAAGTCGGGTTTCGTGAAACCCGACTCGACCCTAAAAAACTAAAAGTCGCTCAACCCTACTTGTCACCAACAGAAGTCGAAGGAGCTCCATGTTCTGCCATGTCACACAGCAACCCTGAAATTTCTGATGGTTATCTTTCCAACAAAGTCAGCTTTACATACGATATATAAAATCAGAGTACACATTTTTCTTTTATTGACATGATTTCATAATAATCTTTGCTCATTGAGAGGAAACGAACAAATGACTTTCATTGAAGAATTGGTGACACAAAAACAAGAAGTTACGGTGAATCTATGGCAATCACATGGTTGACTGCAAAAATATGTCTCGTTCACGAATAATAGATAACGACTAAGTATGAAGCAGAAATAGAAACAGCATAGTCTCCTCTGAATCACCATTCAGTCTGAGGATTGCATTGATCCACAGGTAGTAAATCAAATTTTAATAATCGTAAAGCACATATAAATACCTGTTTGACAATACAAATGTAGCTGCAATAGCGGAAAAGTTAATTTTAAGAACTTCTGTATTGGTGGCTGCACGACTTCTCATTTCAGTTTTTTTAGTATTTCATTTACTTTACAGAAGAAAATATACTTTGGAAATACAATATTCTGAGGTCATCAGAGGAATTCTTTAGATAGTTTCAAAAATTATGTTTTCTCGATTTTGTTTTTACATCAAATGGACCTCAGCCTGGTTTGCTATCTTACAACCTAGTAAACCGGGGCACATGTATAAGAAAACTGTAGATGGACTAGAAACTGCTTTATTATTGTTTATAGTACAACATTTAATTGTATGAAAAGTGATTGTCTAAAGTTTGGAAATTATTCAATATCCATGGGATAGATGATAACATATTGATTGCTTGGTGGTCATCCGCTAGAACCAAAATCTATTTTGGAAACCAGAGCTTTGCAGGACCTCACACGACTGGAGCAGTTGTGGATCGTGTGCACTGCCATGCCATTACTTCCTAAGGGAGTGACAAAGAACAGATGAGTGCGGTGCTTGGCTATTTCTAGCAGTCCCATTGAGAATGAATGAAGTAGCATTGCACTTGATCAACCACCTCTTCATTTATACAGGGGATTTCATAGCTTTTTTTTCTCAGGATTGAGAAGCCGGACACCCATTATTGATGATAGGGAATAACTTCCAAATATAGGTATACATCTTTAAGGACCTTATAAATATTAGGGTACTGAGCTCTTTTCCTGAGAGCAAAATGCTCTGTCATGAGGGAAGAGATAGGAGCCCCCAATATGCATTAGATGATCTGACAATCCCAATGATATTGCCGGGTTCTACCAACTGCCTTTTCCGAAAGCCATCTCCAACGTAGTGTTTTCAGAAAAATTGCCAGTTTCATAGTTGGAAAGCAGAAAGTTTACCATGAAGTTCATAAATTTTAACCTATACTCCTACATGTTTATCCAAAAGAAGGCAAACATCCCTTTAGGCAGATGATAGGTTCTTCACATTGAGGAAAAAATCCTTCCTGGATCCACATATGTAAATCAAACTAGTTACCCGGATCAACGTTGCAACACATAATTTAGTACCCTTAACGAGTGATATTATATTTTTCAAGAAAGGCATCCAGGCCCTAACTAGAAAGACAACAAGAGCATAGGAAGATAAATAATTGGCTTAGAAATGTATGCAGAAAGAGTTTTAATTCATGGAGAACTGGGTCCACTTCTCAATCAGTTACAGGCTCTATGGCAGGGACGGGGAGAAACTCAATGGGGACGGTGCCGCTGCGGTGGGGAGAAAATGGTCAGATGGATGGAGGAGCTTTTAAACTAGGATCTGGGGAGGGAGGTTAGTTGTGCTAATAAGGGGATAGATAGAGTCCATAGAGAGAGTGAGACAGTTGGGGTCACTGAGGATTTAGGGGGGCTGGGAGATGCAAGGAACATAGGAAGCTGAGAAGGAGTAATAAATGTGCTGATAGTATTCAATGTCTGCGGGCAAATGCAAGAAGTGTTGCAAACAAAATGAATAAATTGGAGACTCTTATGTCAGCCACAAATTACGATGTGATGGGCGTTACGGAAACTAGGCTGGACGAAAACCATGATTGGGTAACAAAAATTGATGCTTAAACTACATTCAGAAAGAACAGAAAAGGTGGAAAGGTGTGTATTTTCATTAACCCCTCCATGACCCTGGGTATTTTAATTTTTTCGTTTTCATTTTTCACTCCCCTCCTTCCCAGAGGCATAACTTTTTTATTTTTCCGTCAATATGGCCATGTTAGGACATATTTTTTGCGGGACAAGCTGTACTTTTGAACTACATCATTGGTTCTAGTATGTCATGTACTAGAAAACGGGGAAAAAAATTCCAAGTGCGGTGAAATTGCAAAAATAGTACAATCTCACACTTGTTTTTTGTTTGGCTTTTTTTGCTAGGTTCACTAAATGCTAAAATTGACATACCATTATAATTCTCAAGGTCATTACAAGTTCATAGACATCAAACATGTCTAGGTTATTTTTTATCTAAGTGGTGAAAAAAAATTCCAAACTTTGCTAAAAAAAAATTGTGCCATATTTCGATACCCGTAGGGTCTCCATTTTTCGTGATCTGGGGTCGGGTGAGGACATATTTTTTGGGTGCCGAGCGGATGTTTTTAATGATACCATTTTGGTGCAGATACGTTCTTTTGATCGCCCATTATTGCATTTTAATGCAACGTCGCGGCGACCAAAAAAACGTAATTCTGGCATTTTTAATTTTTTGTCGCTACGCCATTAAGCGATCAGGTTAATCCTTTTTTTTGATAGATCGGGCGATTCTGAACGCGGCGATACTAAATATGTGTAGGTTTGATTTTTTTTTTAATTGTTTTATTTTGAATGGAGTGAAAGGAGTGTGATTTAAACTTTTATATATTTTTAATTTTTTTCAAAACATTTTTGTATTACGTTTGCCATGCTTCAATAGCCTCCATGGGAGGCTAGAAGCTGGCACAACCCATCGGCTCTGCTACATAGGAGCGATGCATAGATCGCTCCTATATAGTAGATTTACTGCATTGCTATGAACGCCGACCACAGGGTGGCGCTCACAACAATCCGGCATCAACAACCATAGAGGTCTCAAGGAGGCCTCTGGTTGCTATTCTGACGCAACGCTGACCCCCAATCACGTGACGACGGTCAACGATGCCCTCATTTCCGGCCCAGGGGCCGGAAGCGGTAGTTAAATGCCGCTGTCAGCGTTTGACAGAGGCATTTAACTAGTTAAAAGCAGCGGGAGGGTCATGACTCCACCTGCTGCTATTGCGGGCTCATGTCGGCTGTTCAAAACAGATATGTCCCGGCTTTGGTGCAGGCTCACCGCCGGAGCCCACATCAAAGCAGGGGTTCTGACCTTGATGTACTATCCCATCCGAGGTCAGAAAGGGGTTAAATACAACTTAAGACCAGTGATCAATGACAACATTACAGGAAGCTGTGACAATGTAGAGTTAGTATGGCTAAATGTACATGGGGATGGCAGTAATGAAAAGCTACTAATTGGAGTTTGATACAAGCCTCCTAATAAAGCTAAACAGGTAGAGGAGGAAATGCTGCAACAAAAAAAAGGCAGCAAATAATAATAGCTTCCTTATTATGGGGGTCTAACTATGCAGACTTTCAATGGGACAGAATCTTCTGGTGTGCGAAAAGTTGCAAGTTCTTATCCTCAATTCAGGACAATTACCTTTCAGCTGATAGATTAACCGACCAGGGAAGGTAATCCGCTGGATCTGGTTCTGTCAAATAGACCAGACACAATTTTCAGATCTATAGGGCAGGGATAATTTGGGAAGCAGCGACCATAACATTGAAAACATTATGGATAAATAGCACAGCACAAAGTTTAAAAAGACAAAAACAAAGGACATTCAAAATCTTGAAGACCGAGAATACGTAAACAGCATTTCAGGTGTATAAAAATCTCACTAGAAAATGTAAAAAATGAAATCAAGCCACAAAGTTACGGTATCTACAGAAAAACAAATCGCCAGCGACATTAAAATAAATCCCTGAAAATTGTACAAATATATTACGGCCAAAAAGAAAAAAAAATCCGGCTGGATCGGTCTCTTAAAAGATGATCACGGACAAGATAATTATACAAAGAAAAAAGGACAAAGGAAACGCTGAGAAATTAAACATTCACTTTTCAGTCGTATTCATCAAAAAACTGTCTGTGGCAGGTATAATTTAGCAAGGCAGAAATCAAAGTTCACCACCCAAGAGAATAACCTTAATAAGGTTGTGTATAAGCGAATTAAACATTGACAAATCCCCCGGCCCAGATGTATTTCATCCACGGATACTGAGGGAATTGAGCTCAGTAATTGACAGGCCACTGTATCTCATCTTCTCAGATTCTCTTTTTGCAGGGTTGGTGCCACATGATTGGCTGATGTGGTACCGATATTTCAGGGAGGTAAGAAAGTGGATTCAGCCAACTACCGTCCGGTAAGGCTGGCATCAGTAGGATTCAGTTTTGAGGGCATTATAAGAGATGACCTGCAGGGATAGATTGCGAAGAATAATGCAATAACTGACAACCAGCATGGATTCATAGAAGACAAAATGCTGGAATTCTAAGCGAAGGTAAGTGCAAATCTTGGGGACTTCAAGGATCTGTATCGGGAACATTAGGGGCCAAAAAGATGTGTACCTGGAGCAGTGGGGACGACAAGGATCTGTGTTAGAACCAATTACTTTGAACCTCTTTATTAATGATCTTGTGGATGGGATTGAGAGTAAGGCTTCTTTCACATTTCCATCGGTACGGGGCTGTCACAAAGCGTCGGCGCAACGTACCGACAGACAGTGGTGATTTTCTGTACAACGTGGGCAGCGAACGCAGTGTTTCAACGCGTCCGCTGCCCATAGTAAACTCCCAGGGAGTAGGGGGTGGAGTTACAGCCGCGCATGCGCAGTTTAAAATGACCCAACGTACGAAAAAATGTTCCCTTGAACGTTTTTTCGCTATGACGGTCCGCCAAATAACTATGCATCCAGTGCACGATGGACGCGACGTGTGGCCATACGTCGCGATCCGTCGGCAATGCAAGTCTGCGGGTACATTTGCAGGATGTGTTTTTTTCCCAAACGACGCATTGTGACGGATCTAAAAAGACGGAAGTGTGAAAGTAGCCTAAAGCGTCGGTCTTTGCTGATAACGCTAAACTATGTAGGATAATAAAAACTGAGCTTGACTGTACAATATTAGAGAATGACCTGGAAAAGATGTCTGATGGGCAAATACCTGGCAAATGAGATTTAATGTAGATAAATATTGAGTAAAGCAGCAAGGACAGAGTAATCCTATTGCTACATATACATGAATTAGCAATATAATCGGACTAAAGAACAAGAGAAGGAAGTGGGCATTCTGGTAGCAAGTAGGCTGAGTATCAGTGCTCAATGTCAAGCAGCAGCTGCAAAAGCGAATAAGATTTCATGGCGTATAAAAGAAATATAAAATCCTGTGATCCCAAAATATTGTTACCCCTCTATAAATCACTTGTAAGGCCACATCTAGTAAATGGAATCTTCTTTTCAATTTATTTTCAAAAAGATATTGAGAAGTTAGAACCAGTTTAATGGTGGCAACTAAATTACTATATGGGATGGAAGACTCTCATATGAGGAGAGGTAGGAAAAGTTGGGCTCGTTTAGCTTCGAAAAAGAGAGGAGATCTCATGTATGTCTGTAAAAACATGATTGGACAATGGTAGTAATGGCAGACACTACATCAGCATTCATAAAAGGACTAGAGGCTTTTCTCAGACCAAATTGCATTGTGGGTTATAATTTATAACTTATAAACAATCTAGTGATAATGAAAATATAGAACTGGTGAGGAACGGTGGAAAATGATGGACCTGTGCCTTTTAACATCGAATGTAACTATGTAATGTTGGCAAGGACAATTAACCTTCCACTATACAAATCTTTCGATGAATAATATGACAATCACCAGGAACAATGCAATGGTTAATTAAATCAATAAAACATCCACACCCAAGCAAATTCACCTCTAATTGCTATGTCTGTACAGTAACTTACAAAACGGATTGTCCTGCCTTTTTATAAGCAAGGAGTCACTGGCAATGACTGCAAAAACCTTCAATGATCAGCTGCTATTATTTTTATTACAGTGGCCACTACAGGCGATATGGTGGTATTGCACTGCAAAGCTAGAGACGCTTTTGCAGTGGCTCTTCATTTTTGCTAAAAGAGGAGGTCCCAAGCAGAGAATTCCAACTGCAATGTCCATATGCCCACATGGAAGGAAATAAAATCATTGTATGTGCCTCATTAAAAAAAATTTGGGGAGAAGTCAGACAATCTCTTTAATGACAATGTTTCTCAGGCCATACATTTTGGTTTTCATTTAGTTTTTCTGTGGGGTATGGTTTTTGAGCTGTACATTTCCAGGACAGCATTTTGGGTACTTATTCAGTTTTTAAATAGTGACTAAACTTTTGCTCAAATTTTTCAGAACCTTTTTGTACTTTTAACTGCACTCAGATTGGCGGTGGCACAGAAGTGTGCGGCTTAGAAGAATGATGTGCACACAGAGCGGAGTGCAGACAGTCCCCTTGTGAAAGTCCTTGCTTTTTTTAATTTATGTCCTGTATCCTCTGTATCACATTTATCAGAGTTTTTTTTTTTATTTTTCATTTGGGGTGTGAGGATCTACATCCAAACTAACTTGCTTGCCATTAAAAAGCACCAAAAATGAATAACATTTATCACTAGTTTAGTCAAGTAAAACATACATTTCTTCTTGACTGATCATGAAGAATAGGTAGATTGTTACAGATATGAAACACAATAGCATACTCATTAATTCTCAAACTCTTTCGTTTGAGAATCCCAGTGCATGCTTTGATACTAAAACAAAGTCATTAGGAAGCAGAGGCGGTGGTCATTGCCACAGCCTCTGTCCCCACTCTGAAATGAAGGGGCTGGGCTAGTCCTTGCTGTACTGAGCATGCATCAGTTGTCAATTCTGAGTTATGCTCAGCAGATTCTTGTTACTTTGCAATATACACAATGACAGTGCACTCACTCATCAGCTCTGATCAGATGTAACAAGCCTGTAGGAGAGCGCACTGTCAGTGCACGTTGTAATAATACTTGGTATGCAAAAAATTAATTTGTGTTTCAAGCCACCACTTTATAACAAAGACCAATGAGGCTAAAACATTTCATGTGAAAAGTGCTGCAGAGTGATAGATGTGATCGAGCTGCCGTCTGGCACTTTACTGACAATGGGTTTGGGGAGCGGTGTGTAACACACACACATATATGCTGCAGGTCTCCGCTGCCTCCAGGCTTCCGTCCTCAGTAGTTGTCACACAAAATTCCTGGGACACCAGGTTCTTTGAAAAAGTGAAACTTTTACTAAACAGTCCAAAGTTCATCAAGTGAACACAGGTGAGATAGGGCACATGAACTCACAGTTCACATCAGCCACAGATTCATTCTTGAGTAGCCCCAAGCCCGTTGACTTTATCCGCCCAAGTGACTCGTTGTCCACTCCGGTAGTGCACCCGAGATCGGCCACCTGCCCATCATGTAACTGCATGTCCATAAACCTTGTGATGTCGGAAGGTGAAGGTTCACTCTGTGGTACCTGGCCCGAGCCCTAGGCTCCAGACTATCTTGGAATGTTCTTCAGGAATCTCCGTTTGGCCACCCACTGCCCTGAACGTTTGGCCTGTGCTGCCCCTAGCAACCCATCACCCCATCTGAACCTCAACTCTCCTCCACACTTTACTGGCTGACACTACACTTCTGACACCCTTCTTATCAGCACTTGTTCCATCCCACTGGGCTTATACTATCCTTAACCATTTCCTATCTGCACACTAACTTGTTCTTTATCCTAAGCTTATCCTAATGCTATAGTCACATTATGCATTAACACTTTATATACTGTACACCACCATAATACATTATATTACATTACATTAGAGCAGTGTTCCCCAACTCCGGTCCTCAAGAGCCACCAACAGGTCATGTTTAGAGGATTTCCTTAGTATTGCACAGGTCATTGAATGCTTGCCTGTCCATGTGATGCAATTATCACCTGTGCAATACTAAGGAAATCCTGAAAACGTGACCCGTTGGTGGCTCTTGAGGGCCGGACTTGGGGAACACTGGATTAGACACTTGATATACAGTTATGGGAAAGGCAATTTCAGGTGGATCCACCATTACCTTTTGATTTTTGTGAAGGACTTCCAAATTCAATACAAAATTGTAACATGCTAGATAAAACCTTCTACCTCCAGTGAGTGATATCTCCCTGGATGGCCACTCATAGACACATGGAGCATAAACATCTCCCAACAGAGCACCACAATTTCAACTTTTTTTTTCAGCCACATATTTTAGGAAATATTAATTAAAGAGAAAATATAAGGAAGGCCACATCTTCTTGGCATTTATGGGTCTTTTTTCTGACTATCAATAGTTCTTTGAGTCATTGTTAGTGTTGAGCATTCCGATACTGCAAGTATCGGGTATCGGCTGATATTTGCTGTATCGGAATTCCGATACCGAGTTCTGATATGTTTGCAATATCGTAAATCGGAATCAGAAGTGTTCCCAGTCATCTTCGGCGTGTGTGGTGCGTATGGTTCCCAGGGTCTGAAGGAGAGGAAACTCTCCTTCAGGCCCTTGGATCCATATTCATGTAAAAATTAAAGAATAAAAAAAAAAATATATGGATATAATCACCCCTCTGACGAACCCTGGCTCTTAGCGGTGCAACCGGCAGCCTCCGTTCCTAAGAATGCAGTGAGTGAAGGACCTTCGATGACGTCGCGGTCACGTGACTGCGACGTCATCGAAGGTCCTTCACTCACTGCATTCTTAGGAACTGAGGCAGACGCTCGCAGCGGTGGCAGCCAGGGTCCGTCTGAGGGGTGAGTATAGCCATATTTTTTATTTTTATTCTTTATTTTTTACATGAATATGGATCCCAGGGCCTGAAGGAGAGTCTCCTCTCCTCCAGACCCTGGGAACCATCCAGGATACCTTCCGATATTTGTGTCCCATTGACTTGCATTGGTATCGGGTATCGGTATCGGCGATATCCGATATTTTTTGGATATCGGCCGATCCCATCCGATACTGATACCTTTGAGTATCGGAAGGTATCGCTCAACACTAGTCCTTGTACATACTGTATGTGTCTATTGCATGTAGTTGGTAGTTCAGTATCTGTATATCGATTGTAGTGCCCAGATTGATCACCGGTCTCCATATTTCAGTTCACAGTCTCATAGGTGCATAAAAAGCTGTAAGTTATGATCAAAGGACCTGCAGTCAGTCCAAGCAATGTAGTCTGTATGCGGACCATGATATAAGCCTTTTAAATCTGAAAGATTTTAGACCATCTCTGGACAAACCTCAAAATAGCCGCAATGTTAATATGGTTCCTTTGTAAATCTTCCTTGCCGATTGTAATTATTCCATTCAAAGCAGTTATTCATCTATCCATATTATCCACTGCAACGTGCTGCCGAGCTATTAACACCCCCGCAATGTCCAGCACGAGCCGACTCTACTCTCTAACCTGCAGAGCCTGAGAAATTAATAACAATATGCTCTAATGAAATGAGGGAAGGGAAACAGCCCCAGCGCCCTGCGCTCAGCAGGAGGGTCCGGATCATAGCTCAAGTATCCGTGGCTGCACCGCGAACGCTCCCTCTCTGGATAATTGTTCGTATAACAATGTGCATAAAAAGCAAATACGCTCCATTAACTTCATCCCAAAGTCACTTTTTATATCGGAAATTAAAATGCGGTTAGTTACTGTAATTTAGAGAAAAACATTTAATTAGTACAAAATTAGATAGATAAGATAAAGAGAGATAGAGAAATGGATAGATAGATAGATAGATAGATAGAAAGATAGATAATAAATAATAGACAGATAATAGATAGATAGATAGATAGATAATATATAGATAGATAGATAGATACATAAATAATAGATAGAAAGATAATAGATAGATAATAGATATATAGATAATAGATAGAAAGATAGATAGATAGATAATAGATAATAGATAGATAGATGATAGATAGATAGATAGATAGATAGATAGATAGATAGATAGATAGATAGATAGATAGATAGATAGATAATAGATAGATAGATAGATAATAGATAGATTATAGATAAAGATAGATAGATAATAGATAAATAATATAGATAGATAGATACTTAGATAGATATAGATAATAGATAATAGATAGATTAATAGATGATAGATAACAGATAATAAATGATAGATATATAGATAGATAGATAAATAGATAGATAGATAATAGATAGATAGATAATAGTTGATAAATAGATAGATAGATGATAGATTAATAGATAGATAGAAAGATAGATAATAGATAGATAGATAGATAGATAGATAGATAGATAGATAGATAGATAGATAGATAGATAGATAGGTAATAGTGAGAAACAAATTGTAGCACTTCCCTCTAAAAAAATATGAAAAATAGTATTTATTATAAGCTTGTGTGTACAACATTTTAATTCTGGTATTAGCTTTTTTTCAAGTCAAAAAGGCTTATTTCCGAGATGGAATTTTGGGAACATAGGCTTGGAATAAATATTTTTTTTCTTTTTAAATTGGAGGTTCTTATATTTTTTATTGTATTTGTCCAGAAAGAAGAAAAGGAAGACACAAAGAAAGAAAAAAAGAAGGAAAGAAAGAAGAATGAAAAAATAAGAAGAAATAATAAAAGGAAGGAAAGAAAGGAAAGAAAGAAGAAAGGAAAGAAGGAACTAATGAAAAAAAAGGAAGGAAATAAAAAAAATCTGACGGAATATTCCATCTCCAGACATATAATTAGGCAAACATGAAGCATAACCAAATCTCGCCCTCTGTTCATTTAATTTTTAATTTCTTTCTGCTACCGCACAGGAACTATGACATGTAAACATCGCATCCTCCCAGGAACGAGAACGGCGGCCATAACTGTCCTGAGCATGCCCTGCGTAATTAATGGCGCCCTCTACATGAGGATGATCCGATGTAACTCATTTGTAGGTAATGTAAAAGGAATCCTCGGGGTCAGCAAACACTAGGTAACAATGAGTTAACATTGTAAAACCGGAGCGTGATGGAAATATGCCGGGAATTTCCAATCACTCCTCCTACAGCTGAAATCATACATGTGTAATTATTAAAGTGGAAATGAAAGGCATAAAGACTGTTCAGTTCGATCTGATGTTTTGTCGGGTGAAACTTAGACCAATAGCATTATCAATATAAGGGCTCGTGCATATGACCATATTATGAGCAAAAAGCATTGGATCGCAACGCGGATCAATGTTAATCTATGGGTACATACACATGTTTTTTCCTTGGATAGAGAACGTTTGAGGAACAAATTGCTGCACACCTGAGATTAATCCAATATTCATACCGCACTTGGCCACTCGGCCAAGTCAATGAGTGTTTGGGAAAAATCAGACAGCACATGGATAACATCTAAGTGAAGTCCAATTTACATTTTGGAGAAGGAGAATTTTTTCTCCATCCTTTCCTCATCTGAGACAATCGGAACACACTCTGATCACACTCCAATCAAAGCCTTATCAAAGTGTGATCAGTAGGGTTGAGCGAAACGGGTCGAAATTTTTCAAAAGTCACCGACTTTTGGCAAGGTCGGGTTTCATGAAACCCGACCTGACCCCAGTGTGGGGTCGGCCATGAAGTCGGCGATCTTTTGAATCTAGAATCGGAATTCCGATACCGATTCCCGATATGTTTAAGATATCGGGAATTGGTATCGGAATTCAGTTTTTAGTGTAAAATAAAGAATTAAAATAAAAAATATCGCAATACTTACCCTCTGACGCGCCCTGGTACTAACCGGGAACCTTCCATCCTTAGAATCAGCCTTCCAGGACCCTGCGGTGACGTCGCGGTGACGTCGCGGCTTGTGATTGGCCGCGCGGCCGCCCATGTGACCGCTCGCGCGGCCAATCACAAGCCGCGACGTCACCGAAGGTCCTGGAAGGGCTGATTCTTAGGAAGGAAGGCTGCCGGAAAGAAGCAGGGCGCATCCGAGGGTGAGTATAGTCCTATTAGGTATATACTCACCCTCGGACGCGCCCTGCTTCTTTCCGGCAGCCTTCCTTCCTAAGAATCAGCCCTTCCAGGACCTTCGGTGACGTCGCGGGTGACGTCGCGGCTTGTGATTGGCCGCGCGAGCGGTCACATGGGCGGCCGCGCGGCCAATCACAAGACGCGACATCACCGCGACGTCACCGCAAGGTCCTGGAAGGCTGATTCTAAGGAAGGAAGGTTCCCAGTTAGTACCAGGGCGCGTCAGAGGGTAAGTATTGCGATATTTTTTATTTTAATTCTTTATTTTACACTAAAATATGGATCGCAGGGCCTGAAGGAGAGTTTCCACTCCTTCAGACCCTGGGAACCATGGAAACCAAATGCACTGCATTGGGTTTCGGGTTTCGCC
This sequence comes from Ranitomeya imitator, assembly GCF_032444005.1. Classification (NCBI taxonomy): domain Eukaryota; kingdom Metazoa; phylum Chordata; class Amphibia; order Anura; family Dendrobatidae; genus Ranitomeya; species Ranitomeya imitator. The sequence continues at coordinate 1,242,209,612 of NC_091282.1, read as the reverse complement.
CGACCCCGACCCCGACTTTTTTATAGGATCGGCCGATTTCACTCGATCCGACTTTTTCAAAAGTCGGGTTTCGTGAAACCCGACCCGATCCTATAAAAGTAAAGGTCGCTCAACCCTAGTGATCAGTATAACTGATCCAAATTTCTCAGATGACAAAAAAAATTGCTCGTCTGCTCGTAGTTTAAGATTGCTGAGGGTCCAACTCCCAGCATCGCCACCGATCAGCTGAAAAAGTGGCCACCACACAATGAGTGGAGGGTATCTTTGCAGGTCCGTTCCTTGTGTTCTCTTCTGGAAATCACTGAAGCAGAGAACAGCTGATTAGTGGGGGCGCTGGGTGTTGGAACCCACCATTCTCGTAATGATAATCTATCCCATTGATGGGTCATTAAAATTGATAGAGAAGGCAGAAACCTCACTCTAGTGCCATCTTTGGATGTAGCTACCTTGTGAGCCAACATCCAACCCTTTCACAAGCCATACAATAAGACTACGGATATTATCCAACCCAGACATACATTAGCAGAAAGCTTTTTTGGGGTCCTTGACCCTAAATAGTATAGAATGATTATTGGGAATTTTTTTTTTGAAAAAGAAAAGTAATATTGTAAGTGATGCTACTCCTGGACAATGGTCGGCCAGTGGTAAGATAGATGGTTCCAATGTTCAGAGATTTCATTTTCATATCTTAACTTTGTACATTTCATTTTATGTGACCTTTATTTAAAAATGTTCTTTGTTCAGAGTACTTTTGATTTATTATATCCTCCACCTCATCTTTGGTACTGTATATGTAATAACTATATTCAGAGAGTTACCCTACAAGTGTGTCAAGTCAACCGATAAGAACAGCACTGAACTTGAACTCCACAAATGTCCTCAGAGAGTCAAGATGCGTTAGGGAAAAAAATGAAACTTTATCTTTGATACAGGATTCAGTCAAGGTTTTCACTTCTTAATTTTTTAGGCACTTTTTTATAGTGCTGTCAAGTTTTTAGTTCTATGCAGAAGGGGCACTGTGTTTGAGACATTACATACCGTATACACCGGTTTATAAGACAACCCCCAATTTTTGCGGAGGAAAATAGGAAAAAATGTTTTTTTTTAAAAATAAAATGGTACTTGTTATAATCCGCTTTCACGGTAGCTTACCTGGGGGGGGGCAGTGGTGATGTTGCGGGGTCGCAGGTGACAGGGTTGCTGCTGGCCAAGGCAGAAGATTCTATGGGCTCCTGACTGATAGAACGTGGTGTTCGGTGGCTGAAGGAATTGAGTGATAGCTGCGGGCCCCAGGCTGGTACAACGAGGTGTTCAGTGGTGCAGGTGCTATGCCAAAATTTTGTGAATGCCCAAAGAAGTGCACTTTTCATTCTTTCCAAGGTGGACTCCAGGAAAATGGCCACCAGTGGCGGCGCATGCGCAATTGAGATTTCAAGAGTCAAAATGAGATTTCAGTGGCCATTTTCCTGGAGTCTACCACATAGAAGAGTATGGAAAGTACGGGGCTCCGAGCTTTCCCAAAATTTGGCGGCTCCCCCACACCACTGAACACCTCATCGTACCAGCCTGGGGTCTGCAGCCATCACCCAACTCCTGCCTCCACCGCCGCCAAAAGCTTCTGGCAGTAGCGACCCTGGGACCCTCATCCACCACAGCTGGAATGTTCCAATGCAGCTACAATTCGGATTATAATATGTACCCCTATTTTCAAAAAAAAAAAAATAGGAAAAAAGTGCATCTTATAATCTGAAAACTATGGTTTTTTTTACATTTTAATATATATATATATATATATATATATATAGTCAATGACCTACTTACCGCCAAGAGCGAGCGACACTACTCTGTCCTCCTTCTCTGGACCTGTCTTCGACACTGTCGACCATTCCCTCCTGCTACAGATTCTCTCATCTCTTGGCATCACAGACTTGGCCCTATCCTGAATCTCGTCATATCTAACAGACTGATCATTCAGTGTCTCCCTCTCCCACACCACCTCATCTCACCCGCTGTCTGTCCATGTTCCCCAAGGCTCAGTTCTAGGGCCCCTGCTCTTCTCCATCTACACCTTTGGCCTGGGACAGCTCTTAGAATCCCACGGTTTACAGTATCATCTCTATGCTGACAACATGCAGATCTACCTCTCTGGACCTGACCTCACTTCCTTACTGTCAAAAATCCCACACTGTCTGTCTGCCATTTCAGCTTTCTTTTCTGCTCATTTTCTAAAACTGAACATGGCACAAAACAGAATTCATCATCTTCCCCCATCTCACTCTGCCCCACCACGAGACCTATCCATCAATGTCAATGGCTGCTCACTTTCCCCAGTCCCATATGCTCGGTGCCTCGGGGTGATCCTCAACTCTGCCCTCTCTTTCAAGCCACATATCCAAGCCCTTGTCTCCTCCTGCCGACTCAAACTCAAAAATATTTTCTGCATCAGTGCATTCCTTGACCATGAAACCACAAAAACACTAGTGCACACCCATATCATCTCCTGCCTATACTACTGCAATCTCCTACTATTTGGCCTATCCTCTAGCACTCTGGCACCTCTCCAATCCATCCTATACTCTGCTGCCCGATTAATCCACCTGTTTCTCCGTTATTCCCCATCCCCCTCTCTGTCAAGCATTTCACTGGATTCCTATTGTCCAGAGGCTCCAGTTCAAAACCCTAACTATGACATGCAAAGCCATCCACAACCTGTCTTCTCCATACATATGTGACATGGTCTCCTGGTACTTACCCACATGCCTTCGATTCTCTCAAAATCTCCTTCTCTACTCCCCTCTTATCTCTTCTTCCAACAATCGCATACAAGACTTCTCCCTTGCCTCCTCCATACTCTGGAACTCTCAACCCCAACATATCAGACTCTCGCCTACCACGGAAACCTTCAAAAAGAACCTGAAGACCCACCTCTTCCGACAAGCCTACAACCTGCTGTGATCCTTAGTCTGCTGAACCACCACACGACCAGCTCTACCCTCTTCTAGTGTATCCTCACCCACATCCTGCAGACTACGAGCCCTCGTGGGCAGGGTCCTCTCTCCCTCTGTACTTGTGTGTGCCTTGTTTTGCTCATGTTTATTGTACTTGTCTATAATCGCTCCTTCCATGTGGAAAGCGCCATGGAATAAATGGCGCTATAAAAATGAAATGAATAATAATAAATAATTATATATATTTTTTTTTAATTAAAATTCTTCATTGAGGTTTTTCTTTCTATTAGGCCACGTTCACATGTTTAGCATTTGGTCAGTATTTTACATCAGTATTTATTATCCAAAATCATGAGTGGGTGATAAATGTAGTGGTGAAGTGTTTCTGTTATAATTTTCCTCTGATTGTTCCTCTCCTGATTTTGGCTTACACATACTGATGTAAAATACTGACCAAATACTGAACGTGTGAACGTGGCTTTACTGTTATTTTACAATGAAGTAAAAGTTAAAAAAAAAGAATGAAATAGTGGTAGCGTCATGTAGTATAAGTTCACCATGTTTCAATGTCCTAGAGCCCTTAAGAATAGGATTTTCTGGAATAACCTCGGAGGTAGTAGAAACATTTCAGGAGGGAGTATGGAGTGCAAAATATTAATTTACACAGATCATATCAGCTATTAAGACATAATGAACTAGGCAGATTACCCAGCACTTTTAGCATAGTGTTCTAGCAACGTATTTTAGAAAGATTCATACCTTTATAAAGGCTAATCAATAATGAAAAAATGTAGTTACTGGTATGTATTTGTTTTGCTCACTTACATTGTGCCATTAATTCTACAGCATTTTACAGAAATCATCACTGTTCATAAGTACCCGGACATTATCCCCTCCAACAAACACACACACACTGGAAAGACAAACAACCTCATTGCAGATGATGCCCACAGTGGGATTTAAACCCAAGACCCCAGAGTTGCAAAGCTATAGTCCAACCCTGCACTACTGTGCCCATTCCTTTTTTGACGAAAGGTTGTTGTAACCCGAAATGCTTAGGTTACTTTTAAAACCTAAAATTTCCAAGCTTTGATTAAGGCATCCAATTTGTTGATTTCAACACGAACCAACCAAATGTGTTTTTCACAACCACATAGCTATGTAGTTGTGAAAAACACATTTGGTTGGTTCCTTTCGTCAAAAAAGGAATGGGATTGCTAGTCACCAATCCAATAACTAACCACATTAGGACACTGAGAGCAGCAATCTACCACATCTACTACCCTAAAACGAGTTATCAGTACAATTGGAAAAGTAACAAGGCTTGGTGGAACTTTCGTCTTTTCTTCAGTTTCTCTTTTCCCATCCTAAAAAGTGACTTGCTGTCCTCTTGGTTTTTCCATCTACTTCTCTATCTTTTCCCTGACTTAAACAGAGCTGTCTGGATCCCCTTTTTGAAATAAAACCTGTATAAATTAAAGGGTACAAGTCTTCCTGATTCATAGAAATCAAATGCAACTTTTTTTTCCAAAGCGTTACGTACAAGACACAACCACATTTGAAGAGCAGGAATAGCAGTACATTATTTCTTTTTATTGTACTTACTTTTACAGCGCCAATTATTACACAGCTTTATAGACATTATCATCACTGTCCCCACTGGAGCTCACAATCTAAATTCCCTATCAGTATGTCTTTGGAGTGTAGAAAGAAACTGGAGAACCCAGATTTTGTCCTTGGTGGGATTTGAACCCAGGTCCCCAATCACTAAACCACCATGTTTACCATACTTTGAGTTTTTATAGCTTTATATGACAAATCTGTGCTGCTCCTTGGCTACACGTGACAATATAATTGACCACCTGATAGGTACAGAAACTGCCCCTATGTTGAGTATCACTGAGCTTCACCCAATGATGATGAGGCCACCAACTGTAGCATCCAGATAAGGAAAAAATGTAGAGATGGCCACAAACTTGTTTAGGTGCCTTGTTGTGCCTGTAACGCCCACAGAAAAGAATGGAGTTGACCATATGGATGCAGATGATGTCAGTCAAGAACTGAGACCATCGATCATGAAGTCTCATAGTGTGGATATGCCATAAACATCCACTTGGATATGCAACTTTCTTGTACTGTAACATCTGAAACATTAATCGAATACTGATAACATCTATATATATAATTGTCTAAGGGTTTTTCTGTCTGTCTGTCTGTCCTGGAAATCCCACGTCTCAGCGACGGGCACAGCATGGTGACGATGATGTCATAAAGGTTGCCTCGACCAATCAGCGACGGGCACAGTCTGCCACGAATTCGCCTCGACCAATCAGCGACGGGCACAGTATCGATGTAGATGTCATAATGGTTGCCATATCGACGATGATGTCATAAAGGTTGACTCGACCAATCAGCGACGGGCACAGTCTGCCGCGAATTCTGGAATCATCATTGTCCATATACTACGGGGACATGCATATTCTAGAATACCCGATGCGTTAGAATCGGGCCACAATCTAGTATTATATAAATGTCCAATAGATGTCGGTCTGGCAGCATGAGACAAGCCAAGGTCATACACTGAGATAGCAGCGCGGTACAGAAGGGGCGAGCAGAGAATAGTCGGGGACAAGCAAGACGTCAGAGCCTACCAGGAAAGTGGTAACCAAAACGCGAGCTGTAAGACGGAGTTGGGGTACAGGCCAAAGGTCGGAACAAGTAATAAATGGGTGCAGGCAGTCAGAGGCAAAGAGGAACATTAGTACAGGGATCCAGGTCAGGTGCTCAAACTATGCAGCATGAACTATAGCTGACACTGGCCCACAGGCTGCAGAGGACTTAAATAGCTCAGCCAGCTTCAAAGTGAGGCAGAGGGGATTAACTCCCACATAACCAGCCCAGAGATAAAACAGCTGAACATAAACTCAGAACTGGATCATGACACATAGCTGACTACATTCAGTACTGTGAGAAAACTTAGAATTGATGAGCTTGCAACGACATTTCAATCGGTGATAAATTTCCCAGATGGGATAACCCTTTTGATAGTTTTCTTATAGTTGGTCAATGAAAATTTGCTTGTAGTTAGGGAATTTTTCAGTGTTTCAGCCCCTTTAAGAATTCATATGGAACTAAAATAATCATAAATATCGAACAAAAACATTGAGTAAAAAAAAAAAATCTATTATATCCTCTGAGTTTGGCTCTCATGTATCTGTCACCAAAGGCTTTATTTACTTTATGTTCCATGAAAATTCTATTAAATAATGAAAATTAATTTTGAAATTGAAATTGTGTGGTAAACAACAATATAAAGCCAGTGTTGGAAATGATTTCTAACCTAATCCTAATAATATAAAAAAAATAATTTATATATATATTTTTTTACAATTTTTTCGTGTTGAAATAGAAAGGAGGATATTAGAAATGCCGGCGATGATTGCAAATTCAGAGAAATAATAGATGTTTTACAAGAACGAAAGCTAACAATCCTGGATAATGAAAAATTAGTTTTAGGAAATGATTTACCAGTTGTATTGCCAAAGCCTAAAGACACATTCATATCTCACATAATAGACAATTATCGGTGGCAGATGTCACTGAGCTTCCTGCATTGTCTGCAAAGAAATAGTCAAATTAAATATTACAGGCAAATTTTTTAGAATGTAACAAAAACACAAAAACAAAATCGAGCTCTGGAGATTTTTTTAAATTCTCTATCATTTTATGTACAGAAACAGCGGCCAAAAAAAGAACAAACTGACCTTGATGGTGTAGCCAAGGACGAACATGATGCAAGCTCCGGCATTGGCTGGCCCAATGAAAGGCATTGTAAAATGAACGCAATCAGCAGACAGGAAGCCTTTTTGTGTGAAGAACGGGGAACATTAGAGAACAACAATAATTTGTTCTCTGTTTATAGAATTGAGTTTGGATAGAGATTAGTACAACGCTATGGAGGGAAGGTAAGAACCACCCGCGGCTTCCATCTGTTGTGGTGCTAAAGGGAGAACTTTCAATGAGGCAACGACACCTTTGGCGGTGGAACTACTGAAAAAAGCACGAATAATCCATGGGTCATCAGCTATTGTAAAGTAGTAAATCTTAAAAACATAGAAATCCCAGCGCCTGCACAGCAAACATGGCAAACCAACAGCTTGCCAAATGTTTTTAGATGCAAACCCCAGCAGATAGTTATGGGTGGGCAACAAGTTTCCTGGGAAAAGTGGTGATGAGCGATGTTGTAGATCACTATGTATTGCAGTGACCTGTGCAAATCAACAATTAAGTCACTGCACAAGGCCTTCAAATGGAGAAATTGAGGAATATTTCACTGATGATGAAGACACAGTTCATACATAGTTTGGTCTTTTCTGTGGTAACGTGGAAGTGAAACTTTGATAATAAAGAAACAATACAGAAGAAGAATTGACGAGAACAAGAATCAATAGAGAATATAGTTCTGGAAAAGTATGTTATCAATACCATGGAAGGCAAAAAGAACAAGCAATTCAATTTTGGGACAAATCAAACCAGACATGTCACTTGAAGCAAGGATCACCAAGCCACCACTTGCTTATTTTGGACACATGATACGAAGAGAGTAATCACTGGAGAAGGACATTCTGGTCAGACGAATAGTGAAAACAATGTAAAGAGGAAGACCAGCAACCCTTTGGCTTGATACTATCAAGAATATTGAGGAGAATACTTTAATGGACCTATATATATATATACTAGATGTTGGCCCGATTCTAACGCATTGGGTAGTCTAGAATATGTATGTATGTATGTACGTACGTCGCGCTGTGAGTGGGGGTTAAATTCTGCGCCAATATTGCTGATTGGTCGCGCCCCGCTGGCCGATCAGTGAAGTGTGGTTCAAATCTGGCGCCAATTCGTGGCCAGACTGGGCATGTCGCTGATTGCTCGTGGCCGGCCAGGCACGACCAATGACCAAAGCGGTGTTTAAATTCCACGCCAATATTGCTGATTGGTCGCAGCTGGCCGTGAGCTACCAATCACTAAAGCGGTTTTTAAATCCCACGCCAATATCGCTGATTGGTCGCGGCCTGCCGGGCACGACCAATGACCATAGGCAGCATCAATAGTAAAAAGTTTGACACACAGTGTTAATAGCAGCGTTAACAGACTGCGTTACACCACGTTATGCTGCAGGGTAACACATTCGGTTTAACAGACTGCTAAAACGCTATGTGGGCAGTGGGCGCTTACTGGGAGGGGAGTATGGAGGGGGCACTAACTGCAGGGGAGTAGGGAGCTGCCATTTCACAGCGGGACTGTGCCCGTCGCTGATTGGTCGCGGCCGGCTGGCCGCGACGAATCAGTGACTTGGGATTTCCGAGACAGACAGACAAGCAGACAGACAAACAGATGGAAGTGCCCCTTAGACGATTATATATATAGATAGAATGAAAAAATAATTGCAACAGCACCATTCAATTACCTCAATAATGTGCACGCTTTTCCAGCCAACAATCCAATGGCCTCCTGCAATAAAGTACAAAAGGGAAACAGCACAAAAAAAGTTGAAAAAATAGACTTTAATGCCCAATGGCGTGGCGACGTTTCGGATATATATTATCCTCAAGCCAAACAGAAAGGATACCATATCCGAAACGTTGCCACACCATTGGGCATTAAAATCCTTTTTTTAACTTTTGTTGTGCTGTTTCCCTTTTTTACTCTCTCTCTGTGTATATATATATATTATATATATATATATATATATATATATATATATATATATAATATATATATATATATTCAGACCAAAAGTTTGGACACACCTTCTCAATTAAAGATTTTTCTGTATTTTCATGACTATGAAAATTGTACATTCACACTGGAGGCATCAACTATGAATTAACACATGTGAAATTATATACTTAACAAAAAAGTGTGAAACAATTGAAATTATGTCTTATATTCTATGTTCTTCAAAGTAGCCACCTTTTGCTTTGATGACTGCTTTGTCCACTCTTGGAATTCTCTTGATGAGCATCAAGAGGTAGTCACCGGGAATGGTTTTCACGTCACAGGTGTGCCCTGTCAGGTTTAATAAGTGGGATTTCTTGTCTTATAAATGGTGTTGGGACCATCAGTTGTGCTGTGCAGAAGTCTGGTGGATACACAGCTGATAGTCCTACTGATTAGACTGTTAGCTGCTTTTTTCTTGCCATAATACAAATTCTAAGTAAAGAAAAATGATTGGCCATCATTACTTTAAGAAGTGAAGGTCAGTCAGTCCGAAAAACTTGGAAAACTTTGAAAGTGTCCCCAAGTGCAGTGGCAAAAACCATCAAGCGCTGCAAAGAAACTGTCTCACATGAGGACCGCACCTGGAAAGGAAGACCAAGAGTCACCTCTGCTTCTGAGGATAAGTTTATCCGAGTCATCAGCCTCAGAAATTGCAGGTTAATAGCAGCTTAGATTAGAGACCAGGTCAATGCCACACAGAGTTCTAGCAGCAGACACATCTCTACAACAACTGTTAAGAGGAGACTTTGTGTAGCAGGCCTTTATGGTAAAATAGCTGCTAGGAAATCACTGCTAAGGACAGGCAACAAGTAGAAGAGACTTGTTTGAGCTAAAGAACACAAGGAATGGACATTAGACCAGTGGAAATCTGTGCTTTGGTCTGATGAGTCCAAATTTGAGATCTTTGGTTCCAACCACCATGTCTTTTTGTGACACTGAAAAGATGAATGGATGGACTCTACATGCCTGGCTCCCACCGTGAAGCATGGAGGAGGAGGTGTGATGGTGTGGGGGTGCTTTGCTGGTGACACTGTTGGGGATTTATTCAAAATTGAAGGCATACTGAACCAGCATGGCTACCACAGCATCTTGCAGCGCCATGCCATTCCATCCGGTTTGCATTTAGTTGGACCATCATTTATTTTCGACAGGACAATGACCCCAAACACACCTCCAGGCTGTGTAAGGGCTATTTGACCAAGAAGGAGAGTGATGGGGTGCTACGCCAGATGACCTGAACCCAATCGAGTTAGTTTGTGGTGAGCTGGACCGCAGAGTGAAGGCAAAAGGGCCAACAAGTGCTAAGCAACACTGGGAACTCCTTCAAGATTGTTGGAAGACCTTTCCCGTTGACTACCTCTTGAAACTGTTCAAGAGAATGCCAAGAGAGTGCAAAGCAGTCATCAAAGCAAAAAGTGACTACTCTGAAGAACCTAGAATATAAGACATATTTTCAGTTGTTTCACACTTTTTTGTTAAGTATATAATTCCACATGTGTTAATTCATGGTTTTGATGCCTTCAGTGTGAATGTACAATTTTCATAGTCAAGAAAATGCAGAAAAATCTTTAAATGAGAAGGTGTGTCCAAACTCTTGGTCTGTACTGTATGTATATATATATATATATATATATATATATGTATATATATATATATATATATATATACATATCTAATATATAAAGCTGAATGTGTGTGTATGTATGTATGTATGTCCGGGATTGGCATCTGCACCGTCGCAGCTACAGCCACAAAATTTTGCACAGTCACACGTCTGGACCCCGAGAGCGTCATAGGCTATGTTGTGAGGCAAAATTTTAACCCCGCGCGTTCCAATTCACCAAACAATTTTGCCCCTATCTACATAATGGGGAAAAAAGTGAAAGGAAAAGTGTTGGAGGCGTCGCAGCTACAGCCACAAAAGGAAAAGTGTAGGAGGCAAATTGACAGCTGCCAGATGTGAACAAGGGGACTTAAAGAGTGAGAGCGATGGCGCCAAAGAGTATATACCGTACAGTTGCTAAGGTGGGGCCCTGACATGGGATACTCACCACACACGGGGATATGAACACACACACAAAATGCGCCACACACTACCACGTGCTTGAACACATATTACCCTCAGCACACATTTCACCACAAATACACCAACCTCGCCACATAAAAGTCGAAACACAACAGTCGCCGCTCAAAACTCGCCATGCGCAGAACTCGCCACATGCAAAAACTAGGCTCTTGCAAAACTCGCCACAAGTGCAAAACTCACCTCATGGAAAACTCGCCACACGCAAAACTTGCACACGCGGAAAAATTGCCACATGCACAAAAGTTGAAACACATGCAAAAGTTGCCTCACACAAAACTTGCACATACTCAAAAGGCACCACACATAAAACTCGCCACGCGCAAAACTCGCCACGCGCAAAACTTGCTGCACACAACTTGCTACACTAACCTGTCACATGCAACTCGACACACAAAAAGTTGCTACACGCATGTTGCCACACAAAACTCATCTCACAAAAGTCGCTACATGCATGTCGCCACACGCAACTCAACACACACAACTTGACAAAGGAAACTCGCCCTAAAACACACACAAGTCTGGTATTATCCTTCAAAAATAAAAATCTGATTAATAAGCAGACAAACTACAACAAATGTACCATATAGGAAATACGGCAGCTGTCAGTCACATGACCTGTCTATTATGTGTATGTGTGAGCTAATATATACTGCCAGGGGGAGGGCTTCCTGTTGGCTGGGGATTTATCAGGCTGCCAATTTAGCTTACAAATACTGAGGTAAAAATACTGAGCAAATAACGTGTGAACGAGGTCTAATACAGGAGGTGATGACACACAGGTATATACTATAAACACAGGAGATGACACACAGATATATACTATATACAGGAGAGATGACACACAGGTATATACTATATAGAGGAGGAGATGACATACAGGTACATATATATATATACAGGAGGAGATGACATACAGGTATATACTATATATAGAAGGAGATGACATTCAGGTATATACTATATATAGGGGAGATGACACACAGCAGGTATATACTATATACAGGGGAGATGATATACAGGTATATACTATATACAGGAGATGACATACAGATGTATACTATATACAGTTAGGTCCATATATATTTGGACAGAGACAACATTTTTCTAATTTTGGTTATAGACACTACCACAGTGAATTTTAAACAAAACAATTCAGATGCAGTTGAAGTTCAGACTTTCAGCTTTCATTTGAGGGTATCTACATTAAAATTGAATGAAGGGTTTAGGAGTTTCAGCTCCTTAACATGTGCCACCCTGTTTTTAAAGGGACCAAAAGTAATTGGACAATTGACTCCAAGGCTATTTCATGGACAGGTGAGGGCAATCCCTTCGTTATGTCATTCTCAATTAAGCAGATAAAAGGCCTGGAGTTGATTTGAGGTGTGGTGCTTGCATTTGGAAGGTTTTGCTGTAAAGTAAACGTGCGGTCAAAGGAGCTCTCCATGCAGGTGAAACAAGCCATCCTTAAGCTGCGAAAACAGAAAAAACCCATCCGAGAAATTGCTACAATATTAGGAGTGGCAAAATCTACAGTTTGGTACATCATGAGAAAGAAAGAAAGCACCGGTGAATTCATCAATGCAAAAAGACCTGGGCGACCACGGAAGACAACAGTGGTGGATGATCGCAGAATAATTTCCATGGTGAAGAGAAACCCCTTCACAACAGCCAACCAAGTGACCAACACTCTCCAGGAGGTCGGCGTATCAATATCCAAATCTACCATAAAGAGAAGACTGCATGAAAGTAACTACAGATGGATCACTGCACGGTGCAGCCACTCATAAGCATCAAGAAGAAAAAGGCTAGACTGGACTTTGCTAAAAAACATCTAAAAAAGCCAGCACAGTTCTGGAAGAACATTCTTTGGACAGATGAAACCAAGATCAACCTCTACCAGAATGATGGAAAGAGAAAAGTATGATGAAGGCGTGGTACAGCTCATGATCCAAAGCATACCACATCATCTGTAAAACACGGCGGAGGCAGTGTGATGGCTTGGGCATGCATGGCTGCCAGTGGCACTGGGTCACTAGTGTTTATTGATGAGGTGACACCGGACAGAAGCAGCCGAATGAATTCTGAGGTATTCAGAGACATACTGAGTGCTCAGATCCAGCCAAATGCTGCAAAACTGATTGGTCGTCGTTTCATACTACAGATGGACAATGACCCAAAACATAAGGCCAAAGCAACCCAGGAGTTTATTAAAGCAAAGACGTGGAATATTCTTGAATGGCCAAGTCAGTCACCTGATCTCAACCCAATTGAGCATGTATTTCACTTCTTAAAGACTAAACTTCAGACAGAAAGGCCCACAAACAAACAGCAACTGAAAACCACCGCAGTGAAGGCCTGGAAGAGCATCAAAAAGGAGGAAACACTGCGTCTGGTGATGTCCATGAGTTCAAGACTTCAGGCAGTCATTGCCAACAAAGGGTTTTCAACCAAGTACTAGAAATGAACATTTTATTTAAAATTATTGAATCTGTCCAATTACTTTTGGTCCCTTTAAAAACAGGGTCGCACATGTTAAGGAGCTGAAACTCCTAAACCCTTCATCCAATTTTAATGTGGATACCCTCAATGAAAGCTGAAAGTCTGAACTTCAACTGCATCTGAGTTGTTTTGTTTAAAATTCATTGTGGTAATGTCTATAACCAAAATTAGAAAAATGTTGTCTTTGTCCAAATATATATGGACCTAACTGTATAAGGGAGATGACAAACATGTATATACTGAGGTGATGAGGTGAAAATGAAAAGGTGTGATTGCAAAATGAGAGGAGTGAGGAAAAATAGTGGAGTGATCAGAAAATGACAGATGTGAGGTTGAAATGACAAGTGTTAGGGGGGAATGAGAGGAGTGAGGGAGAAAATGAATGATGTGATTGGGAAAATGAGAGGCGTGACGGGAAAATAAGAGAAGTGAGGTGCTATAACTAACCACAGATATTTACTATGCCCAGGCAACGCCGGGCTCTTCAGCTAGTATATATATATATATATACACATACATACTGACCCTCACCAGTGCTTCATGTTTCTATCTCTTTCCTGTCTGCTCTTTATTCTTCACAGTACTCTTCTGGTGCTAATTAAACCTCACAATATGTCATGACTTTGAGGGGTGATGCATGTCCTGAGGTTAGGAGAGGTGCCGGAGAGCACAGTTAAGATGGAAGAGCAGAGAGAGCTAGCTGTTCAGAGGATCAGACAGGGAGATGTGCTAAGAAACAAGTTAGATTAGTTTTATTTCTTTCTTAACTCCTTTCAGGCCCCAAAATAAAAGAATTGCATCTAGCAAGCTCCACTTTTTTGAATTAAAGATAATTGATTTGCAAAAAAATCAGATTCTTTAAATACATTTTTTTGTGTGAAATTTAAAATAAATTTGGTTTACTTCAAAGCAAATTACTTGTCTCTATTCTTAAATTAAATTGCATCTCTCAGTAATGTAAGGGGGTGGGAAGCACAACACTCTCCACCAAACACCGCCATATGCTGGTTGAACAGGACAAACAGGAACTGAAAGATGAGAAATGTATTCACGGAGGGAAGAGCTTGAAGGGGATGTTGTGTCAGGTGACAGCAGTGGCGCTGTTACTAAATATGAAAGACCGGGATGGCGAAGCAGAAAAACAGTTTGTGCCAGGACGTGATAAAAGGCAGACATATGTAACAAGTTTGTGGGTATCCCCAGAGTAGAGATTTCCAACAGTGACTGGACACCAGAGCAGGCAAGATGTCCATGGTCAAGCACCAAAGTCTAGACTTTGCCAGTCAAGACCCAGCATCCAAACTCTGATGGTCAAGCTCTGAAGACTGGACGCTGATCATTGGATGGGAAGGAGAATCTGTCGTGCTGAAGAGAAGCTGTGTATGAATTGTGTCTTTACTTCCAGGGCAGACGTTCTGTACAGGATGTGGGCCAGGGTCATACTTCAGAGAAAAAAAACAGTCAGCAAGATGAACACATTGGGTTTCAAAGAACTTACATGTTGGGGACTTGCGGCCTAGCGGAAAGTACCGGTGACCTGTTAGGTCCTTGTATTGGGAGTGACGCCCGTTATCATGAGATGTACAGGCCATATAAGTTGCCTAACTGCTAGTTAACCCCTTCACGACAATAGCGGCGGGTGAAATTGCTATTCACCTGCCGCTATTAACCTGTTAAATGCCGCTGTCAAATGCAGACAGCGGCATTTAACCGGCGCTTCCGGACGGGCGGACGGAAATTATGTCATCGCCGACCCCCGTCACATGATCGGTGGGGTCGGCGATGCATCAGGAAGGTAACCATAGAGGTCCTTGAGACCTCTATGGTTCCTGATGCCAGCCTGCTGAGAGCGCCCCCTGTGGTCGCCGCTCACAGCACACCTGCATTTCAGCTACATAGCAGCGATCTGATGATCGCTGCTATGTAGCAGAGCCGATCAGGCTATGCCATTAAAAACGTCAGCTTGGCACGCAAAAAATAAG
The DNA here is from genome assembly GCF_032444005.1 of Ranitomeya imitator. Classification (NCBI taxonomy): domain Eukaryota; kingdom Metazoa; phylum Chordata; class Amphibia; order Anura; family Dendrobatidae; genus Ranitomeya; species Ranitomeya imitator. The sequence continues at coordinate 1,242,194,316 of NC_091282.1, read as the reverse complement.
CCCTCACCCGACTCCAGATCACGAAAAATGGAGACGCTTCGGGTATCGGAAAATGGCACTTTTTTTTTTAATCAAAGTTTTGAATTATTTTTCACCACTTGGATAAAAAATAACCTAGACATGTTAGATGTCTAGGAAATTGTAATCACCTAGAGAATCAGAATGGTAGGTTAGTTTTAGCATTTAATGAACCTAGCAAAAAAGCCAAGCAAAAAACAAGTGTGGGATTGCACTTTTTTTGCAATTTCACCGCACTTGGAATTTTTTTCCTGTTTTCTAGTAAAAGACATGGTAAAACCAATAGTGTCGTTCAAAAGTACAACTTGTCCCGCAAAAAATAAGCCCTCACATGACCATGTTGACGGAAAAATAAAAAAGTTATGGCTCTGGGAAGGAGGGAAGTGAAAAATGAAAACGCAAAAACAAAAAAGGGCCTTGAAGGGGTTAATAAGCAAGGTGTATGTAAACAGAGAACTTAATTAGGTATGTGTCATTAATCTCAATCGCTACTGCATATGACATACTGGGTGCTTTCATACATATATATGAAAGGACATCAAGGTCAGAATAACAGAGAAAACAATGCATAAATATATATATATATACCTGTAGCTAAATTTCCAAATTTCCCTCTTGTTCTAGACAAATAAATAGCGTTGGTTGACTAGCACAGCTATCTCATTGTCTGCTTTGATTTATCCAAGAAACCTGCGGCCACTAGGATGAACCCTCCTAAGCCATCTATATGGCCACACAGGTCAAAGAAAGGTGTATAAATTGATACCTTGATATCTGCGATCCGATGTCTTTTTGCAGAGAAATCCAATTTTTCCTTAATATGTAAATTAGCTGTTAAGATCTATGAGCAGAACATAGATCTTCCTGAGAATATGCCCCTAGATATTACTGTAAATTAAAGTGGACGTTACCAATGTGAGACATGTAATGTCTGACAGTTTGCCATGAGTGTCCAGACCATAGATCTTAACAGCTCATTTACATATTAAGAAAAACATGGATTTCTTGTGAATAAGACATTGGATCACAGATATGAAAGTATCATTTGATTCTGTTTCCTATGACCCACATGACCATGTAGATGGCTTAGGAAGGAAAATCCTACTGACAGTTAAGTGACAGAAAATCCGAGGAACTTCTTGTATTAAGTAATATTATTTAGCACGGGTAGGTAAAGTCAGTTTTTCTATTCCGGAATGTCAAGGACATAAATATTTCACTGTTTTTGATTGATTTTCTATTGAGTAAATTTGATACGAGAAACATGACTTTGCGTTACTCTGTCGGCAGATGAATGGTAGGAGATTACTCTGTTGGAAGATGTTTTTGTGATGTCAACTGCAAGCTATGAAGGTTTTTGCTAGTATTTCATGCCATGGTAGTTAATTGGTTTTGTGAGAGATCGGAGTTGTCACATTCTTCTATCTCTAAAATGCAATAAACTGGCACTGGCATTACAAAACTTGATCACCCCTATTTTTTTTTTTTTTGCCACATCCCACCAGTTCTAGGCTGCTCATGGATGAAGTGTATAAACAGTGGACCTTGCATCTGCTATGTCTGTAGCACTCAGGATGCATTAACCTTCAAGACCATTCATCTGTCTAAGTATCATCTGCGTAGGAACTGAAATCACTCGGTCAATGTATAGATTAGGAGGTTCTGCTGCTTCTGGATACCTGGAGGTTCTGATACTGGACATTTTGCTAAAATATCAGGCTATTGTATCTTGTATTTGTATAATGGAGATTTAACTAGGCACGAAAGGGTGAAGCGTGAACACTAGGGTTGAGCGACTTTTGTTTTAATAGGATCGGGTCGGATTTCACGAAACCCGACTTTTTCAAAAGTCAGGTCGAGTGAAATCGGCCGATCCTATAGAAAAGTCGGGGTCGGGGTCGGCCGAAACACGAAACCCAATGCAGTTTCTAATGGTTCCCAGGGTCTGAAGGAAAGGAAACTTTCCTTCAGGCCCTGCGATCCATATTAATGTGCAAAATAAAGAATAAAAATAAAAAATATTGCTATACTCACCCTCGGACGCGCCCTGGTTGTAACCGGGAGCCTTCCTTCCTAAGAACCAGAGCCTGAAGGACCTTTCGATGACGTCGCGGCTTGTGATTGGTCGCGTGAGCGGTCACATGGGCTTCACGCGACCAATCACAAGCCGCGACGTCATCGAAAGGTCCTTCAGGCGCTCATTCTTAGGAAGGAAGGCTCCCGGTTACAACCAGGGCGCGTCCGAGGGTGAGTATAGCAATATTTTTTATTTTTATTCTTTATTTTACACTTAAATCTGAATTCCGATACCGATTACTGATATCTTAAACATATCAGGAATCGGTATCGGAATTCCGATTCCAGATTCAGAAGATCGCCGACCTCATGGCCGGCCCCACACAGGGGTCGGGTCGGGTTTCATGAAACCCGACTTTGCCAAAAGTCGGCGACTTCTGAATCTGGCCGACCCGTTTCGCTCAACCCTAGTGAACACATTTGTAGAAGTTCAGTCTAGTCTCGCTATTGTTTTTTATTGCATACCCACTGTAGTGATGAGAGAACGTGGTCGGGTAAGGTGCTAACCGAGCATGCACGTGTGCTAACGGAGTGACTTTGGCTTGTTCGAATAATATGTTCGAGTCCCCGGGGATTCATATCTCGCCACTGTTCAACAGCCACAACAAATGCGGGAATAGCTGAAAAACATATGTTTCGAGCACGCCGAAGACACTCGGTTAGCACACGTGTATGCTCGGATAACACATTATCTGAGCACGTTCGCTCATCACTAGGTATCAGATATATTCAACTTGCTAGGATCTGTTTTTCTTTAACCATACTAAGTATGTGCCTATGTATATGTCATATGACAGGGCCCTTGTTCCATTACAGTACATATGTAATGCCAGGACCTCTGTATAAATCACTTACAATGCAAGTGGATGGAGATTAATGGCCACCTCTAGATGGGACAATTTGCCATATGACAAGTTCTGGCACCACATCATTCATTGTGACAAACACTGAGGACCTGTGCTGAGTATTTCTTCTCGGACTTCATCAATTACATGGTATTGTAAAGGACAAAGCTGTTTTCTCTGGTAGATTGGTTTCAACATGTAAGACCGTACTGGAGGAAATGGTACAGATACCGCAGTTTACTAGGCTGCTCTGCATTCATTACGGAGAAAATCTGCCATTAATTTAATAGAAATGGAATGTAAACTGATAAGATAACAAGTCTCTCTATGTCTGTAAGTCTCTCTATAAAAACACGAATGACTGTGGTAAATGTAAGCTCTAAATGGTCTAGTATAAACATATAACCCGCAAAGGCAGGCGCTGGAGGCTGCAGAATAGTAATGTGAGTCTAGAGTCGTAAACACATAATGGAGGAGTGCGAGGGGCAGAAACTCTTCAGTTGCAGAGGAGCAAATCAATCTCTTATTAATTAAATTATTTAAAAATTTTAAGAAATTTTAAGATTTGCTTGAATTCAATTTTGTTGGATTCTTTTGGAGGTCAAAACTGTATAAAAAAAATACTTCTGCACCACAGCTTTCTGTCCAATCCTCTGTTTGCTCCACACGTCCGATTTTCACGGATAGCAAGCATATCTACGATATTCTATGGGGCAATTCACCTGTCTTATTTTTTTCCTTGGACTGAGTGGTCGACTGAAATTTTATTGAAGTGTTGGATCAAAATTGGCAATACAAGTCAATAGGTCTGAGAAAATAATGAGCCACACTCGGATGACATCGAACTGTCATAATGGAGAAGGTGGAGATTTTTTTTTTATTTCTCTGCATTCAAAAAAATTGGATGACACTCCTACGAGAGTCTGATAAAACTCTGATTAGCGTCTAACCAGAATATTCAGTCAGTTTTTCTCGTATGCAAAAAAATCAGACATCTGAATGAGACTTTTTGTTAGGTGTCGAGTTCCCGCTTCTGCACAAGGGGAATCTCAAACCATCTCCGCTGCGGTCTCCCATTCTTCTCCAGCCGCAGTGGAGTCTGCTCAGCAGAGACGTCGGTCCCACCATCTTGCTCAGTCTCACTCAGTCTCACTCTGTACAAAGAGTTACTGCTGCTTTTCCTGCTTCTGCCATTGAAGTGTGTGTTGGGCAGCGGCGAGCAGATGCTTTTGGGGCTAAGTCCTGCTTTTCTCTTTCTGAGCATGCCCAGGGCAAGATCTCCCGTTGGAGATCGAGGGTCAAATGCTCAGGTACTACAGCACATCCCATTGGTCCTCCAGGATGGTCCTGAAAGGGCAAAACTTTGGTAGCAGCTTCCCATTGGTCCTTTATTGGAAGGTCCTGAACGTGCTGCAACTATATAAGCTGCGCATGACCGCACGGCCATGCGCTAGTATAGACTTGATAATGTGTGTGTGATGATGGATGTATGTCGATGGATGAAAGCTCCCAAATCATTCCCATTCCTAGTGTTGTTGACTGGTCGCGAATGAAGGATTGCTATCTAGCGCCCGACTTAGCCATCAGCACGTAAACACACAATACAGCGTCTTATTGCTGTGACCGCCAGTGTGGCGCCGTGTGCTTTCACAGCGCTTTCCTGACCCAAGCTTGGGTGGTTAGTTGCGTTCGCCAGTGCGGCACTGCATGCACTCTCATGCTTCTATTGCTGTCACTCTGACACCCCAGTAGCGGTGTCGAGCACATGAGGTCTATGTACTCAAATCCTGTGTCTTGGGATTGAGTTCTGAGACTCCTTGCTTGCACTCTTGGTGCGGTACCGTGGTCCTGTGATGCAACAGGGATCGCTTCCTTCACACAGGGTGAAGTTAACCCGTGTGTGTATTCACTTTGTACCGCCATATAGTCCGTCATTACTTGGCAGCAGGTTCCATCTCTGCACGGTGGACCCCGAGCTGCGTACACACCATACTCTATCTGTCTTATTATTTGGTGCGTTCCGCTAGCCCTAACACTTTTAGGTTTAGTCTTCGGTCAAGAACTTCCAGCCCTAACTAGTTTTCACGTAGCCAAGTAGGGTTTGACACACAATTTTGACCTGAGTCATTCCCCACATGACATGACAATGTAAGGAGAAGTCAACACCTCTTCCCAGCCCTCTGTATATTCTACTTATTACCAAGTTTTCTTCCAAAAATACAATTTGAATTCCTCCAGTGCTGTATTTAAATGTAGATGGCCCTGTGGCATCTGTGCCTCCTCTTTGCTCCTAATCACTGTCCTCTGGCTTTGATTGATGTGGATGATTCGTCTTGGGTCATCCACATAACAAAATTAGATTTTGTAGTCTTGTAGGCCTGCACAGGTGCACTTTGCTATGTCCTACTGCAGGCACAGCACAAAATATCACTGCACAAGGGTCAAATGACAATTCTGGCTCCAACGTACCTGGTCATCGGAAATGACGCCATAGGGAGGATGCCCACCTGACTTGGCCATCTGCATCTAAAATACAGTGCGGGAACAATTCAAATGGTATTTTAGGTGCTAAACGGGAAGTCAGGAGATGATAGACATGTTTGTGGAATGCAGCACAGGAGCAGATAAAGGTGGTTGCATTTGTTTATAGACTCAAAAAACGGCATCGGGTAAATTCAAGTAAATTTGTCCAAAATGAATTTTGGTAGATTTGCTCATCCCAAGTTCTTTTTATTGTTCCTTCTTTTTGCTACCTGGGATGGTGGCACCTGATTCAAGGACATGGCTTGGAGCTTACTGACTTATATAGAGAAGTCCCTTTTGCTGAGAAGTGTTGCTGAGAAACCCTTAGTTACTGTCACAAAATACAGATGCACTGGTGTGGACTGTGACATTGTATAGATGGTGCAGTAAACACTAAGGTTGAGCGACCCTTACTTTTATAGGATCGGGTCGGGTTTCACGAAACCCGACTTTCTCAAAAGTCGGGTCGAGTGAAATCGGCCGATCCTATAAAAAAGTCGGGGTCGGGGTCGGCCGAAACCCGAAACCCAATGCATTGCAATGGGTTACTATGGTTCCCAGGGTCTGAAGGAGAGGAAACTCTCCTTCAGGCCCTGGGATCCATATTTAAGTGTAAAAGAAAGAATTAAAATAAAAAATATTGCTATACTCACCCTCTGACGCGCCTTGGTACTAACCGGCAGTCTTCCTTCCTTAGAATCAGCGCTTGAAGGACCTTCGGTGACGTCGCGGCTTGTGATTGGTCGCGCGACGGCCCATGTGACCGCTCACGCGACCAATCACAAGCCGCGACGTCACCGAAGGTCCTTCAAGCACTGATTCTTAGGAAGGAAGGCTGCCGGAAAGAAGCAGGGCGCGTCCGAGGGTGAGTATATTCTTATTAGGTATATACTCACCCTCGGACGCGCCCTGCTTCTTTCCAGCAGCCTTCCTTCCTAAGAATCAGCGCTTGAAGGACCTTCAGTGACGTCGCGGCTTGTGATTGGTCGCGTGAGCAGTCACATGGGCCGTCACGCGACTAATCACAAGCCGCGACGTCACCGAAGGTCCTTCAAGCGCTGATTCTAAGGAAGGAAGACTGCCGGTTAGTTCCAGGGCGCGTCAGAGGGTGAGTATAGCAATATTTTTTTTTTTAATTCTTTCTTTTACACTTAAATATGGATTCCGATACTGATTTCCGATATTGCAAACATATCGGAACTCGGTATCGGAATTCCGATACCAGATTCAGAAGATCGCAGACCTCATGGCCGACCCCACATAGGGGTCGGGTCGGGTTTCATGAAACCCGACCTTGCCAAAAGTTGGCGACTTCTGAAAATGGCCGACCCGTTTCGCTCAACCCTAGTAAACACTATACAATCAGAATATTATAGAGAATCTGTCAGCTGAATCATGCTGCCCAAACCACAAGCACGAGCAGCATAAATCAGAGCCTGGGTAAATTGGAATATACTTGGCAGATCCGGCTAAGGATCGCAGATGGACACAAAACTAGTCTGATGCCACCTCAGCCGGCATTTTCTGGCTAGAAGTGATTGACGAGTTTCTACGAGTTTTGTCACCAGTGGTCACAACTCACCTGACTAAAATATTTAACCTCTCTCTTTCCTCAGGCATCTTTCCCTCCTCATTTAAACATGCCATCATTACCCCTTTACTTAAAAAGCCATCCCTGGACCAGAACTGCACGGCTAACTACAGACCTGTCTCTAACCTTTCCTTCATCTCTAAACTCCTGGAACGCTTGGTCCACTCCCGTCTAATCCGCTATCTCTCGGATAACTCTCTTCTTGACCCCTTACAATCTGGTTTCCGCTCTTTACACTCCACTGAAACTGCCCTCACTAAAGTCTCTAATGACCTAATAACAGCTAAATCCAAAGGTCATTGCTCTCTGCTGATTCTCCTGGATCTATCTGCCGCATTTGATACTGTGGATCACCAGCTCCTTCTCCCCATGCTCCGCTCCATAGGCCTCAAGGACACAGCCCTCTCCTGGTTCTCCTCCTACCTCTCTGACCGCTCCTTCACTGTATCTTTTGCCGGCTCCTCTTCCTCTCCTTGACCCCTTACTATCGGGGTTCCGCAGGGCTCAGTCCTGGGCCCTCTCCTCTTCTCTCTATACACTGCCCCTATTGGACAAATAATCAGCAGATTTGGGTTCCAGTACCATCTCTATGTTGACGACACCCAGTTATACACTTCTTCCCCCGACATCACCCCTACCCTAATTCAAAATACCAAGAATTGTCTGTCTGCTGTCTCTAACATCATGTCCTCCCTCTATCTGAAACTAAATCTCTCCAAAACTGAACTACTTGTGTTTCTCCCTTCTACTAAACTCACTCTACTCAACATCGAAATTACCCTGGAGGGTTCAACCATAACTCCCAAGCAGCATGCCCGCTGTCTTGGGGTGATATTCGACACCGAACTTTCCTTTACTCCCTATATCCGATCACTCGCTCCTGTCACCTGCATCTTAAAAACATCTCCAGAATCCGACCTTTTCTCACCTTTGAAACTGCTAAGACTCTTACTGTCGCTCTCATTCATTCTCGTCTGGACTACTGCAACTCTCTTCTAATCGGTCTCCCTCTTTCCAAACGTTCTCCTCTCCAATCCATCTTGAATGCAGGAGCCAGGGTCATATTTCTGTTCAACCGCTTCACCGATGCCTCCATCTTGTGCCAGTCATTATATTGGCTACCCATTCGCTACAGGGTCCAGTATAAACTCATCTCTCTTACCCACAAAGCTCTCCACAGTTCTGCACCGCCTGATATCTCCTCTCTCATCTCCGTCTATCGCCCTACACGTGCCCTACGTTCTACAAATGACCTAAGACTAACATCCCCCGTAATCCGAACCTCGCACCTCTGTCTCCAAGACTTCTCTCGTTCTGCGCCAGCTCTCTGGAATGCACTTCCCCAGACGATCAGACTAATACCTAGCCCCGACCTATTCAAGCGCACTTTAAAAACCCATCTCTTCAAACAAGCCTACCACATCAACTACTCAGTAAACTAACTTTGTCCTGTTCCCTCCTTCCAAATATTATCTGCATGTGAATCTGCACCCTACTATTCATCTGTCTCCACACCCTCCATGCACACGATAACTGCACTTGATACTTGACTATTGTACTTAAACACACGGGCTGATGACCGGATCATGCAGCTTCATATGAAAATCCCTATTTATTATAATTGCCAGACCTGAAATAACAAGCACTTTTCACCTATTGTGTCCCCCCATTTCCTTGTAGATTGTAAGCTTGCGAGCAGGGACCTCACCCCTAATGTCACTGGTTAAATTGTCTTAACTTATACTGAATTTATTGTCTGTACATGTCCCCGCTTAATTGTAAAGTGCTGCGGAATATGTTGGCACTATATAAATAAAAATTATTATAATATTATTATTCTCCAATAATGAGACAACTGTCAATTACCTGCAGTGGTGCTTGTAAAAGCTGGTCTGAGGCAGCGCTGTACTAAGACTAGAGTCTTATCTAAGACTATCGTTCCTGACTGGGAAATCAAAGAAAATTTGGTTGGAAATGCCATAGTATTTCACACATAAATACACCTGTCTTCCTGTCTGTAACAGCCTCTGATTCATGCTGCCTTCCGTTATAGCATGAATTAGCTCACAGGTTTACTTTAACTACTTCCCAACATGTTACATCCATGTCCATTAAATTTTGGGTGCAGGAGTATGGAACAGATGTGGAGCAGGCCATTTAGCTTAGACTAGAGTTGAGCGACCTTGACCTTTTTAGAGTCGAGCCGGGTTTTGCGAAACCCGACTATGTCCAAAGTCGGGTCGAGTGAAATCGGCCGATTATGACGTAAAGTCGGGATCGACCGAAACACGAAACCCAATGCAAGTCAATGGGGCAGCATAGTCGGCAGTGAGTGGGGGCCAGGAAAACACCTAGAGTGCCCATTTTAATGTCAAAACCATCCATTCTTCTTAATGAAGCTTGTCAAGCGTAATTTACCTTATAATAATTGGAAGGCATTTGAAATTGGGGGTCATTTGGCTAAAGTTGTGGGGGGTAGGGCTGGTTCAAGTAATTAGTGGGCCCAGGAAATCTGGACCACGTCACGGCAGTGGAGCAGGGAGAGGTAAGTATTTCAACTTTGCAAGTGCTGTGAACCTGAGCAAGCAGGGGGGGCCCACTCGTTGGCATTGGCACTGGCACAGGGCCCCTCAAAGTACAGCGGTGTGTTTGCACGGCGGTGGCGCCTCCCACCGGCATGAACACTTTTGCGTACTATGAGAGGCCCTGTGCCAGTGACGTCGCCAACTAGTATTCCTCCCCCCACCTGATGAAGGAACCTGCACTTTCATCTGCACCTTCCTCTTTGTCCCCGTGTAAGGTGGTATGGTATGCGGGAAGAGCAACCTGACTTTCAGCAGGGTCACAATGTTGTTGTGTAGCGTGCACGGGGAATGTTGCGTTATGGGTCAATGTACCAGCAGACTCATCTATCACTGGCTGGGCAATGGGCACGATGAAGTGGAAACACAGATATAGGCCCAAAGAAGAAAGTGGGCTAAATGCAGTTCAAAATTGGTAACACAGGAATAACCAGGGGGCATTGCAGTGGAGGACAACTGGAATGAGAGGCTGACACAGAGAGTAGGGCCAAATCAGTAAGTAGTCGAAATGCAGTTCAAAATTGGCAACCGTAGTAAACAGGCGGCACAGCTTTGTTCAGTGGAGGAGAACAGCAAGGAGTGGCAGACACCGATAGTAGGCCCCAAACCAACTAGTACGCCAAATGCAGTTGTTCCATTTAACCACAATTTAATGAGAGCCTGAAGATAGAAGCTCAGGAAAGGCAACCTGGGGAACACCTTGGAGTGTAACACACCATCTCTCTCCACCCCATACCCATTTTGTATGGCCTAATGCAGTGTACTTTTCTACAACTACTAAACGAGAGTCGGAAGACCGAAGCAATGGCAAGGAAACCTGGGGAACACCTTAGAGTGTAACACACCCTCTCTCTACACCCCATACCCAATTTGAAGGTCTAATGCAGTGTAGTTTCCAAGAACTACTAAACGAGAGCCGGAAGATCGAAGCTCAGGAAAGGCAACCTGGGGAACACCTTGGAGTGTAACACACCCTCTCGCTACACCCCATACCCAATTTGAAGGCCTAATGCAGCGTAGTTTCCAACAACTACTAAACGAGAGCCGGAATATCGAAGCTCAGGAAAGGCAACCTGGGGAACACCTTGGAGTGTAACACACCCTCTCTCTACACCCCATACCCAATTTGAAGGCCTAATGCAGTGTAGTTTCCAAGAACTACTAAACGAGAGCCGGAAGATCGAAGCTCAGGAAAGGCAACCTGGGGAACACCTTGGAGTGTAACATAACGTCTCTCTACACGACGGAAGGGCTGATTCTTAGGAAGGAAGGCTGTTGGAAATAAGCATTGCGCGTCCGAGGGTGATTAGATTCTTATTAGGTATATACTCACCCTCGGACGCGCCCTGCTTCTTTATTTGGAATGAATGTTTATTTGCAATGTGGTGTTGACTTTCTCTATTATTTTGGTAATTAATGATTTTATTATTTTCATTATTTTGCATCTTCTCGGCAATAATATAAAGAAGACGCGACAGGACAACACTCGGTGGATGCCATATGTGTGTTTTCAATTTAAAAAAACTTTCAGTTAACTACTTGCAGGAGAAAGTAATTGTAGCTGGTGGCCATTTTTAGTACTGTACCAGATTTTAGTTGTGTGTTTGTTTTTAATGTTAAAATGTCTGCATTTGATATCTCACCAGTATTTTCTTTTTTATAAGCAAAATACTTATTTTTATATTTTCTGATGTTGGTTCCAGGGGTACACGGCCAGCAGTGCCCTGGTCAGTGTAGTAGTAGTTGAAAGAATGGACCGCAGACAGGCATCGAAGGCCTAAAATAAAAACACATGGCTGTAGGCAATTTTAAATTGGTTCCAGGGGTACACGGACAGCAGTGGTGTGGTCAGTGGAGGCCTAGTGGAAGGAGTGACCGCAGACAGGCATCGAAGGCCTAAAATAATAACACATGGCTGTAGGCAATTTTAAATTGGTTCCAGGGGTACACGGGCAGCAGTGACCTGGTCAGTGTAGTAGTAGTTGAAAGAATGGACCGCAGACAGGCATCGAAGGCCTAAAATAAAAAAATTGGGCTGGCTGTAGGCAATTTTAAATTGGTTCCAGGGGTACACGGGCAGCAGTGGTGTGGTCAGTGGAGGCCTAGTGGAAGGAGTGACCGCAGACAGGCTTCCAAGGCCTAACATAACAAACTTTGGCTGGCTGTAGGCACTTTTAAATTGGTTCCAGGGGTACACGGGCAGCAGTGGTCTGGTCAGTGGAAGTCTAGTGGAAGGAGTGACCGCAGACAGGCTTCCAAGGCCTAACATAACAAAATTGGGCTGGCTGTAGGCACTTTAAATTGGTTCCAGGGGTACATGGGCAGCAGTGTATGGTCAGTGGAAGTCTAGTGGAAGGAGTGACGGCAGACAGTCTTCGAAGGCCTAACATAACAAAATTGGGCTGACTGTAGGCACTTTTAAATTGGTTCCAGGGTAACACGGCCAGCAGTGGCCTGGTCAGTGTAGTAGTTGTAGAAAGAAGGGACCGCAGACAGGCTTCGAAGGCCTAACATAACAAAAATGTCAAAACAATGGTATTGTCAGTGCCAGGCATTGAAGGATGTCAGCGCCTAGACTACACATTGGTGAAGCTGTGAGAGATAATTTTGCTAGTGGTAGAGCACTGTTTGAGCTGGGGGGGGGAACTGTCTTGTGGCCGGCGTTACAGGCACAGGGCCCCTCATATTACAACGGTGTGTCTGACGTTGGGTGCGCACCACCACCGCCAGAGACACTTTATTGTACTATGAGGGACCCAGTGGCAGTGCCGTCGACCAAAAGCGGCCACACCCACCTCTTCAGACAAACAGCACTCTCAAGGGTCCAAGCGCAAAGTGGCGATAGCACGGCCCCGTGTGGGGAGTTTGGCCATTTCGTGAGGTGGAAACATGTCGTATGCTGGACAATCAGGTGAAGAAAATTACGAGATTGGAAAAGTCATTCAGAATAGTCCACAGGCAAGACCTTTTCATAGGAAAGCTAGGTGTCAGCCGGGCAGGGTGGGGCAAAAGATTTTGAAATCCAGTTGTGGTTCATTTTAATGAAGGTTAGATCATCTACATTTTGGGTAGCCAGACGAGTCCTTTTTTCTGTTAGTATTGAACCTGCAGCACTGAATACTCTTTCTGATAGGACACTAGCTGCCGGGCAAGCAAGCTCCTGCAATGCATATTCTGCCAATTCTGGCCAGGTGTCTAATTTGGATGCCCAGTAATCAAATGGGAATGACGGTTGAGGGAGAACGTCGATAAGGGATGAAAAATAGTTTGTAACCATACTGGACAAATGTTGTCTCCTGTCACTTTGAATTGATGCTGCAGTACCTGTCCTGTCTGCGGTCATAGAAAAATCACTCCACAACCTGGTCAGAAAACCCCTCTGGCCAACGCCACTTCTGATTTCTGCCCCTCTAACACCTCTGGTCTGCTGGCCCCTGGAGCTCGTGTGAGAACGATCACGGGCGCTGTGTGCAGGGAATGCCAGAAGCAAACGGTCAACAAGAGTTGATTGTTTTGTTGCTAATATTAGTTCCAAGTTCTCATGTGGCATAATATTTTGCAATTTGCCTTTATAGCGAGGATCAAGGAGGCAGGCCAACCAGTAATCGTCATCGTTCATCATTTTTGTAATGCGTGTGTCCCTTTTGAGGATACGCAAGGCATAATCCGCCATGTGGGCCAAAGTTCCCGTTGTCAAATCTGCGGTTGTGCTTGGTTGAGGGGCAGTTGCAGGCAAATCTACGTCACTTGTGTCCCTCAAAAAACCAGAACCCGGCCTTGCCACGCCACCAATTTCCCGTGCCCCCGGGAAAGCTTCCTCATTAAAAATATACTCATCCCCATCATCCTCCTCATCCTCCACCTCCTCTTCGCCCGGTACCTCGTCATGTACACTGCCCTGACCAGACAATCGCTGACTGTCATCAAGGCTTTCCTCTTCCTCTGGTGCAGACGCCTGATCCTTTATGTGCGTCAAACTTTGCATCAGCAGACGCATTAGGGGGATGCTCATGCTTATTATGGCGTTGTCTGCACTAACCAGCCGTGTGCATTCCTCAAAACACTGAAGGACTTGACACATGTCTTGAATCTTCGACCACTGCACACCTGACAACTCCATGTCTGCCATCCTACTGCCTGCCCGTGTATGTGTATCCTCCCACAAAAACATAACAGCCCGCCTCTGTTCGCACAGTCTCTGAAGCATGTGCAGTGTTGAGTTCCACCTTGTTGCAACGTCTATGATTAGGCGATGCTGGGGAAGGTTCAAAGAACGCTGATAGGTCTGCATACGGCTGGAGTGTACAGGCGAACGGCGGATATGTGCGCAAAGTCCACGCACTTTGAGGAGCAGGTCGGATAACCCCGGATAACTTTTCAGGAAGCACTGCACCACCAGGTTTAAGGTGTGAGCCAGGCAAGGAATGTGTTTCAGTTGGGAAAGGGAGATGGCAGCCATGAAATTCCTTCCGTTATCACTCACTACCTTGCCTGCCTCAAGATCTACAGTGCCCAGCCACGACTGCGTTTCTTGCTGCAAGAACTCGGACAGAACTTCCGCGGTGTGTCTATTGTCGCCCAAACACTTCATAGCCAATACAGCCTGCTGACGTATGCCAGTAGCTGCCCCATAATGGGAGACCTGGTGTGCAACAGTGGCAGGTGCGGATGGAGTGTTTGTGCGACTGCGGTCTGTGGACGAGCTCTTGCTTCTGCAGGAGGACGAGGAGGAGGAGGAGGAGGGGGTGCGAACGGCTACAGACAACTGTTTACTAGACCGTGGGCTAGGCAGAACTGTCCCAAACTTGCTGTCCCCTGTGGACCCTGAATCCACCACATTTACCCAGTGTGCCGTGATGGACACGTAACGTCCCTGGCCATGCCTACTGGTCCATGCATCTGTTGTCAGGTGCACCTTTGTGCTCACAGATTGCCTGAGTGCATGGACGATGCGCTCTTTAACATGCTGGTGGAGGGCTGGGATGGCTTTTCTGGAAAAAAAGTGTCGACTGGGTAGCTCGTAGCGTGGTACAGCGTAGTCCATCAGGTCTTTGAAAGCTTCGCTTTCAACTAACCGGTAGGGCATCATCTCTAACGAGATTAGTCTAGCTATGTGGGCGTTCAAACCCTGTGTACGCGGATGCGAGGCTAAGTATTTCCTTTTTCTAACCATAGTCTCATGTAGGGTGAGCTGGACTGGAGAGCTGGAGATCGTGGAACTAGCGGGGGTGCCGGTGGACATGGCAGACTGAGAGACGGTGGGAGATGGTATTGTTGCCGCCGGTGCCCTAGATGCAGTGTTTCCTACTACGAAACTGGTGATTCCCTGACCCTGACTGCTTTGGCCTGGCAAAGATACCTGCACAGATACAGCAGGTGGTGCGCTAAATGGTGGTCCTACACTGCCGGAAGGGATGTTGCGTTGATGACTAGCTTCATTGGCCGAGGGTGCAACAACCTTAAGGGACGTTTGGTAGTTAGTCCAAGCTTTCAAATGCATGGTGGTTAAATGTCTATGCATGCAACTAGTATTGAGACTTTTCAGATTCTGACCTCTGCTTAAGGAAGTAGAACATTTTTGACAGATGACTTTGCGCTGATCAATTGGATGTTGTTTAAAAAAATGCCAGACTGCACTCTTTCTAGCATCGGATACCTTTTCAGGCATTGCAGACTGAGCTTTAACCGGATGGCCACGCTGTCCTCCACCAGGTTTTGGCTTTGCCACGCGTTTTGGGCAAGATACGGGCCCGGCAGATGGAACCTGTGGCGATGTTGATGCCTGCTGCGGCCCCTCCTCCTCCTCTGCTTCAGAACTGCTGCCGCCTGCACCCTGTTCCCCCAATGGCTGCCAATCGGGGTCAAGAACTGGGTCATCTAATAACTCTTCTTGTACCTCCTGCGCAACTTCGTCTGTGTCACCGTGTCGTTCGGTGGTATAGCGTTCGTGATGGGGCAACATAGTCTCATCAGGGTCTGATTCTTGATCAGCACCCTGCGAGGGCAATGTTGTGGTCTGAGTCAAAGGACCAGCATAGTAGTCTGGCTGTGGCTGTGCGTCAGTGCACTCCATGTCAGATTCAATTTGTAATGGGCATGGACTGTTAACTGCTTCACTTTCTAAGCCAGGGACGGTATGTGTAAAGAGCTCCATGGAGTAACCCGTTGTGTCGCCTGCTGCATTCTTCTCTGTTGTTGTTTTTGCTGAAGAGGACAAGGAAGTGACTTGTCCCTGACCGTGAACATCCACTAACGACGCGCTGCTTTTACTTTTACCAGTTTCACGAGATGAGGCAAAAGAGCTAGAGGCTGAGTCAGCAAGATAAGCCAAAACTTGCTCTTGCTGCTCCGGCTTTAAAAGCGGTTTTCCTAATCCCTGAAAAGGGAGCGTTCGAGGCCTTGTGTAGCCGGACGACGAACCTGGCTCCACAGCTCCAGACTTAGGTGCAATATTTTTTCCCCCACGACCACCTGATGCTCCACCACTACCACTACCCTCATTACCAGCTGACAATGAACGCCCCCGGCCACGACCTCTTCCACTAGACTTCCTCATTGTTTTAAAAACGTAACCAAACTAACGTTATTTGTTGCAGTCACACAACTTACACGGTGAGCTATAACTTCAGTATGATTTAGCTACCCCTTTACAGGTTGGTGAGACCACAGCGAAAATCAGGCCCAATGTTACACACTCTTTTTTTGGTGGCTGCAAATTAGAGAGATGCCCCACACGCAGGACTGTCACTGAAGCACAAATGTTAATATTAATGTCACACTATTATTTTTTTTTTATTTTTATTTTTTTCAGGAACACTTTAGAAACCCCCCCCAAAAAAAAAAAAAGATTTTTGCAGGGAGAATTTAGAAAACAAATGTAACAAACTATATGCTTTCTATGGGCCACTGAGTGAGAGATGACGCACACAGGAATCAGGAGTGGCACACAAGCCCAGAGGCCAATATTTTTCTACCAATGATTGATGGAGTTATTTTCTCTGGTAGATTTTGGAACCCAAATCAAGGAAAAAAAATGTAGGCTTTCTATGGACCACAATTGGAGAGAGAGAGAGAGAGAGAGAGAGATGGCACACCCAGGAGTCAAGACTGGCACACAAGCAGAAAGGCCAATATTAATCTCCCACTGTTTTTTTTGTTTTTTTTTTGTTTTTTTTTTTTCAGGGAGACTTTAGAAAAAAAAATAATAAAAAAAATATGATTTTATCAGGAAGAATTTAGAAACCAAATAAAATAAAATGATTTTTTCAGGGAGAATTTATAAAACAAATAAAAACAAAAATAGGCGTTCTATGGCCCACTGACTGAGAGATGACGCACACAGGAGTCAGGAGTGGCACACAAACCCAGAGGCCAATATTTTTCTACCAATGATTGATGTAGTTATTTTCTCTGGTAGATTTTAGAACCCAAATCAAGGAAAAAAAATATAGGCTTTCTATGGACCACAATTGGAGAGAGAGAGAGAGAGAGAGAGAGAGAGAGAGAGAGAGAGAGAGAGATGGCACACCCAGGAGTCAAGACTGGCACACAAGCAGAAAGGCCAATATTAATCTCCCACTGTTTTTTTTGGTTGTTTTTTTTTTTTTTTTTTCAGGGAGACTTTAGAAAAAAAAATAATAAAAAAAATATGATTTTATCAGGAAGAATTTAGAAACCAAATAAAATAAAATGATTTTTTCTGGGAGAATTTATAAAACAAATAAAACCAATAATAGGCGTTCTATGGCCCACTGACTGAGAGATGACGCACCCAGGAGTCAAGACTGGCACACAAGCAGAAAGGCCAATATTAATCTCCCACTGTTTTTTTTTTTTTTTTTCAGGGAGACTTTAGAAAAAAAAATAATAAAAAAAATGTGATTTTATCAGGAAGAATTTAGAAACCAAATAAAATAAAATGATTTTTTCAGGGAGAATTTAGAAAACAAATAAAACCAAAAATAGGCGTTCTATGGCCCACTGACTGAGAGAGAGAGAGAGAGAGATGGAACGCTTAGTACTGGCACACAAGCCCAAAGGGCAATATTAATCTCCCTTTTTTTTTCCAGGGAGAATTTCTAAAACCCAAAAAAAAAAAAAAATAGGCTTTCTATGGCCCACTATTTGTGAGAGAGATGGGACGCTCAGGACTGGCACAGATGGCACGCTCAGGACTGGCACAGAAGCCCAGAGGCCAATATTAATCTCCCTTTTTTTCTGGTAGAATTTATAAAACCAAAAAAAAATTTAAATAGGCTTTCTATGGCCCACTATTTGTGAGAGAGATGGCACGCTCAGGACTGGCACAGATGGCACGCTCACAACTGGCACACAAGCCCAGAGGCCAATATTAATCTCCCTTTTTTCAGGGAAAATTTATAAAACAAAAAAAAAAAATAAATAGGCTTTCTATGGCCCACTATTTGTGAGAGAGATGGCACGCTCAGGGCTGGCACAGATGGCACGCTCAGGACTGGCACACAAGCCCAGAGGCCAATATTAATCTCCCTTTTTTTCAGGGAGAATTTATAAAACCCCCAAAAAATATAAAATAGGCTTTCTATGGCCCACTATTTGTGAGAGAGATGGGACGCTCAGGACTGGCACAGATGGCACGCTCAGGACTGGCACAGAAGCCCAGAGGCCAATATTAATCTCCCTTTTTTTCTGGGAGAATTTATAAAACCAAAAAAAAATTTAAATAGGCTTTCTATGGCCCACTATTTGTGAGAGAGATGGCACGCTCAGGACTGGCACAGATGGCACGCTCACAACTGGCACACAAGCCCAGAGGCCAATATTAATCTCCCTTTTTTCAGGGAAAATTTATAAAACAAAAAAAAAAAATAAATAGGCTTTCTATGGCCCACTATTTGTGAGAGAGATGGCACGCTCAGGGCTGGCACAGATGGCACGCTCAGGACTGGCACACAAGCCCAGAGGCCAATATTAATCTCCCTTTTTTTCAGGGAGAATTTATAAAACCCCCAAAAAAAATAAAATAGGCTTTCTATGGCCCACTATTTGTGAGAGAGATGGGACGCTCAGGACTGGCACAGATGGCACGCTCAGGACTGGCACAGAAGCCCAGAGGCCAATATTAATCTCCCTTTTTTTCTGGGAGAATTTATAAAACCAAAAAAAAATTTAAATAGGCTTTCTATGGCCCACTATTTGTGAGAGAGATGGCACGCTCAGGACTGGCACAGATGGCACGCTCACAACTGGCACACAAGCCCAGAGGCCAATATTAATCTCCCTTTTTTCAGGGAAAATTTATAAAACAAAAAAAAAAATTAAATAGGCTTTCTATGGCCCACTATTTGTGAGAGAGATGGCACGCTCAGGGCTGGCACAGATGGCACGCTCAGGACTGGCACACAAGCCCAGAGGCCAATATTAATCTCCCTTTTTTCAGGGAAAATTTATAAAACAAAAAAAAAAATTAAATAGGCTTTCTATGGCCCACTATTTGTGAGAGAGATGGCACGCTCAGGGCTGGCACAGATGGCACGCTCAGGACTGGCACACAAGCCCAGAGGCCAATATTAATCTCCCTTTTTTTCAGGGAGAATTTATAAAACCAAAAAAAAAAATAAATAGGCTTTCTATGGCCCACTATTTGTGAGAGAGATGGCACGCTCAGGGCTGGCACAGATGGCACGCTCAGGACTGGCACACAAGCCCAGAGGCCAATATTAATCTCCCTTTTTTTCAGGGAGAATTTATAAAACCCCAAAAAAAATAAAATAGGCTTTCTATGGCCCACTATTTGTGAGAGAGATGGCACACTCAGGACTGGCACACAAGCCCAAAGGCCAATATTAATCTCCCACTGTATTTTTATCAGGGAGAATTTATACACCCCACAAAAAAAAATACAGAAAAATGAAAAGGCTTTCTATGGCCCACTATGTGAGAGAGATGGCACACACAGGGATGGCACTCTAGCAGAAATGCCAAATTGCCAATCTTAATCTCCCACCAAAAAAAAAAACAAAAAAAAAAACAGGGAATGTCCTACAATTACTATCTCCCTGCCTGCAGTAATCTCAGCCAGGTATGGCAGGCAGCTACTATCTCCCTGCCTGCAGTAATCTCAGCCAGGTATGGCAGGCAGCAATAAGGAGTGGACTGATGCACAAATGAAATAAAAAGTGTGGACAAACAAAAAAGATAGCTGTGCAGAAAGGAAGGAACAAGAGGATTTGTGCTTTGAAAAAAGCAGTTGGTTTGCACAGCGGCGTACACACAGCAATGCAGCTATCAGGGAGCCTTCTAGGGCAGCCCAATGAGCTACAGCGCTGAGGGGAAAAAAAAAAAAAAAAAAACTTCCACTGTCCCTGCACACCGAGGGTGGTGTTGGACAGTGCAAATCGCTGCAGCACAAGCGGTTTTGTGGTTAATGGACCCTGCCTAACGCTATCCCTGCTTGTGACAAAGCGGCAGCAACCTCTCCCTAAGCTCAGATCAGCAGCAGTAAGATGGCGGTCGGCGGGAACGCCTCTTTATAGCCCCTGTGACGTCGCAGACAGCAAGCCAATCACTGCAATGCCCTTCTCTAAGATGGTGGGGACCAGGACCTATGTCATCACGCTGCCCACACTCTGCGTTTACCTTCATTGGCTGAGAAATGGCGCTTTTCGCGTCATTGAAACGCGACTTTGGCGCGAAAGTCGCGTACCGCATGGCCGACCCCGCACAGGGGTCGGATCGGGTTTCATGAAACCCCGACTTAGCCAAAAGTCGGCGACTTTTGAAAATGTTCGACCCGTTTCGCTCAACCCTAGCTTAGACTTCTCCATACACTGTTGTGTTGGCTGTGTTAGACAAACAGTGATCTGAGCACAGTAAGACACCGGACAGAGTAATAAATAAATAATTTTTAGTATAGGAAATGGGGTAGCAATATAAAACTTGTTACACACCTGCCCTGGATCCAAGTTTTTCTCCCCTCTCACAAGTCCACTGAACTCTGTTGTGCTCTATATTGGGCTTTTTATGTGACCTAGCGTGCTCTCATGTGATCATTTGCCTGGGCGTAAGACACATACCTTGCTGTCTTGGTATTAAAACTTTTAGAGTTCCTAAGTCCTGTCTGATTGAGACATCGGCTAGCCGCTTTCCGGTCTTCTGTCTACATGTGGTCTCCAGTACCTCTGAACCTTGCTTCTCAGTCTTCTGTCTGCCTGCAGCCTCCAGTACATCCACTATCTTCTTCTCAGTCTGTAAGGGCTAGCGGAAAGCACCAAATAATTATAAGGATGGTATAAGGTGCGTTCGCAGCCCAGGGTCCACCGTGCAGAGGTGGAATCTGCTGCTGAGTGACAACGGACTATATGGCGGTATAATGTGGATACACACACGGGTTATCTTCACCCGGTATGAAGGAAGCGAACCCTGTTTCGTCACAGGGCCACGGTACTGCACAAAGAGCGCAAGCAAAGAGTTACAGAACTCTACCCCAAGACTCAGGGAAAGAGTTCCTCTAGACCTCTTGCGCTCAACACCGCTACTGGGGTGTCAGAGATTAATAGAACTATAAATTTACTGCACAAGAGTGCGTGCAGTGCCGCTCTGGCGGACGCCACCAACCACCCAGACTTGGGCCAGGAAAGCGCTCTATTAACGCACGGCGCCGCACTGGCGGTCACTGCTATCAGACGCTATATCATGTGCTAGCTCTGCGGGATAGCACTGTCAGGTGCTAGGTAGCTTCCACCATTCGCAAACAGTCAGCAACAATAGGGATGGGAATGATTCGGAGCTTTCATCCATCGACAGGCATATATCCACACACACACATTAATAAGTTTACACTAGTGCATGGCTGTGCGGCCATGCAAACCTTTTATAGCGTAAGCTCTCCGGGACCTTCCTAGTGGTCCAATAGGAGCTGCTACAGGACCTGAGCATGTGACCCCCGACCTCCAATGAGAGGTAGTCCCTTAGGCATGCTCAGAAGAAAAGCAGGACTTAGTCCCAGGGATGCCCGCTTGCCGCTGATCAGTACTGGTTACAATGGCTGAGCCTGGAAGGACAGCAGTAGCCAGCCGCACAGTATCAGCTTGAGCCAGACGCTGGGACCGACGTCTCTGCTGAGCAGGCTCCATTGCAGCTGGAGGAGAATGGAAGACCGCAGCGGAGATGGTTCGAGATTCCCCCTGTGCAGCGGCAGGAACTCGACACCTAACACAGTCTTCTGTCTAAGTAACAACCACAGATACACCAATCACTAAATGCCAATAAATAATAATATCAATATAAAACAAAATATGTATATTAGTGTCAGTGGCTAGTGTCCTGTGGAGAAAAAATGTGGAAAACACCAACGTACCAGGAGAGAACAACCACAGCCAATATGGAATAATCCAAGAAAAGCCACCAGGCAGGGATAAGATATAAGAATGTCTTTATTATATATAATTGGCAAGTATTAAACAATGGTAAAAATCGAAAAATGTGCGTCAGGATTGACGAAGGATTGAGATCCGAAACGCGCGTCGGGGTGCGCCTTTCCGGGACCTGGCTGACCCATTGCTACAGGTATATTAAAATACTACATATATTCCCCCTTTATTTATATTGGCCATACTGGCACTTGGCTCTTGCTGTGGTATTCAGGCTGCATTGGAGCTGGATAGTGGCAGCTTTCCTCTGTCTCCACACAGCATTGGTATCTTATGCTGTGTAACTACACAAACGCCCAGCTATTTACATATGACCATTTTTGGCGCTTTTGCACATTACAGTCTAGTTGTACACTGCTATTAACTCTGTATTTGCTTGATCTATGCACTTTTCTGTGTTAGTTACAATTCCTACGGTCCCTGCACAATTTTGCACATTGCACTTTTTTGCACTATACACTTTATGGCATACTACAATATGCCATATTAATAATTTTTTTCATAAAAAAAAATTTTTTCATACAAAGTTTTCCCTTTTTTTTGGCACTTTATATTGCAGCTTCTTGCATGTACATCTTGGCAATTGTGACCAAGTTGTTTTTTGCTATAATTTGCACATATTACATTACAGAATGTCCATGATGGGTATATGTAATCTCTGGGCCATATGATTTCAGTTCTTTATATATTTTCTCTGGGGGTTGTATGAACCTGTTATTCTATATATATTTATATATTTCCTTCGGGTCAGCCTGTACCATCTTTTATTGATTTTAATTACTAATTATATTGTCCTCTTGTGCACACATTTTTCGATTTTTACCATTGTTTAATACTTGCCAATTATATATAATAAAGACATTCTTATATCTTATCCCTGCCTGGTGGCTTTTCTTGGATTATTCCATATTGGCTGTGGTTGTTCTCTCACAGTCTTCTGTCTGTCTGAGGCCACCAGTACCTATGATACCTGCTTCTTGTTCTCCTGTCTGCCTGCGGCCTCCATTACCTCTGCTACCTGCTTCCCATTCTTCTGTCTTCCAGTGGCCTGCAGTATATCTGCTACCTGCTTCTTGGTCTTCTGCCTGCCTGTCACCTCCAGTATTTTTGCTACCTGCTTCTTGGTCTTCTGCCTGCCTGCCACCTCCAGTATATCTGCTACCTGCTTCTTGGTCTTCTGTCTGCCTGCAACCTTCAGTACCTCTGTTACCTGCTTCTTGGTCTTCTGTCTGCCTGCAACCTCCAGTACCTCTGTTACCTGCTTCTTGGTCTTCTGTCTGCCTGCAACCTCCAGTACCTCTGTTACCTGCTTCTTGGTCTTCTGTCTGCCTGCAACCTCCAGTACCTCTGTTACCTGCTTCTAGGTCTTCTGTCTGCCTGCCACCTCCAGTATCTCTGTTACCTGCTTCGCAGTCTTCGGTCTGCCTTCAGCATCCAGTACTTCTGCCATCTGCTTACCCTATGCTTCAGGTGACTGCTGCTTCGATGCCCGTATGCCCACTGGGTCCTTGAGCTTGGAGGATCCATCTCACTTTGTGAGCCAAAACTATACATTTCCTCAATTTTTACAATATCATAAAATTACTCATTTTTAGTATCAATTGCATTTGGCCAACTAACAGGAAGCCCAAAAGACCTTTCTAGAAACGTGTGAATTTTAGATGATAACTGGATCACTTTTGCATGACACCAATTTCCAATCTCCTCTATCAACCCCCACACTTGTGCCCAGCTTCTTCCACTACTCTGATCAATAACTATTAAGTGCTATGTTCTAAAATTAACAAAACTCCTTTGTTATATTTCCAAAACTGAATTCTGAGACTTCAGTGTATCACACGACTCTTAAGTTTCCATATAACTATTCTTAATCTTGTAAACTCTTACGGACTACATCTTTCGTTAAATATAAATTAGTTAATAAATACCAGAAGCCGCAATAACAACGATAACCTAAAGTCAAAGCAAGTTACGGCTCTAAAGGGAAAAGGGATGAAATGTTTATTTGTTACTTAATACGGGGGATATTACGAAGCCATTAGACGCTTCTCAGGTTTGTACTGTTCTTCCCGGGAAGCCTAATAATGATGTAGTGGGCTTGTTAATCGATCAAAGCCGGATAGTTCATGTTGATCCTTTCCACTTGGCTCGGTGCCTATCTTTACCGGGCCCCCTGTTGTACTGCACGGCTGCTGCGGTCTAATTGAAATCCTCTGCTTCCGCAGACCTGATTGACATCTAGGTGAAAACAGCTCTTAATACATCTGTAAGTGGAAATCATTTAAAGCGGCTCAGCTCGGTTTCGCACGTTCCTTCCTCCCACAGCACTCCCTTCGTTTTGTGAAGTTTCCTTTGAGTTTCCATTTCAAGGGAAGATTAATCTAACAGTAAATTATATTTTCAGCCTCAGTTAAAAAGTCTGTCATTGTAAATTTTCTCAGAGCTTGAAACTTGTAATTGCTTCCCCGTCTTATTTTTCTTTTTTCTACTTTTGTCATACCAGTCACACTAGAGATGACAATATTTACTATGCGGGATACACATACAGTAATTAACGTTTCATGTTGGGGAACTGGCGCTCTTTAAAGGGAATCTGTCAGCGGGTTTTTGCTATGTAATCTGAAGACAGCATGAGGTAGGGGGTTAAAACACAGATTTCAGCGATGTGTTACATGTCTGGCTGTGTGCCGTTATTTACCTACAATGAAGGTTTTATCACCTGGTAAATATTATTGTGGGACAACAGCAGTTACAGCAGCACGTGAATGCTAGTCCGACTCCGCCCCTCCTTTGATTAGCAGCTTACTTTCTATAGAGAGTGTACATTGAGAGCCTGGTGGGGGCGGGGTTAGCTTTCTCAGCTCTGCTTCATGCTAAATCTAAGAACTCTGATTGTGTCACAAGCCCTGGCTCAGTGGATAGCACTGCAGCCTTGCAGTGCTGGAGACCTGGGTTCAAACCTCACCAAGGACAACTTCTGCAAAGAGTTTGTAGGTTCTCCCCGTGTTTGCGTGGGTTTCCTCCGAAATCTCCAGTTTCCTCCCACATTCCAAAGACATACAGATAGGGAATTTATATTGTGAGCCTCATTGGGGCAGCGATGATAAAATGTGCAAACTGTAAAACGCTGCGGAATATGTTAGCGCTATATAAAGATTATTTATTTAAGTGATACATTGTTGGATTCAGGGTCCTTTTCCCCACATCATGCTGCTCTCAGATGAGGTGGGAAAAACCTGCTGACAAATTCCCTTTAAGGACATAAGTATGCAATCTTATTGGCAATGCTCCTTGGGTAATAAAAGTATGCAAATTAGCTCACTCCAGGGGAAAGGAATTAACTCACAAGCGCCACCTATCGGAGGTGGCTTCCATATAAGTCAATGTCTAACACTTTGAGGAGTCTTTTACCATGATTAGCCAAGCTAGAAACTTTTTTAGGCTATGCTTGTATCACATTTGACCCTACATTCGAGAATTTTTCCGGGACCTCAATTTGAAGCTCTGAGACACAGGATTCGAACAGAAGCCCAAGTGGAGCAATTCATTATGATGAGGCAGATATCAATTTGTCTCCGTCTGGCCTCTGTTCTGACAGTCTCTGACTTTCAAAGGCAGAAATAAAGAAAAACACTGACGAAATGGAAGCCGAATGGAGTAGAAAGGAGCACTCCATCTGCCTCATTATAGTGAATGGTTCCATTGACGCTCCATTTGGAATTTTGTCTTAATGTCATTGACATGCGCCCCTGATGGAGCCTTAAACATGGAGCGAAACGCGTAAAACATGACTGACAGCCTCATCATGGGTTGCTTGATGCAATTTTAATGGAAGACTGGCTCTGCGGAGTATGCAGCATTATGGACACTGCTTTATGGGAATAAAAGTATGCAAATGAGCTCTCCCTAAAGTAAAGCCAGTGTGATCTGTTAGAGGTAGTTTTATATGTGGGGTTTTTCAACATAGATACAATCATTTCAA
The DNA here is from genome assembly GCF_032444005.1 of Ranitomeya imitator. Lineage (NCBI taxonomy): Eukaryota > Metazoa > Chordata > Amphibia > Anura > Dendrobatidae > Ranitomeya > Ranitomeya imitator. The sequence continues at coordinate 1,242,168,289 of NC_091282.1, read as the reverse complement.
TCATACGCCAGGCAGTAATGGCTGCCAATGTGCTTCTTTATCAGTCCACTGCCCTGGATTGACAGGTCTCTGCTGAAAATCGTATTTATTTATTCTAGAAAAAATATGAAACAATACTGTGATTTTTTAGGGACCCACTGACATCACATTGCAGTAATTATATATAAAAAATAATTAATTGTATAATTCTCTAGATGAGTAATTAAACATACCGTAATACTTTTTATTCTTAAACATTTAATTTTAATATATTGCCTCCACTGGCTATAGGTGGTACTGCGCTATTGCTAAAATTACCAAATAGACATAGTCTTTAATTTTTCCTTACGATGCTCATAACTAGATATAAGCACTTCACTGAGAGAATAAATATATACTCAGTTATATTAACTCACAGTATATTGTGATACAAGAGTTGTAAGTAGATCTGGGAAATATGTCAGAACCTTGTACATAAGCATTGATTACAACCATTCAGTATAGAACATCTCAAATATCTTGGGGAAATAACACTTGTAAAAGTACACATATGAAATACATGCGATCTGGGAATGCACCCTCCATGATCTTCATATGTTTGTGGGGTTATTGTTAAACCAGAAATAATATCTATCTATAATATATTTATCTATCTATCTATCTATCTATCTATCTATCTATCTATCTATCTATCTATCTATCTATCTATCTATATTATCTATCTATCTATCTATCTATCTATCTATCTATCTATCTATCTATCTATCTATCTATCTATCATCTATTTATCTATATATTATCTATCTATAATCTATCTATCTATCATCTATCTATAATCTATTTATCTATTATCTATCTATAATCTATTTATCTATCTATTATCTATCTATCTATAATCTATTTATTTATCTTTCTATCCATCTAACTATCTATCTATTATCTATAAGCAATCTATCTATCTATTATCTATTTATCTATCTATTATCTATCTATCTATCCATCTAACTATCTATCTATCTATTACCTATCTATCCATCTATCTATCTATTTTTCTATCTATCTATCTATCTATCTATCTATCTATCTATCTATCTATAATCTATCTATAATCTATATATCTATCTATTTATCCATCTATCTATCTATTATCTATTATCTATCTATCTATCTATCTATTTATCCATCTATCTATCTATTATCTATTATCTATCTATCTATCTATCTATCTATCTATAATCTATTTATCTATCTTTCTATCCATCTAACTATCTATCTATTATCTATAAGCAATCTATCTATCTATTATCTATCTATCTATCTATTATCTATCTATCTATCTATCTATCTATCTATCTATTATCTATCTATCTATCTATCTATCATCTATTATCTATAGCTATTATCTATCTATCTATCTATCTATCTATCTATCTATCTATCTATCATCTACCTATCTATTATCTATTTGTCTATTATCTATCTATTATCTATCTATCTATCTAGATTTAAGAGTAAAATAATTGTTTTTTATACTAGGTAACAATGAAAAACACATAGCTATAGTAAGTGAAAGATTTTCTTTAAAAGGATTGTCTATTATTAAAAATTGGTGTTAGAATGATTCACCAACAAGTACATCACAAAGTATTCCCCATATGAGCCCCAAATTATTAGTTGAAATGTGTGGCAGCAAGAGTAACAATCCCCTTCAGCACCCCTACAGATGAAGCAAGGGATTACACAGCTATATTTGGGTGCTCTTTATAGCTGTTTGCCACATACACTGCTCAAAAAAAAAATGAAGGGAACACTAAAGTCCCACATTCTAGATATCACTGACAGAAATATTCTAGTTTCAAATCTTGTTTCATTACATAGCAGAATGCGTAGAGAACAGTAAAGCATAAAAACGATCAATGTAAATCAAAATGATTTTTCCATGGAGAACTGGTGTTAGAATAATATGCATAATGAAAGTGGAAAATCAAATTACAGGTAGATCCAACTTCAGTGGAAATGCCACAAGAGAAGGAAATGATGCTCAGTAGTGTGTGTGGCCTCCACGTGCCTGTATGACCTCCCTACAATGCCTGGGCATGCTTCTGATGAGGCGGCAGATGTTCTCCTGAGGGATCTCCTCCCAGACCTGGATAAAAGTATCAGTCAGCTACTGGACAGTCTGTTGTGCAACAATTTGTTGGTGGATGGGTGGATGGTGTGAGACATGATGTCCCAGATGTGCGAGATTTCATTCAGGTCTTGGGAGTGGACAAGCCAAATCCATATCATCAATGCCTTCATCATGCAGGAACTGCTGACACACTCAGACACATGAGGCCTAGCAGTGGCATGCATCAGAAGGAACCTAGGGCCACCGCACCTGTATATGGTCTCACAATGGACCTGAGGATCTTTTCCCGGTGCCAAATGGCAGTCAGGCTACCTCTGGCAACCACATGCAGGGCTGTGCAGCCCTCTGATGAAATGCCACCCCACACCATTACTGACCCACTGCCAAACTGGTCATGCTGGAGGATGTTGCAGGCAGCAGAACGTTCTCCATGGCGTCTTCAGACTCTGTCATATCTGTCACATGTGCTCAGTGTGAACCTGCTCTCATCCGTGAAGAGCACAGGGCGCCAATGTCGAATTTCAAAATCTTGGTATTTTCTGGCAAATGCCAATCACTCTGCACGGTGTTGGGATGTACTGTAAGTCATGTGGGCGTCCGTCAGGCACCACCATAAATTAATGTATGACCTATGCGACACAACATCATCAACCTAGAAAACGGCAATGAAACGGTTCTACAATGCTGTCGTTCTATCACCGACTTATGAATCCTCATTTACTGGGGTGAGTTAAATTACAGTAAACTCTATTATGTATGAGCTGCCATTCATTTGGATAGTTATTGCTTTTATTGTTGCGTCCTATTGGCAGGATGATTTTACAGGGTAATAAATAAGATTTAGTAGCACCACAGGCAGGTGCCGCTCAGCAGGGCTCATCAGTCATTCTGATTTAACCCTACTGGATTTATTTTACAGATTTTGCACCCTATGAAAGTCTTCCCATCATCACTTCCAAAATTCACGGGTAATAAACATAATAAAGGGATAGTCTGTGGAGTAAACATTTTTTTTTAATTTTCTTCAAAATAATTTAAAAGAAAATAAACAAACTATGCTCATTAATGATCCTCCCATTGATCTAATTTGGAGGCTGGTCTCTGTTTCCAGCAAGAGATAAGGGACATGTGACTGCTGCAGCCAATTGCTGGATGTAGTGTGTCCACTGAGCCAGTGATTGGTTGCATCAATCACATGACTTCATCCTTCTACCATGATGTAGAGACCGGTGGGGCACCAGACAGCATTAGAACAGGAGAGGGGTGGTATGAATTTGTTCTTTACTAAATTTTTACTTTACTTATTATATTTTTTTTTTTTACTTGAATGCATTTATGTTTAACTAAAATAATTTCCAACAGCGTTTCATTAAATATTGTGAACATTTTAGCTTCTACAGCCGCTGAGTATCACTGTACATAACAGGCTGCAGAATGAGTTAGCAGGCAAATGAAGAAGTGATCCCCATTCTGATGAGAGGATTCGGCAATCTCTATATATTTCTTCTCTTGTATCTGATTTAGGGCTTGTTCTCATGTTGCGCTTTTCCTATTTTCAGATCTGCAGAATGTCAAAAATTTTCAGCATTTTTTGCAGAGTTATTCACCCATTCAATAAAATTTGAAAAAAAAAAAAAAAAAGCAAGTAAAAGCACAGGAAAAAAATACTGCAATGACACAGCAAAATTGTGCATATTTAAGCAGCATTTTTGTGCAGTAGAAAAATCTGCTGTAAATGCTGAATGCGTGCGCATAACTTTATAGAGGAAAATAACATTGAGAAGCGATTGTGAAATTTCATTTTGGCTATTCGCTCAAATTTAGTCAGGAAAATTGATTCACATCAATTTTTTTTTATGTACATGAAGTGTGTTTTTCTTTTAGGTCCCCAGTGCCTATTAATTTGGTGGAAAAAATGAAAATAAAATACATCTCCACACACCTGTCCTCATCTGGCCATCAGTCAGTTTCCTTTCCATACCATGTGACATTCTATTCCTCCATATTTACTCTAGTCCAGGGCTACCGGTAATGAGATGGCCTTTGATGTCACCATGCACGTGTGAAGCACTGAACGGTTAATCATGCCATCAAAGGTCTACTTAGAAGCTCCAGTGAATAACTAAGGTCATGTCCACACGATCACTAATGTACATCAATATTTGTAAGCCAAAATGAGGAGCAGAACAATGAGAAGAAAAGTATCATAGAAACATGAGGCTGCTGTAAAGCATACATTTGATCTTCTGTTAACTGACCAGAGAAGCGGCTAATCGAAGATATTTGTAGCCTCAAAAACTACCCCATAATTATGTACAGAAAATCTAATAAAAAAAATAAAAAATCTACTATCAGAAAATACAAAAGGATTAGAAATTAGAATGTTCTCAGTGGCTGCTGTGTGGGTGACACATTCTCTTTGAAAATGCAATGATCAGATCTGGAGGCTTAAATGAATACAACATAGGATCCGTCCTTTCCTCAACCCCCAATCTACTAAAATGCTTGTGCACGCCCTCATCATTTCCCGCCTTGACTACTGCAACATCCTTTTCTGTGGCCTCCCTGCTAACACCCTTGCACCTCTCCAGTCCATCCTTAACTCTGCTGCCCGACTAATCCATCTCTCTCCTCGCTACTCCTCCGCTTCCCCCCTCTGCAAATCTCTTCACTGGCTCCCATTCCCTCAGCGTATCCAGTTCAAATTGCTAATACTGACCTACAAAGCCATCCACAACCTGTCTCCTCCATATATCTCTGAACTAATCTCTCGATATCTTCCCTCACGTAATCTCCGGTCCTCCCAAGACCTCCTTCTCTCCTCCACACTTATTCGCTCCTCATCCAATCACCTCCAAGACTTCTCCCGAATATCCCCCATCCTCTGGAACTCTCTGCCCCAACACGTCCGACTATCAACCACAGTCGGATCCTTCAGACGGAACCTGAAAACTCATCTCTTCAGGAAAGCCTACAGCCTGCACTCACCCCGCTGCCTCCTCATCACTACCGAAGCTACCGCCTCACTAACACCGGAGCTACCGCCTCACCAACACCGGAGCTACCGCCTCACCAACACCGGAGCTCCTGCAACCCTCAACCTACTGTCTCCTTCCCCATAATCCTGTAGAATGTAAGCCCGCAAGTGCAGGGTCCTCGCCCCTCTGTATCAGTCCATCATTGTTAGTTTGTCCGTCCTTTCCTCAACCCCCAATCTACTAAAATGCTTGTGCACGCCCTCATCATTTCCCGCCTTGACTACTGCAACATCCTTTTCTGTGGCCTCCCTGCTAACACCCTTGCACCTCTCCAGTCCATCCTTAACTCTGCTGCCCGACTAATCCATCTCTCTCCTCGCTACTCCTCCACTTCCCCCCTCTGCAAATCTCTTCACTGGCTCCCATTCCCTCAGCGTATCCAGTTCAAATTGCTAATACTGACCTACAAAGCCATCCACAACCTGTCTCCTCCATATATCTCTGAACTAATCTCTCGATTTCTTCCCTCACGTAATCTCCGGTCCTCCCAAGACCGCCTTCTCTCCTCCACACTTATTCGCTCCTCATCCAATCGCCTCCAAGACTTCTCCCGAATATCCCCCATCCTCTGGAACTCTCTGCCCCAACACGTCCGACTATCAACCACAGTCGGATCCTTCAGACGGAACCTGAAAACTCATCTCTTCAGGAAAGCCTACAGCCTGCACTCACCCCGCTGCCTCCTCATCACTACCAAAGCTACCGCCTCACCAACACCGGAGCTACCGCCTCACCAACACCGGAGCTACCGCCTCACCAACACCGGAGCTCCTGCAACCCTCAACCTACTGTCTCCTTCCCCATAATCTTGTAGAATGTAAGCCCGCAAGGGCAGGGTCCCCGCCCCTCTGTATCAGTCCATCATTGTTAGTTTGTTTACTGTATGTGATATTTGTAACTTGTATGTAACCCCTTCTCATGTACAGCACCATGGAATCAATGGTGCTATATAAATAAATAATAATAATAATAATAATAATAATAAGATGCCTCGTTGGGGTGTGCGCCTTATCGATGACTAAATATATCAATTATGCACTTGCTCAAGTTTGTACATGACTTGGGGCACGCAGGATCTGCTCTTTGTGCATATCCTCCACGACGACATACTATAACAAATTTGCAAGGAAAAACTGTTGCATGCAGTAGTTAAAGGTGATGACAGTAGAGGTTAGGATTAAAAAGGAGCAAATAAATTCAAAATTCTAATTTTACAAGAAGTCGCATTTTGCCAAATTGTGGATATATATTTAATTCACTTCCATGCGGATTCAGGAAAAATGGCATCCAATGACGGCCAGTTTTCTGAACCATAAAGGGCCATCAAAAGGTGAAAAAAATAATTGGTACCGCGGATGAGAGCGCAAAGTCAAGATGAATGTCTTGACATCATGACCTTTTGCGCACATGTACAAAACCCTCTTGGGCCTCATCCAACCTAGAAGCCCAGGCTCTTTTTAATAGACCCAAAGATTTGAGCGCAAGTGATGGGGATCCAAATATTCAATTAGGAAAAGTGTGTTGACCGTGACGAAGAAATGAGAGAAGGTATGTGAGTATATTTTTTTTTCATTTTTTTTACATCTTACATTTATTCTTCTTTGTGGGCTGGAGAGAGTCCCCAAACAAATATAAGCGACATTCAATTTGGGGAGAATAACTTATCACCGAATCGAGTTTTCTAGGGAAATCCGTACCAACAGACAAATTGAAATTTTGCCTCATTCCCTCATCTCTAGTTAGGATTCCAGATGGCACTAATAAAGGTCTTGTCCATTACCTGTAAAGTGTACCTGATTTTATAAAAAAAATATAGCTTTTCCTACAATGGTGGTGCTGCACGTGACGTGTAACCGCCGCAGTCGCTGATAGGCTACAACCTTCACAACTCCATCAAATTTGTTAAAATTTTGCTCTAACGTGTGCCTTGAAATAGTGGTTTTCGAAAGAGCAAACTGTCATGCTGGAGAAAAAGTAAAAAGTTCTAAAAGTAATCTGCAAGCAAGATAACTTTGCGATTCCTGTCTGGAACTTCACTCTGGCAGCAAGATACCATATGGCCAAAGGCGGACATACCATTGGTGCAACCTCTGCTTTCTCACATGGACCCTACATGTAAGGGAGGGCCTCCTTACGCCTTCAAAGTAACTTCTGTTATATACACATAATTGGGTGCATTATGAGGAATTATAGACCGTAAAGGTTCTTGGACATGAGCCTTTGTGATTGAGTCCACTCATGTGGAACAAAAAACATACAAAAATAATTTCTGGTTCCGAAGACCAAACAGGTCAGGCCCTTACGCGGTAAAGAATCAGTAGGTCCTTTCTATACTTGTACACATATAAATATTACTATGGGACTTTATAGCCGTGCTTCACATTTCCAAGCAGGAGTTTTTGAGTATTTTCATGTAAGATTTTATCCACAGTCCGCTGCATGGATTTTTCAATCTACTGCTTCAAAACTAGATGAGCTGTAATAGGAGAAGCTTAGGGCAATTACCCGGAACTGGAAAGTCTTATCAGTCTTTTTTATGCTATATTAAGTCGTCAGTGGACCTTCAGAGACTCCCATAAACTTATTGCAAAGGAATTCACTGGCGGAGATATTTACCTATTAAGAATTCCATATGTGTTTCCGCTCATAGACAGTTCTGGGGTCGTTAATCAAATGCGCAAAATTTTTACATATTAATGAATTATAAATAATGCGCCTCATTAGATCAGGGAAGGTTTTGGAGGTGCTTTTCACGGAGAGGGTTATAAGCCATGCTAGGGTTTTTCCAGCTGATAGCATAATTTATTCCAGTAAACTGTTTCTATTTCTCCAAGATGAATTTATTTTTTGTATGTCTAACAACCAGTGTTGAGCGATACCGTCCGATACTTGAAAGTATCGGTATCGGATAGTATCGGCCGATACCCGAAAAATATCGGATATCGCCGATACTGATATCCGATACCAATACAAGTCAATGGGACATCAAGTATCGGAAGGTATTCTCATGGTTCCCAGGGTCTGAAGGAGAGGAAACTCTCCAAGCTATTAACGCGCTCATTTTTAAAAATGAGCGCGTTAATGACTTTCAAAGACGTAGCGGCTTGTGATTGGTCGCGGCCACGCGACCAATCACAAGCCGCTACGTCTTTGAAAGCCATTAACGCGCTCATTTTTAAAAATGAGCGCGTTAATAGCTTGTGGTGACGTCGCAGGTTGTGATTGGTCGCGGCCACGCGACCAATCACAAGCCGCTACGTCTTTGAAAGCCATTAACGCGCTCATTTTTAAAAATGAGCGCGTTGATAGCTTGCGGTGACGTCGCGGCTTGTGATTGGTCGCGTGGCCGCGACCAATCACAAGCCACTACGTCTTTGAAAGTCATTAACGCGCTCATTTTTTAAAAATGAGCGCGCTAATAGCTTGCGGTGACGTCGCGGCTTGTGATTGGTCGCGTGGCGGTCACATGGGCGGCCCGCGACCAATCAGAAGCCGGGACGTGATTCTCAGGTCCTAAAAGCGCTGATTTTGAACAACGAAGCCTGCCGGTTACCCGCGCTGAGTCCAGGGGCCGCCGGAGAGGTAAATATATCAATATTTTTTATTTTAATTCTTTATTTTACACATCTCTATGTATCCGATACCGATACCCGATACCACAAAAGTATCGGATCTCGGTATCGGAATTCCGATACCGCAAGTATCGGCCGATACCCGATACTTGCGGTATCGGAATGCTCAACACTACTAACAACATTTCCACCCAAGAATTAATTATGTCATTCATTGATGGCAGCAAAAATAATAGAGATAAGAGTCTCTAGCACTTCTTTGCCATCTTCTAACTTGCTGGAGTATTGGAAAGTAGAGATAGGTGAACCCGATCAGTAAAGCTCTGCATCCATATCGAACACCTACTGTTGGGGCACCGACACTGAGCACGGACTTCACCAGGGAGTCTGTGTTACTGCTCATGTTCGGCTGCCCGAACACTGGGTGTTTGTTGCTCTGTCATGTGCAAACACCGCTGCTAAATGCGGTGAAATCTCCCCCACCAGTGAGAGAGCCGCTGTTCCCATGCTGTCAAAAGACAGCGGGAGCGCTCAGCTGTGATCGGAGGTATAAAGTTTACCTCCGGTCACTGGTGTCAGCTGATGGGACTACTGATCCCATCAACCAACACCTGCTGCCACTTAAAATAGTGAAAGCAGGAGCGGTGAATGGGAGTATTCATCAGTTGCTCCTGCGCTGTAAATAAAGAATTTAAAAAAATGGTGTGGGTTTCCCTGTATTTTTGTTAACCAGCCAGGCAAAACTCACAAATGGGGGCTGCCCATATTTTTTAATTATTTAAATAAATAATTTTAAAAAATGGTGTGGGTTCTCCTGCATTTTTGACAACCTTGCTAAAGCAGACATCTGAGGGCTGGTAACCTCACAAATATTAACCCCACTTGCCACCGCTACAGGGCAAGTGGGATGAGCTGGGCAAAGTGCCAGAATTTGTAGCATCTAATAGATGTGTCTTTTCTGGGCAGCTGCAGGCTGCTATTTATAGGCTTAAGAATACCAGCCCCCCGCTGCCTGCTTTAGCAAGGTTGGTTGTCAAAAATGGGGGGACCCTATGCCTTTTATTTAAATTATTTATTTAAATAATTAAAAAATGCGGTGTGGAGACCTCTCTATTCTTGATAACTAGCCTTGCTAAAGTTGACAGCTGAGAGTTGCAACCCCCAGCTGTGAGTTTTGCCTGGCTGGTTAATAAAAATACAGGGGAACCCATGCTTGTTTTATTTATTTACAGCGCAGGAGCTGGCTGATGAATACTCCCATCAGCAGCTCCTTCTCTCACTGTTACTAGCGGCAGCAAGTTTCAGATGATGGGCAGTTGTCCCATCAGCTGATACCTGTGACCGGAGGTAAACTTTATTCCTCCAGTCTTTTGACAGCGTGGGAACCGCAGCTCTCTGACAGGCAGGGATGATTTAACAACTCATCAGAATCAGTGTTTGCCGTGCTGTCTTGCACATTACAGCACAGCAAACAGTGGATGTTCGGGACCCCTATTAAAGTGAATGTGGTCCAGGTTCGGGTCCAGGTACTGTTCTGGTACCCAAACCCAAACTTTTTGTAACTGTTCGGCCTAACCCGCTGGACCCAAACATCCAGGTGTCCACTCATCTCTACTTGAAAGCAGTGGGAGAGGGCTCCTGCTGCAAACAGTTGCCTTACAGAGAGACAGATCTGATCTAAGGTTGGTGAGAAAGTGAAAAATGGCTGATTTGTGGAAAACATACAGATTTTTTATTTTTGGCCAGCATATGAGTAAATTGTAATAATGTTATTGATTACTGTTAGCTAACCTCTTGGCAAACCCATTCCTTCTTTGTAAATAGCTGATGAGACTTAAATATCTCCTATCCAGGAGACCTATAACAGTTCATATGTATATTTAAGAAGTGTTTACACCTGCATTCCAATGCACCTATTTTTCCATATGGTAGACTCCTTTTTAAGACTCAAATTGGGTTCACAAATAAAAAAAATAGACAGTAATAACATTTTGGTCTCTGTTCCTGCTCGGCCGCTGCCCAATCCGTCTGCAGACTCTTTTTTTCTGCTATTATGATGTTCCCACAAAAGTACTTGTGACCACTGCAGCCAATCACTGACAGAGGCGGATTATAGGGTCGGTGGATTGCACTAAATAAATGTAATAATAAAGTGCAATTGTAACCCAGGGTCCACCGTGCAGAGATGTTAAACTGCTGCTAATGTGAACAATGAACACACAGCGAGCGTTTGCTTGCACACACTGAGTTAAATTCCACTCAATGTGAACAGCACATGAACTGAGCTCGCACGCAGAAACAAAACAGATGTACTGCAACTGAGCTGGGTCACTCGTGCACAGCAGCAGAACAGATGTTCTGCAAATGAGCTGTGTCACTCCAACACAGAAACGAAAGAGGTATGGCATTAGATATGACCCCTGTTAATCTCACAGGGGAATGTAGCCCGCTAATGGGGTAAAAAGCAAACAGTGGTCACACACTCAGCAAATGCACTAAAAAAAACTCCTCTCCGGAGGTGCTGGAATTCTAGTGGCTAGACGCCAGCCCAGAATTCACACAGACAATCTCCTCTCTGGAAAGCCAGAATTCTAACAGTTTACCGCCAACCCTGAGCACATACTGGAAAAGACCACACAGGTGCAATGTCCCATACACACATGTAAGGAAAATGATAATAGGACTCCCGCGTGTACCTCTGAGACTCTTTTATATGTTCTGCTCAAGTCCAGTCAGACAGGACCTTGTTCGTGGACCAATCCAGAGCTGCCACATCACCAAAGCAGCTGATGACCGACCACCAATGAGACGCTGCCACATCATGAGCATGCTCAGTAGGGTGATTTCTGGACTTAGCCTACAGAGCGTCGATTCATCGCTGCCTACCGCTGGTTACCATAGACTTGGCTGAAGAGCCAGTAGTAGCCAGATGAACAGGACAAGCCTGAGCAAGATGCTGGGAATGATGTCTACGCTCAGCAGCACTTGCAGGGGCAGAAGCTTAATGGGAGACAGCAGATGCAGACAAGCCTCAGGATCAACCCTGTGCAGTGAGAGAACCCCAGCGCCTAACATCGTGTCACCACTCTGGCCAATCATAAGTTGCGCATAGACCAGCAGGGAAACCAGCAAGAGTCAGAGGGAAAATCACTCATTATTCTTTTCTTCCAATATTTCCTTAAACAAAAAAAATTGTTGAAGACAGCTTTGCTGTTAATGTGAGGATTCATGCACCATTAGGATACTTAAACAACAAGCAAGGATTGAAAATATATACAAAATTCATATTGTAAATTACATGCCATCTGTGCACTGAAGATATTGGGATGCAAAGAGAGACCTTGGGTTCTTCCCTCTAAGGATTAGTGAAGACCTCAGAGTTGATTGCATGCCCAGAGATCTTGCAATAAGAGACATATGGGAATATCTCTTTAATGTATATAGTGTGTAGTACGTACATATACAAATGTACTTACACTTCCTACAGGTTGCAATCAGATCACATCCACTAGGTGTCCACATTTAGACACATATAACAGAGACATCTCCCGAAAGAGTATCTCAAAACCATTGTTCTTAATCAAAGCAGGTCATGTACTCCTGCTTATCTCAAGCTATATCGTAAATGTATGTTTGTGTATGTTTAGGACCGCCCTTAAATTTTTGACAGGTGTGCAAAAATAAGAGTGTTTTTGAAAATTGAAGTGTTAATAGTCCATTTTTTTGTACCAATTTACAAAATGCAAAGCGAACGGTAAAAAGCAAAATCTAAATCACATTAATATTTCCTGTGTTCGACCTTTGCATTCAAAGCAGCATTAATTCTTCTAAATACACTTGCGCAATGTCAGGGATTTTGTAAGATGATAGTCAGGTGTTTGAGTAACCAATTATTCCAAGGAAAGTGATAATAATCATCATTATCTTATGAAGATTGAAACACAGTCTTGAACTGAAACACAAACAAAAGGGAAAACTTGGTGAGGATAAACCAAAAAACAGCAACAAAGTTGAGGTTGTAGAAGACAGTTTTGTAACACAGGCACTATGGCAAGATAACGGTAACAACAAGACACAAGGTAGTTATACTACATCAACAAGGTTTCTCCCAGGCAAAGATTTCAAAACAGACTGAGGTTTCTCAAGATGAGATGCCCAAGCTATTTTGAAGAAATACAAAAAAAAATAGGCAAAATTGAGGACCAAAGATGCAGTGGTTAGTCAAGGAAATTTAGTAATAGGATGAAGACAGAACATGCTTACTTTCCTTTTGAAAGGTTGAACTTCATGGACCTAGGTGAGTTTTTTCAACCTATGTAACAGAATTGGATGATATCCATCAGATCAGAACTGGAGTAAACCAGTAAGACCCAGCTACATATAGCTACTGTTTGAAGACGTCTGGCCAGAAATCGTTTTCATAGAAGAATTGTCACCAATAACCATAACTTTCACATGGAAACAAGGCCAAGCCACTCAATTATGCACAAAGACATAGGAACTGGGTGCAGAAAAATGGCAGTAAGTGCATTGGACCGATGAGTCAAAATGTGAAATATAGGGTTAAGCGAAACGGGTCGGCCAGATTCAGAAGTCGCTGACTTTTGGCAAAGTCGGGTTTCATGAAACCCGACCCGACCCCTGTGTGGGGTCGGCCATGAGGTCAGCGATCTTCTGATCTGGAATCGGAATTCCGATACCGAGTTCCGATATGTTTAAGATATCAGAAATCAGTATCAGAATTCATATTTAAGTGTAAAATAAAGAATAAAAATAAAAAAATATTGATATACTCACCCTCGGATGCGCCCTGGTTCTCACCGGCAGCCTTCCTTCCTAAGAATGAGCGCCTAAAGGGCCTTCAATGACGTTGCGGCTTGTGATTGGTCGCGTGAGCGGTCACATGGGTGGTCACGCGACCAATCACAAGCCGCGACGTCATCTAAGGTCCTTCAGGCGCTAATTCTTAGGAAGGAAGCGTCTGAGGGTGCGTCCGAGGGTGAGTATATTCCTAATAGGTATATACTAACCCTCGGACGCACCCTGGTTCTAACCCGCAGACTTCCTTCCTAAGAATCAGCGCCTGAAGGACCTTAGATGACGTCGCGGCTTGTGATTGGTCGCGTGACGCCCATGTGACCACTCACGCGACCAATCACAAGCCGCGACGTCATCGAAGGTCCTTCAGGCGCTCATTCTTAGGAAGGAAGGATGCCGGTGAGAACCAGGGCGCGTCCGAGGGTAAGTATATCAATATTTTTTATTTAAATTCTTTATTTTACACTTAAATATGGATCCCAGGGCCTGAAGGAGAGTTTCCTCTCCTTCAGACCCTGGGAACCATTAGAAAACCAATGCACTGCATTGGGTTTTGTGTTTCGGCCGACCCCGACCCCGACTTTTCTATAGGATCGGCCGATTTCACTCGACCCGACTTTTGAAAAAGTCGGGTTTCGTGAAACCCGACCCGATCCTATAAAAAGAAAAGTCGCTCAACCCTAGTGAAATATTCCTGAATTTCTGCAGGAACAGTGAAGCATGGTGGAAGATCCTTTTAAGGTTTTAGGCAGCATTTAAGCAAGTGGATTTGGGGCCAGCATTAAAGATATCCACAATGCTGATAATTTAGGCAGATACTTCACCATGTGATAATACTACTCACGTAATACCATTGGGAAGCCACCATCTGATTGGCTCCAAATGTATCCCCCAGCAAGAGAATGACCCCAAACATACAGACAATGTCTTTGAGAAATGTCTTCAATGTAAAGGAGAACAAGGAGTCTTGGAAATGACGATCCAGCCCTACAGAGCCCTGATCTCAACATCATCCAGTCTGTCTGGGAACATATAAAGGGACAGAAGGATTTCTGCAAGCGACATCCAGAGAAGATTTGGGGTTAGTACTCCATGATGTTTAGATAAACCTCTCTGCTGAGTTCCTTCGAAAAACTTGCACACAACAAGTGATAAGAACCTAGAAGAACCGATACTTTATTGAAGACAAAGGGCGGTTATGAAGAATCGGTGGGATTTAGAGTTTTCATTTATTTATTTACTTTGCACTTTGTTAACTAATAAAAAATTATTAACATTTCTATTTTTGAAGGCTTTTTACTTTTAAGCTTTTTTCCACACCCAAGCAAAAATTCTTGCACATTATTGCGTGCACATGTATGTGTATAAATATACAGTATATATATATATATATATGATACATAATTCTGCATTCTGATTGAACACTACTCATGGACAGAACAAGAACATGCATTCACTATATCCTAAACAATTAACAATGCATGGAAATTGCATAACTTATTGAGGGATTATTTTATAATGTGTAAACTGAACCCTGGGTCAACGCATGAGCGGAAAAGAATGATTGCTTTATCAATGCTAAAAGGAAGCTATTCACGAAATCCAGCGCAATAGATAGCCTCAGTGACCCGAGCACTGATGACAGGGCAGCTTAACACTGTATTGTGCATCAAGTATTCCTCCAAGTAACGGACTGAAAGGGCAATCAGTCAAATAATTATAGGAATGTGCGGCACACGATGGAGCGAGGATGAACTCTGTGAGTAGTCTATGTGCCAAACAATCTGTAGAGCAATAGTCCTATGTTCCCGGGGGCAATTATTATATTAGTATTGTCTATATCCAGATACTGGAATGTAAGTGGAAGTATCTAAATAATCAAATGGGAAAAAAACATTATTCTTGCAGATTGAAGGAATTTACTTCATTTTTATGGAAAAAATATAATTTCCTGTGATAATCTCATAGAATCAAGATTATCCACTACAATCTGTATCGTAAGGGCTCATGCACATGACAAAGAGATGTCTATGGAGCTCTATACAAGTTATTTGGCTGTCCAATGGGCCATGATAGAAATCTCAAAGGGCCGCCATATCATACTCAGTGATTCCCTGTGTTGTCCATGGGAATTAAATGGTTATTCCCATCATCATGAGCAAATGTTCACTTATTCCAGAAACTGAGGCAGATTATGAAAATCACACTCTGATCACACAGACACAGATTGCAAAGATTGATACAACTTCTTCCCTTTTTATCTGGTTTCAGGTGTGACTTTCATATTGCCCTCACCTGTTGCTTGCCACAGGCGAGTTTGAATGAGCATCGTATGCTTGAATCAAAGTTGTTTACCCACAATCTTTGAAAAGTGCCAACAATTTTGTCCAACCCTTTTTGGTGCCCTCTTCTCTCTGTTTTTTTTGTTTCAAATTCACTTAAAGGAAATAAACATGTGTATGACAAAACATAGATACCGTAAGTGCACTAATTTTATGGGAGAAATACTTCATTTTCCGGAACAATTTCAAGGGTGCCAACTTTATTGGCATCGACTGTAGTTGCAATGGGTTTATCGAAACCCTGTTATAAAACTGATTTATAAAAGTAGATGAAATCACACAATATTAGGTAATATATATATATATATATATATATTATAATTTATGTCAAAATAAAAAGTCAAAATTATTTTTCTTCAAAGAAATTAAAAAATATTAGCAGTCATACAGAGGAAAAAATATGGAATGCCTCAGCGAAGAAACATAAAACCCGGCTCCTGGAAGAATTAATGAAAGGAATAGCGAGAGTCTAGACAGATAATTTCTATTTAGGAGAAATAAAAAATGTTTTATAAGGGAAAATAATGATTCTGTTTTATCAAAGTTTAGTTTTAGGAAATGATCTGTCATTCTGACAAAGCCTCAAGACACGTTCATATCTCATATAACAGAGAATTACAACTGGCAGGAAATGTCACAGCGCTCTATGGCGGCTGGTGTTAAACAGTGTACCAAAAAAAGAAAAAAAACGGCAAAAAATGTATCAACCAAAATAATAAGAAAAAAACGTTATGAAAAAGTACTTTTTGCCCCCTTTGAACAACATAGTGAGAAGATTTAACAAAAGTATCTTCTTAAGGAACCAATTTTCAAATATTTCAAATGTTAGTGAGAAATATCAGCCTCATTTTCTATCTTTCTATCTAAAACAAAAAAATAAGAATAATGAATTAGAACACAGAATAAATGCTAAAAATATTACGTAAAGGGGTTCCCCAAATTTAGAAAAAAACTATTTGCTTTGCCTAAAAACAGTGCCGTGCATTTAACAAATTAGTCACTAGAACTAAACGGCCATACAAAAAAAATGTTTGGACGAGGGAGCTCTTTTAAAAAATTAGTATTGTTATTATTATACATATAGATGTGAGGTAGATATAGCTACAATAGAGATAGGAACAGTAGAAAGAAAGATAGATAGATAGATAGATAGATAGATAAATAGATAGATATATAGATGATAGATAGATAGATAGATAGATAGATAGATAGATAGATAGATAGATAGATAAAAAAAAACAGAAGAAATAAGTAAAGTTGCATCTCCATCAAACTCAACCAGCTCCAAGATGTCCTCCAAGATAGCTCCTTTTGGGAATTATAGAACCACATGGACGCAAATTGTGAGAAAAGCTGCCACCATATTGAAAACAGTAACATCTGGTTCAGCTACTTCTAAAATTTCTACAAAAATATCCCAAAGGAAGGACTAAGCCAAGAATGCATAATAGCAAAATTAAAGGCAATGGAGGAAAAAAATCTAAGAATTCCAAAACCCTCTGGATACACCAATCCCATAATGAGGTCCTGGTTATGGGGGACTTTAACTACCCGGATATTAACTGGGAAACAGAAACCTGTGAAACCCATAAAGGCAACAGGTTTCTGCTAATAACCAAGAAAAATTATCTTTCACAATTGGTGCAGAATCCAACCAGAGGAGCAGCACTTTTAGACCTAATACTATCTAATAGACCTGACAGAATAACAAATCTGCAGGTGGTCGGGCATCTAGGAAATAGCGACCACAATATTGTACAGTTTCACCTGTCTTTCACTAGGGGGACTTGTCAGGGAGTCACAAAAACACTGAACTTTAGGAAGGCAAAGTTTGACCAGCTTAGAGATGCCCTTAATCTGGTAGACTGGGACAATATCCTCAGAAATAAGAATACAGATAATAAATGGGAAATGTTTAAGAACATCCTAAATAGGCAGTGTAAGCGGTTTATACCTTGTGGGAATAAAAGGACTAGAAATAGGAAAAACCCAATGTGGCTAAACAAAGAAGTAAGACAGGCAATTAACAGTAAAAAGAAAGCATTTGCACTACTAAAGCAGGATGGCACCATTGAAGCTCTAAAAAACTATAGGGAGAAAAATACTTTATCTAAAAAACTAATTAAAGCTGCCAAAAAGGAAACAGAGAAGCACATTGCTAAGGAGAGTAAAACTAATCCCAAACTGTTCTTCAACTATATCAATAGTAAAAGAATAAAAACTGAAAATGTAGGCCCCTTAAAAAATAGTGATGAAAGAATGGTTGTAGATGACGAGGAAAAAGCTAACATATTAAACACCTTCTTCTCCACGGTATTCACGGTGGAAAATGAAATGCTAGGTGAAATCCCAAGAAACAATGAAAACCCTATATTAAGGGTCACCAATCTAACCCAAGAAGAGGTGCGAAACCGGCTAAATAAGATTAAAATAGATAAATCTCCGGGTCCGGATGGCATACACCCACGAGTACTAAGAGAACTAAGTAATGTAATAGATAAACCATTATTTCTTATTTTTAGTGACTCTATAGCGACAGGGTCTGTTCCGCAGGACTGGCGCATAGCAAATGTGGTGCCAATATTCAAAAAGGGCTCTAAAAGTGAACCTGGAAATTATAGGCCAGTAAGTCTAACCTCTATTGTTGGTAAAATATTTGAAGGGTTTCTGAGGGATGTTATTCTGGATTATCTCAATGAGAATAACTGTTTAACTCCATATCAGCATGGGTTTATGAGAAATCGCTCCTGTCAAACCAATCTAATCAGTTTTTATGAAGAGGTAAGCTATAGGCTGGACCACAGTGAGTCATTGGACGTGGTATATCTCGATTTTTCCAAAGCGTTTGATACCGTGCCGCACAAGAGGTTGGTACACAAAATGAGAATGCTTGGTCTGGGGGAAAATGTGTGTAAATGGGTTAGTAACTGGCTTAGTGATAGAAAGCAGAGGGTGGTTATAAATGGTATAGTCTCTAACTGGGTCGCTGTGACCAGTGGGGTACCGCAGGGGTCGGTATTGGGACCTGTTCTCTTCAACATATTCATTAATGATCTGGTAGAAGGTTTACACAGTAAAATATCGATATTTGCAGATGATACAAAACTATGTAAAGCAGTTAATACAAGAGAAGATAGTATTCTGCTACAGATGGATCTGGATAAGTTGGAAACTTGGGCTGAAAGGTGGCAGATGAGGTTTAACAATGATAATTGTAAGGTTATACACATGGGAAGAAGGAATCAATATTACCATTACACACTGAATGGGAAACCACTGGGTAAATCTGACAGGGAGAAGGACTTGGGGATCCTAGTTAATGATAAACTTACCTGGAGCAGCCAGTGCCAGGCAGCAGCTGCCAAGGCAAACAGGATCATGGGGTGCATTAAAAGAGGTCTGGATACACATGATGAGAGCATTATACTGCCTCTGTACAAATCCCTAGTTAGACCGCACGTGGAGTACTGTGTCCAGTTTTGGTCACCGGTGCTCAGGAAGGATATAATGGAACTAGAGAGAGTACAAAGGAGGGCAACAAAATTAATAAAGGGGATGGGAGAACTACAATACCCAGATAGATTAGCGAAATTAGGATTATTTAGTCTAGAAAAAAGACGACTGAGGGGCGATCTAATAACCATGTATAAGTATATAAGGGGACAATACAAATATCTCGCTGAGGATCTGTTTATACCAAGGAAGGTGACGGGCACAAGGGGGCATTCTTTGCGTCTGGAGGAGAGAAGGTTTTTCCACCAACATAGAAGAGGATTCTTTACTGTTAGGGCAGTGAGAATCTGGAATTGCTTGCCTGAGGAGGTGGTGATGGCGAACTCAGTCGAGGGGTTCAAGAGAGGCCTGGATGTCTTCCTGGAGCAGAACAATATTGTATCATACAATTAGGTTCTGTAGAAGGACGTAGATCTGGGGATTTATTATGATGGAATATAGGCTGAACTGGATGGACAAATGTCTTTTTTCGGCCTTACTAACTATGTTACTATGTTACTATGTTACCAATCATATTGCTGGAAATACCAGAGAATCTCTTCTATGAGGTGTAGAAAAGCCAATGTTCTAGATGGAATCACACCAGAAATTCTGATATACAGACTGCAGTGGCTAAACTGTTCAACATTGTGCTAAATGCTTTCTACTTTTCTCATACCTGGAACCAAGGACTCATCACACCCATCCACAAGAGTTGGGACAGAAATGACCCCACCAACGAGGCACAGGTGCCAGCAGCAACCTGGGAAAACCGTTCAATAGAATCCTGAACAAGAGGATCCTAAACTTCCTCACCAAACACAAAGTTCTCAGTACATGCTAAGCGGTGTTCATGAAAAAACATTATACTGCTGATTACATCTACACCCTGCACAACTTTATCCAGAGCCACATCCACAACACAAAGCATGGAAAAATATAAGCCTGTTTTGTGGACTGGCGAATTTCTTAAACTGCTAGAGAGTGGAATCAGAGGAAAGACTTATGACATCATCAAAAGCTGCTACACTGAGAAAAATGGCAGCCTGGTGATAAACTGGAGAAGAACGGCTTATTTCTAGCAGTCATGGAGTCAGAACGGGCTGAAGCCTAAGTCCAATGCTCTTCAACATCTACATCAATGAGCTCACAACTGCTCTGGAATCCTCATCATCCACAAGGTCTCACCCTCCATGAAATTTCTACTGTATGTAGATGACTGTTGCCACAAGCTGAAAATGGCCTCAAAGACAACCTGAAAATCTCAGGGAAATACAGTTCCACATGGGCACGATCCATCAACCAAAAGAAAATGAAAATCATGGTATTTCGCAGGAGAAAGTCAGTATGGGCCTATCATTGTTATTTTGTGTTCACGTACAGGAATGGACAGATACCTATACATCAGTCAGGGAGCATCAAAGTGGCCATAGACACCCTAAAAGACAAAGCCTGCAGAACGCTCAATGCCAAGGGAACAAAATTATTTCAAACTGGAGCTTCATTCCTAGGTTTGTCAATATTGGATACCAGCCCAATGAAAAATATTCCACCTGGAATTCTATAAGCTCCTTCTCCAGGTTCATTGGTGCACCTCCAGGAGTGCTTGTTAGTCTAAGCTGGTAAGATTCTCTCCATCCTTACACACCACACCTTACAGTCCGGAAGAAGGTGCCATTATTCAAGGCTCAACTACATAGTAGCAGTCCTAGCTATGATCCCCAAAAAACTTTGCTATGTAGTTGGTCTATAGCTTCTATAGCTTAGCTTTAGCCTAATGGAATATTAACCAAAGCAGTCTGACAAAAGCCAAAATCAGGAAAAAGTGAGTAAAAAGAAAACTGGAAAGACAAAAAGCAGTTGGGTTATACTTGGTAAACAAAAAATAGATTAGATCAGAGTATGCTCTTCTGGTGGGGTTGTGACACTCACAAAAACTGTTTAAACCTTGTCAAAGGCTGCTGCAACACCACCAGATAGATAGGACACAAATGCTGGAAGATGAGGTGGATTTGAAGCCCTGCTGCCACAGATTCAATACACAATAGGAAACTAAAAGGAGTGCACATGCGGCTTTATTCATCAACGCGTTTCGAGGTAATCCAAACTCTTCATCAGGACATTGTGGCTTGCCTTTATGAAGAGGTTGGATTACCTCGAAACACTTTGATAAATAAAAACGCATCCTACGCTCCTTTTCCTATTGTGTAACGAATCTCTGGCAGCACGGGAAGATGGCAGGCTTGTCAGTAACAGGAGGAACAATGTTATCACCTGACAAAAACTGACCATATACCGGAGTCTACAGAAAGACTACTGGCCCCATATCTGGGGAAACTCGCAAACTCCAGAAATGGCCAATCAATTATGTGATGTGACGTCCTCTGACAGATAAGTAAGCAAGGTCCGATAGATAAGTAAATTTTTTGTTGATCCATGGGTACATTTTGAAAATAATAAAAAAATAGTGGGCAACTCATTTAAGCCCATTTATGATTAAAATTAAGGAAAGCTTCTAGAAAGTCGTCAACAATCCTCTCCTCAAACTCAGCAATGAGCTAATCCCAACTTTGACAACATATGACGTTACACACTGAATACTGTGATGGTTTGAACCCATGTACAAACGCATTTCGCACATGTCTTAATCATTATTCTGTAGTATTTCATCTCTGAGAAAAATAGAAAATAGAAAACCTTGACAAGAATACAAGACGTTTCTACATTATTCTTATTATTTTCAAAGACACGCGCTGCTAAGCAACCGGCGGCTCACAAATCATCTGAATCTACCTCCTGAGTGCCGCAGATATCATTATCAAACAAACGTGATTCATTTGCTTGTCTCAGGCCTCGATTTACGTACAAGATATTTCTTCAAGTTATCGCTTAATAAATAGGAAACAAGTTAAACAGAAACAAATAGTCGATAATTACCTCTCAACTGAAAAGAGAGCTGAGATTAATCAAAGCAAGCAAATTGAGCAATAATGAATGGAAGCAGGTAAAGAAAGAAGTTACCCCAAAAATTCCCCAAAATTTCAAAAATTCTTAATGTTCATACAAAGGGGTTAACACGAAGAAACAAGCCCCTGAAGAACAATAAACAGCTAACTACGAAATGATATCACAGGAGGAATTAAAATGCTAACTTGGAAATTCGGCATTTAAAAGCTATAGAAATGATGTACTGGACCCGAGCAGAGGCTCGGAGCTATGATTACTAGTTCTGGACCTGAATTAGTGAATAGGCAACATTAAAAAAGCCAGCATTGTAACAGATATGACTCTTGGGAATCCCGTACAGGCTGATCCTGCCACGCTGCCATAAAGCTGAGCTGCGAAATCATTCGTCAACTTGTCCCTCTACGTAGGTGGCTACGTCCGATGAGAATTGGCCATTCATCTCTTGAGCTAAGCGTCCAGTTACATTCAGCTTAATTGCATCCTATTAATGTTTTATATATTTAACATTACACTGCCTTTATGGAATTGCGTATTGTGGATATTAATAAAGGAGATTTTTTTTTACAAAAAAAAAGGGATTTTATGCTGAAAAGGGAAATTCTGCCCCAAACTGTGAGGCTCTGGTTATATGTTCAGCTATTCTTCCATTTGTAATAGATTCATTATTTAAAAAAATGAAAGAAAGAAAAGAGACTGGATCCATTACTAACAGAGCAAAAATGGACATATATTTTGCATCAATTTTTATTCCAGTTTACTAGAGGCACATGTGAACACTTCTAGTGCTCTGGGCATGGGCAGCGGTAAAAAAATGGATCCATTAACTGATGACATAACAGATGACCATCCATTATGATCTGTTTCTTATAGACATCTGCGTGATCCAATTTCAAACCAGATTATTGCTCCAGCTAAAAAAAAAACCAGATTGCACTTAGATTGCAGTCAGATGGAAGACATTGTGGAACATTAATATCCCCATATTCCCATACTGGATCACCCTATTTCCAATTTTATTAACCAAAAATGTAAATAATGACTGGATTCATGAATATGTCCTACCCTCTATTTTACTTACTGAAAGTATTTAGGAGTCATGACCAATAGTAGATTTCCTTCAAGAAGCTTTATCTGGTAGAATTAATGAAGCATTGACTTTACTTGTCCCATCTCAATTTTCTGTGTCCCCCCTCCTATTCCTCTATAATAGAGGATGTTTGTTTTCTGTATCTTGTATCTTTGAATTTTTCTACTGATTTTTAACTCTACTGGAATACAAACTTCATGATTTTACCATGCCTCCTTGATTTATGGATCAGAAACTGGATCAACTTTTTACTTCCCCATCCCAATGTCCCAAGGAACAATGACATTGCATTTTATCTTACTGTCAGTCGCTTCATCGGCGTATAGCCCTGAAAAATGGGATTCAAATTTTTGCACTGACGATGCTAATCAATTTACTTGCACAGATGGTGTCACATTCTGATCTATCAGACAACATTTTCTGCAATTTCTATCTAAGGTGTCACAGTTGACTTTGTTTTGGTGTCTTCCTCAAACAGGCGGATACTGCCAACGAGGGGGCATCTTCTACTAAATCTCGACTACTGCATGCATGATTTGACTTTCATAGGACTCTTCATTTTGGATCAAGGATCAGGAAGGATACCCAATATCAGAGTTTTAAACCCTCTTCAACAGACTCCAATTAGACTCTTTTTTTTATAGACTATTGTACAACTTGAGTTGTCACCCCTCTGTTGTTCCATTTTCTACCTTACAGGTTCTCAGATTAATAACTGCAAATTTCACTTTAGGTGGCTGCAATTACCCATCAGATACCCAATTAGGCTACGTTCACATTTGCATTGTTGGGTGCAGCGTCGTCTACGCATACCGATGCATGCGTCATGCGCCCCTATCTTTAACATGGGGGGGCGCATGGACATGCGCCGGTATGCGTTGCATTGTGTTTTACGATGCATGCGTCAATTTGACGCACCAGACAGGGCACGGAAGACGCTACTTGTAGCGTTTTCCCTGCGCCAAAATTCAAGAACATTACTAGTTTATGGCAACGCATGCGTCAAAAAACGCAGCGTTGTCGACGCAACCAACAACGCAAAACACAACGCTGCGTTTTTTGACGCATGCGTTGCCATAAACTAGTAATGTTCTTGAATTTTGGCGCAGGGAAAACGCTACAAGTAGCGTCTTCCGTGCCCTGTCTGGTGCGTCAAATTGACGCATGCATCGTAAAACACAATGCAACGCATACCGGCGCATGTCCATGCGCCCCCCCATGTTAATGTTGCATTGTGTTTTACGATGCATGCGTCAATTTGACGCACCAGACAGGGCACGGAAGACGCTACTTGTAGCGTTTTCCCTGCGCCAAAATTCAAGAACATTACTAGTTTATGGCAACGCATGCGTCAAAAAACGCAGCGTTGTGTTTTGCGTTGTTGGTTGCGTCGACAACGCTGCGTCCAACAACGCAAATGTGAACGTAGCCTTACACAGTGCATTAACCCACGCTTTGGCGTCTTCTCCATTTTTCCACAGGTGTCTAGCGCCGGTTTAACTAAGTATATGTTAAGTATATAGTGTCCAACACTAGTCTCAGCGGGACTAGAGGACATCTCCCTTATCTCACAGCGGCTCACCCACAGCCCCTGTCTCCCAAGAGGCCACCTATGGTCAACGCCCCACGCCTGCTACATGGTGGTTCAAGTTTCCTCTCCACACCCCTCTCATTTACCCTACCATATTATACGGCGGTATTTGTTTGCATAACACGTGATCCGCTTTCCAAAAGGAATTGTTGCCACAGATTAATAGGCACAGCACGTGACTGATGAAAGTCTCTTTGGACTGAAACGGTTCTAGTGCTACTTCTAGTGCTACTAATAAATCTACAAAAGTGACACTTAAGTTGAGTGCAAGACTTTTTCATATTTTACCAATCCAAGGATGAGTCTTCAATTTCATACATTTAGTAAATGGGGTATATGGGGTATCTAGATAGAGGTAGCACCTCTGGTGGAGTGCTTGCCGTGTCCTCTTTAGACAGCTCTTCCATCTTTGGTCCTCATCTGATGCTCAACTCTCACCTGTACCTCCAAGTAGCTGCTAGCATGCGGCAGCGGGTACACCCCGGAACACCGCCTCGGCAGGCGGGCCAAACTAGTTGAGGGTAGCTGTTGGGTTCTTTGAGACCTACAGTGATTTTCAAGGGTTTGCCTACCCTTGCATGTGAAGACTGGATATGGCAGACTGTGCGGAAGAAACCAAGGTTCAACGGACAGACAAGCGATTTCCAGCACTGTGTTGTGGAGCGCTGAGAGGGCGCAGCGAGGCACATATAGGACACTGCTGGCCATCCACTGCACCCTGACCTATCTCCAGTTGTCTCGCTTAGCTATTGCCACTGGGGCTCGATAGGTACGGGCGAGAGAGTGAGGTTGACGACTGCGCAACTCCTCCTCACTTTAATCCAAGTCAAGCGCAAGTCATGACTTCAACCACTGCGTAACAAAAAGTCCTGTGGTGATGGGAGAGTGGTAAAGCAGCAGGTGTGGAGTCACTGGAAGCTGTAGTCACGAACCTGCACGCAGGCGGCCCAGGCCATATGGTCGCTCTCTACTGGACCGAAGCAGCAGTGGAGTTCGGCAGCCTCCTGGGTGTCTGAGCAGTCCTGTTCAGGATCACTCTGCTCACCTCAATCGAGGACGGGGCTAGAAAAGGTGCCTCAAACATAGGCTGCTTCATTTCACCTGGCCAGCCTACCGCAGCTGGCGGGTTTCCCATACAGCGGTCGACACACAATAAAGAAAAAGAAAATGATGGTAACCCTGAAGTCATGGTCATCTTCGTAAACGAAGGACGAACATCATCATCATCACATTTGGTAAACACCATTAAACCTTTACTATTAGGACTGATCAGTCGAGGTCTTTGGTAGGTATCTATACAAATAATGCAACCTTTATAATAGTATAAGGCTTAAATCTAAATATACTCATATGAAATATTAATAATTTACAAATGGGGGTTTTAATACATATTTTACAAAATGATATAAACACTTGATCAACTAGTAACATTACTAAAAGCATTACTACGTATCACTAGCCAATAAATAATATTTCAAGATGGAACTGTACAACGCGAAAGGGTGATTAATTCTAACAGCACAGTAAAATGAAGCTTACTGTATATTTACCTCTGAAAATGCTATTATTTCTCTTCCTAAATGGTGAGGAAAATGTCTATCTCTACATAATTATGTCTGCACTTAGCTGGCTCAGACTAATTTTATACTGCGCAGTAAATTTACCATTTTTATACTAGTTTCGTCTAGTGAAAAGAGTTTGGTAATTGATGGGAGCTCAAAATCAAAATGATTAAACTCTTGTAAAACTACAGTATATATCCCCAAAAAGCCTTAATCCACTTTAAGAAGAGCAATCACATAGAGTAACTAGTGTTACAGGCATTTGTATATATGTATTTGCATCTTTATGTAGCAGCTATGTCTCTCTCAATATGATGCCAATCTTAACTCCCAACAAGCCCAGAAAGCCATCGATTACGAAAATTATGACTACTTTCTACTAAGAAAGGTTCCTCACCTGCCAACAGGTTGTGTGTGAAGATAAGGATAATTTGTAATACGCTAATAAAAGAGCATGGACCGCACCTAAAAAAATTATACTTTCATCTAATGCCTCTAGACAAAAATATATATAACTGAACAAGTGGTTCTTAGTTTAGCATTCTGATGAGACTGAATGAAGACCACTGCCATGTCACGGTGACCCTCTCAGTGGATTCTAACGTTTATTGCCTTTATAGAGCAGTGGTGAGCGCTAATCACCATCTTGTAGTCAATGAATAAGCAGCGATGGTGGCCTGGTGCCTTACAGAACCCATGTTGCAAGACTGAGTCCCAATGACTCAAGACCACACCGCCCCACAAGTACAAAACCACAACAACAATGGCCGCCACACAGCACCAACACCAAATGAAAGGAGCATGGAAACTCACTTTACATAAGCTCTCAAGAATAGGCTGGATCCCTTTTGCAGTCTCCTACAAACTAAAGTCACCTGTGTTATATAGGAGTGCTGGTCCCCCCAAAAAAATATATTTATCTAATGACAACATGAACAATGAACATGAAGTTGTTAGTTTAACATTTATGAAGCCCACTTCCACGTCATGGCAGGTGGCCTGGTGGCTCTCAGTACTTTCCTTTTTCTTCTGGGCTTGCGTGCCTCCCATTTGATACAGGTGATTATAGTTAGCAGGAGAGTGCAAAAGGGTCCAGATTATTTTTGCTCTCATTCGAGAGCTTTAGGAAGGTGCATTACAATGCTCCTTTCATTAGGTGTTCGTATTCTATGGCGGCCGTTGTTGCTGTGCTTGTGGGGCGCTGCGATATGGAGTCATGGGGACTCAGTCTTGCAACATGGGCACTGTGAGGAACCAGGCCGCCCACCCTGATGGTGCATTGTCATTGCAGTGGTGGTTAGCACACACCACCGCTCCTTTAAGGCAACAAAAGATAGGATCCATTGAAAGGTTCACCATGACGTGGCAGTCGGCTTCATACAGTCTGATCTGAACGTTAATCTAAGAATCTAATATTTAGTTTTTTTATATTTTGGCCTAGCGGCATTAGATCGATGTATGATTTTTTGGAGGTGCGTTTCATGCTCTTTTTTTCAGCATAAAAAGAATTTGTGTATATCTCCTGCGCTGCCGTGTATTGGAGACATCTATTTTCGAACGTTTTTTGAACATGTGATTTTATTCAACGCATTTCGAATTAACACATACGTCTTCATCCGGAAGACAACCACATATCAGGTTGTGTGTGGCATTGCAACTCATTGTCATACAACTAATAAAGCCCAATTCCAATACCGAAAAAAGACCCATGGATTTCAGTGGTGCTGTTTCCAAAAGAAAGCAACCATATTTCTTCTCCTTTAAGCAAAGCACCATGTCTGCTTTTTACCTATAGGCCAAAAATAGAAATGGTGTCTTCTGAAGCTCTTTGTTTTATGAGAATGGCGAGAATTTTGTCTTAGATCTTTTGTGGCCATTGCATCCTTATGTCTTTACCTTTTCTACGTTGACTTTTTCTTATTCCCCTACCACTCTTGTTCAAATTAGAAGAAGAAAAGCATCTGATACAGGTCCAGCAGGTATTTATTCTGAATATTTATTTTACTGATTAACCCTATATAGAAACAAGCATAAAAACATGCTGACCATCTCACAGACTGAAAATACCAGCTGCGATATTACACATGACCTAAAGATTTTTGTAGTACTGTTTCCAAAACAAGCAGCGGTATTTCTTCCCCATTAGGCAAGACCTCCAGTGTACCATTTTTAATTTTAATTTTTATTTCAAGTTTTCACTAGTAGATGAAAATAGTAACAGCATCTTAAAAAAAAATTGTTTCATGGTGAAAATTTTCCCACCGATTATTTTTTTTCTCGTTCATTCTTGTGTCTTTCCTTTCCTTGCTTAGATACTTTTTCCTCCTTTTACATTCATCTTGAATTAGACAATTCAAATGCATTTGGAAAAAAAGTGTCCACAGGTCTTTTTTGTGCAGAATTTAATGTACTCATTAAAAGAGTAATATACCTTATTTAAAAAATAACCTTGTATTTAAGACTGAGCATAGAACACAAAACACCTTATACAGGGTAAGAAACATGCAGAAAAAAAGATGACCCTCACAAAAGCTAAGAAAAGCAGATGTAAATTCCAAGGTAAAAGTCTTAGATAAGTCAGATAAAGAATACAAAAAAATAAACTAAAATTTATTATTCATTTACACATTATTTCTTCATTTATGTCTGAGTGTATAGAATAGGGGGATCATACTCCGCTGGGTGTATGAGCCGCACATAGAAAACATTTCAATTTGACGAGGCTGAGATGAAATTTTTAGTGATAGCATTTTTAGAGCTTTTGTATGTCATTTAACATATGGGTAATGGTACAATTTTATAGTTGCTCACCATTGTATAGTAATGCCCCATCCTGGTCTCCGTGTTGTGGCAAATGTCCCCATTGTGGTCGCCTTCATGTAACAATGTCTTAATCCTAGTCAAATTCATGTAGCAATGTCCACATCCTGGTCACCTTCACGTAATAATGTCCTAATCCTAGTCACATTCATGTAGCAATGTCCACATCCTGGTCACCTTCATGTAATAATGTCCTAATCCTAGTCACATTCATGTAGCAATGTCCACATCCTGGTCACCTTCATGTAATAATGTCCTAATCCTAGTCACATTCATGTAACAATGTCCACATTCTGGTCACCTTCACGTAATAATGTCCTAATCCTAGTCATATTCATGTAGCAATGTCCACATTCTGGTCACCTTCACGTAATAATGTCCTAATCCTAGTCATATTCATGTAGCAATGTCCACATCCTGGTCACCTTCATGTAATAATGTCCTAATCCTAGTCACATTCATGTAGCAATGTCCACATCCTGGTCACCTTCATGTAATAATGTCCTAATCCTAGTCACATTCATGTAGCAATGTCCACATCCTGGTCACCTTCATGTAATAATGTTTAATCCTAGTCACATTCATGTAACAATGTCCACATTCTGGTCACCTTCACGTAATAATGTCCTAATCCTAGTCATATTCATGTAGCAATGTCCACATCCTGGTCACCTTCATGTAACAATGTCTTAATCCTAGTCAAATTCATGTAGCAATGTCCACATCCTGGTCACCTTCACGTAATAATGTCCTAATCCTAGTCACATTCATGTAGCAATGTCCACATCCTGGTCACCTTCATGTAATTATGTCCTAATCCTAGTCACATACATGTAGCAATGTCCCCATCCTGGTCACCTTCATGTAATAATGTTTAATCCTAGTCACATTCATGTAACAATGTCCACATTCTGGTCACCTTCACGTAATAATGTCCCAATCCTAGTCATATTCATGTAGCAATGTCCACATCCTGGTCACCTTCATGTAATAATGTCCTAATCCTAGTCACATTCATGTAGCAATGTCCAGATTCTGGTCACCTTCACGTAATAATGTCCTAATCCTAGTCATATTCATGTAACAATGTCCACATTCTGGTCACCTTCACGTAATAATGTCCTAATCTTAGTCATATTCATGTAGCAATGTCCACATTCTGGTCACCTTCACGTAATAATGTCCTAATCCTAGTCATATTCATGTAGCAATGTCCACATCCTGGTCACCTTCACATAACAATGTCCTAATCCTAGTCACATTCATGTAGCAATGTCCACATCCTGGTCACCTTCATGTAATAATGTTTAATCCTAGTCACATTCATGTAACAATGTCCACATCCTGGTCACCTTCATGTAATAATGTTTAATCCTAGTCACATTCATGTAACAATGTCCACATTCTGGTCACCTTCACGTAATAATGTCCTAATCCTAGTCATATTCATGTAGCAATGTCCACATCCTGGTCACCTTCATGTAATAATGTCCTAATCTTAGTCACATTCATGTAGCAATGTCCAGATCCTGGTCACCTTCACGTAACAATGTCCTAATCCTAGTCACATTCATGTAGCAATGCCCACATCCTGGTCACCCTCACATAACAATGTTCTAATCCTAGTCACATTCATGTAGGAATGTCCAGATCCTGGTCACCTTCATGTAATAATGTCCTAATCCTAGTCACATTCATGTAGCAATGCCCACATCCTGGTCACCCTCACATAACAATGTTCTAATCCTAGTCACATTCATGTAGCAATGTCCACATCCTGGTCACCTTCATGTAATAATGTTTATTCCTAGTCACATTCATGTAGCAATGTCCACATCCTGGTCACCTTCATGTAACAATGTCCTAATCCTAGTCACATTCATGTAGCAATGTCCAGATCCTGGTCACCTTCATGTAATAATGTCCTAATCCTAGTCACATTCATATAGCAATGTCCAGATCCTGGTCACCTTCATGTAATAATGTCCTAATCCTAGTCACATTCATGTAGCAATGTCCAGATCCTGGTCACCTTCATGTAATAATGTCCTAATCCTAGTCACATTCATGTACCAATGTCCAGATCCTGGTCACCTTCATGTAATAATGTCCTAATCCTAGTCACATTCATGTAGCAATGTCCAGATCCTGGTCACCTTCATGTAATAATGTCCTAATCCTAGTCACATTCATGTACCAATGTCCAGATCCTGGTCACCTTCATGTAGTAATGTCCTAATCCTAGTCACATTATTGTAGCAATGTCCACATCCTGGTCACCTTCATGTAACAATGTCCCCATCCT
Organism: Ranitomeya imitator; assembly: GCF_032444005.1. Classification (NCBI taxonomy): domain Eukaryota; kingdom Metazoa; phylum Chordata; class Amphibia; order Anura; family Dendrobatidae; genus Ranitomeya; species Ranitomeya imitator. Next base: position 1,242,136,585 of record NC_091282.1, on the reverse strand, counting down.
GGTCACCTTCATGAAGCAATGTCCTAATCCTAGTCACATTCATGTAGCAATGTCCCCATCCTGGTCACCTTCATGTAGCAATGTCCTAATCCTAGTCACATCCATGTAGCAATGTCCTAATCCTAGTCACATTCATGTAGCAATGTCCAGATCCTGGTCACCTTCATGTAATAATGTCCTAATCCTAGTCACATTCTTGTTCCAATGTCCAGATCCTGGTCACCTTCATGTAATAATGTCCTAATCCTAGTCACATTCATGGAGCAATGTCCACATCCTGGTCACCTTCATGTAATAATGTCCTAATCCTAGTCACATTCTTGTTCCAATGTCCAGATCCTGGTCACCTTCATGTAATAATATCCTAATCCTAGTCACATTCATGTAGCAATGTCCAGATCCTGGTCACCTACATGTAGTAATGTCCTAATCCTAGTCACATTCATGTAGCAATGTCCTAATCCTAGTCACATTATTGTAGCAATGTCCACATCCTGGTCACCTTCATGTAACAATGTCCCCATCCTGGTCACCTTCATGAAGCAATGTCCTAATCCTAGTCACAATCATGTAGCAATGTCCTAATCCTAGTCACATTCATATAGCAATGTTCAGATCCTGGTCACCTTCATGTAATAATGTCCTTATCCTAGTCACCTTCATGTAGCAATGTCCTAATCCTAGTCACATTCATGTAGCAATGTCCAGATCCTGGTCACCTTCATGTAATAATGTCCTAATCCTAGTCACATTCTTGTTCCAATATCCAGATCCTGGTCACCTTCATGTAATAATGTCCTAATCCTGGTCACCTTGTCTTAGCAAATGTACCCATCCTGGTCACCTTCATGTAGCAATGTCCTAATCCTAGTCACATTCATGTAGCAATGTCCAGATCCTGGTCACCTTCATGTAATAATGTCCTAATCCTAGTCACATTCTTGTTCCAATATCCAGATCCTGGTCACCTTCATGTAATAATGTCCTAATCCTGGTCACCTTGTCTTAGCAAATGTACCCATCCTGGTCACCTTCATGTAGCAATGTCCTAATCCTAGTCACATTCATGTAGCAATGTCCTAATCCTAGTCACATTCATGTAGCAATGTCCCCATCCTGGTCGCCTTCATGTAATAATGTCCCCATCCTGGTTATTTTCATGTAGCATTGTCTCCACCCTGGTCACCAGTCTCTGTCTGGCTGGTGGTTGGTATTTGTATTGTGGTCCAGAGAAATGGCCTCTGCACAGCAAAAGATTTCTAATGAATGTGCATCCAAGAATGCACACTTTGAAACAAAGCGCTGGCATCGGCAGTTCCTGGACCAGGTCGCGATCATCATATGATGCTCAGTTGCCTGCAGGCTGCATAAATCAGCCTCAGGGGCCACATGCAGCCCACGGGCTACGTGTTTGAGACCTCTGGTATAGAAGAATCGACTGCATTTTTGTTGTGCAAAATTAAAAAAAGGCATATATCAGGATCCAAAGATAGCAACAATTCCAACATGCAATTGAATAAAAAAGTTCCTTTGTATCTAGCAGAACAATGGAAAAAAACTTGAAAGTTAACTTGCTGCCCCTCATTATCACAACATTAGTTCCATTTGCCACTGTAATACTTTGCAAGATACATGAAAGTTTTTCGTTTGATGAAAACCAAAGGCTTACCTCTACCAATTTGTTGGCATGCTCGCGAAATACTTGGGCGTATTCTTTCACCTCCTTCTCATTACCGCTCTTTGCAGCCTCAATGAGAACCAGCAGGGGAACATTTGTTTCCAAGAAAGAATCGGAGATATGGTCCATTACTGCCTTCCGGAGCTAAAGGGAAAAATTGGTAGGAAAATGAGATTGTGGCTTAAAAATAAAATTACGACTTAATGGGAAATGTATTTAGCATGCAAATTAGCAAAATTAACTTGTCTAAATGTGAAATGTTGCCAGTTAGTTTAAGAATATTTAAGCCAAGTACTGTAGAAGGGTAAGCGGGACGTGTTTAAAAGAAAAATAAGATTAGCACTAACTAATGAAACAACAGAATCAAATCAATCACTGGAATTAGACCAATTTTCAAATGTCCACATGGCTTGGTCACCGTCAACTAGTCCTTAGCCTCGAAAAGATTTAGTAGGTGACAGCATGTCAACTGGCCCATGTTTTCCTGTTGGGAACATTTATCTAATCACTGGCTATGAACCATTAAAAATGGTCAATAGATACCTGATGTCACTTTTTGGAAAATCTCCAGGAGTTGAATATTTCTAGGTTGATCTCTGACTTAAAAATATTGATGTAGCTGGTGTCAGTAAATCAAACGGCACATGGTAGCTTCTTCAATACTAAGATACTATCCCAAAATGATTCAAGAGACAACAATTGATTCTTCTAGTGATTAATTTTTTTGTGATTGGTTTTACACCTTTTTCTTGTTTCTTAGTTTGGTCTTTTCTTTTCGAGCTCTTTGGTGTGCATAATCTATTCTTTCTTTTTTTTTATCCATTAACTTCTGCCTTCCTTGGGATCTTAACTTTTCCACTTTAGAATCTAAAGACCTTCATAAAAACATTTTTAATTAATTTATTTAATTTATTATATATATTTTTGGGAGTAATTTGGTTCCCAAACAAATAGGCATTGACTTAGACCCTTAACTTTATCTCTTGATGTTTTTGCATAAAATTTCATATTTTAGGCTTTTTTTAGCAACACGATAAGAAAAAAATACCCAAAATAGATGAAATGTGCGTAACTCCAGAACTTCATATTGAAAAACTCATAGAAGAAAAAGATGCCTCCTGAGAAAGTGACCTACACGAAACGTGCGTTGGGGCGGCAGGAGCACCTGCATCATATCTTGTCCTCCTATTTAAGTCCTATAATTTATCATCATACTGTATGTTATTTGCACGCTATGCAGCAGCAATTTATATCTAAAAAGCACTCTTTTTGTATTCTAATTAAATGGATACTTATAAGGATTTTATTTAGTGCAAAATATGTAATGAAGTCTCCCCAGACTGCTGTATGGTATTGTAGCTTCTGATTTGGTATTTGTATTTTCTTCGTGAGTTGTCTCTGCTTTTAATATTATATTATAAAGACTAATATTCATATTTTATATGGTACTTATGCTCTTTTTCTACTATGAGTTTTTTTTTAGCAACATGTAAGATAGAAAAAAATTCAGAAGAAGTTGAATATGCATGAAACAGTGGATCTTACACATGGCAAGACTACCCTAGAACAAAGAAAATGGCTGGAGGTTTGGGGTAAGCTATGAAGTTGTCGATAAGGTTGTGTTTTATTTATTCAACATAGTCACGCTGATCCTTGCACCTCAAGAGTGACTCCATTACTTACACATAATTGTGAGCACAAATTAGGGGACAACAATTCTTTACTTTCACAATATATTTATTATGCAGAGAGCAAAGGTCTGTTTGTTTAGTTTTCAGAAATGTCGACATTTTCAGATATTTATTTTCATTGTTAGATCGTTTCTTTTGCGCCGATAGTTTTCTTATACTGATAATGTAACAACATGATACGATATATCAGTAACCAGCTTGGCAGAAATCCCAGGAAGTTACTGTGGCAACGACAGCGGCAAGTCTTTCGAAATTTACATATTTTGTTTAAGAAATAAAATCAAAGATTTATGAGATAATCAGTATGAAGCAAAACCGACAGGAATGTGGATCAGTGACATAAGGCTATATGATACTATGAAGGATGTCTTAGATATCTTCACCTTTGGTAGTGCAGTTAATCTAGAGACAGAGACGCGACTAAAGAGGGGGCAACAAAGGCAACATCAGCCCCAAATGCTTCATCAGGCTATATAGATACAGAACAAGGGCTGCAAACTCAACTTTTGCCCCAGATGGTAGAAAACATGGCTACTGCTTGGTTTTCATTATGTAGTTGAATTCACAATTCTAAAAGTTCCTGAACTCTAACCATCTAGCCCCTGCCTGATCGGTATACAAACAAAGCAATGTATATTCATGATGTCATAGAATGATAGAATGTTAGAGTTGGAAGGGTCCAACCCCCGGCTCAACGCAGAATTCACTGAACCATCTCAGACAGATGTCTGTCCAGCCTCTGTTTGAAGACTTCCATTGAAGGAGAACTCACCACTTCTTATGGTAGCCTGTTCCACTCATTGATCACCCTCACTATAGCATCATAGAATATTCGAGTTGGAAGGGACCTGCAGGGTCATCGTGTCCAACCCCCTGCTCAATGCAGGATTCACTAAACCACATCAGACACATGTCTGTCCAGCCTCTGTTTGAAGATGTCCATTGTTGGAGAACTCACCACTTCTCAAGGCAGCCTGTTGTACTCATTGATTACCCTCACTGTCAAAAAGTTTTTTTCTAATATCTAATCTGTATCTTCTTCCTTTCAGTTTTGGCATGTCTTGTGTACTTAAAGAGAATCTGTCAGCAGGATTTCAAACCACAAACAATTTATAAGGGAATGCACTGTTTCTCTTCCAAAGACCAATAATACCGTAACATGGTCTATTCCTCTGTTACTGAGAAATCAGCTTTTCAACTGATATACAAATGAGCTAAAACATTTAGATCTGATGCCTCTGTCGTTTCAGATCTATTCCCCGCCCATTGTCACCTCCTCCTGCTTAACTGAAGATACTTTTGACTGAAGCCACAAAGTCACTTTCTACACCACATTCCCTTCCTAACTAAGAAAAATCTTGTCACAATGCTCCACCATCTCTTTGAATGAGCAGCGATCGATGTTTTTTCCCCTGAAGTCAGGGTGTACTAGAAATATTAAAACTGTGTTCCAATGTATTTTAAATAGTCAAATTATACCTTTTAGTGCAAACATTTCGAAAAATGACAACAAAAATAAAGTTCCTTGTGTCTGTGAGTACTTATTAAGAATACAAATGCCCCCTTTCACCATTTGTAACTTTTCTTTTTGGTTTTGTGACATTTGTGTCTACTTTCTTTAAAATGGATCAAGTTGATTGAAGCAGTTTGAATCATAGATGCTAGATTGTTGTACTTTTTGTACCTTTGTAAGAGTAAAAAATTGCAAGTTCATTTACAATGTCACCCATTCATTTTCAATGACGCAAAATACAATTAGACAGATTTTTTACTCCCATAGTGTAATGGATTGCAATTGTGGAAAAATGTTACGAGATTTCGAAAAGTCCAAATGATGAATTCACTCCTTCACGATGTGGCCAATTTCCATTTTTGTGTTTTATTCCCCTTCTTCCAAGAGCCATAACTTTTTTTATTTTTCTGTCCACATAGACATATGAGGGATTTTTTTTTTAACAGACCCCCGGCTGTGATAGAAACCATTCAACGACCTGCGATCACTTCATGAGAGCACTGATGGGTGCATCAAGTGACGCGCCCCCATTCTGGCGCATGGGTTAAATGCCACGAGCCCACTCCATACACCCGTTTCCGTCTTGTGCCATACATGTACAGCACATGTCATGAACGGATTGAGATAAAACATCTGGATAAGGTAAAAAATGGCCAGACTTTTGACCATGAGAAGCAAAAACATGAACCCAGTAAAGTTAGCTTGAAAAATGGAGAAAATTCAAAAATAAGTAAAGTGCAAATCAAAAGCGGTTGCCATTAGAACCATTTTTACTCAAGAAGGAAAGCTTAAAAACAATAATAAATCAGGGCCCGAGTTCAATGCATCTGTCTAATGTCAGATGCTCAACCTTCTCGTGCACCTTGTGGCTCGGTAGCATCTGCGGAGCTACAAGTCGCAGTATGTGTCGAAGAGCCACAGGTATCCCAAGGCTGATGTACAGTCTCTGTACTTGAGTTTTAATCACGGACGAGAAGAGCTGACTGGCATATTAAGCACATCTATGTGCCACAAAGTTCTTGTTCTTGGCTTAACATCAAAAGCTCAGTGTGCGCCACATACATGGGCTCTGGGAACGGATAAGATGCAAATGAGAAAGCAGATATGATGCAAATGATGGAGTTCCCACAGAGCATTATTCTACAGAGTAAGATCGGAGCACAGATGCTAAAGTCTGAATATGATTTCCAGACACAATGAAGCCTGTCAGCATTTTCTAAAAACAGGCACAATAGATTTTTTGGCAAACATTGATGCCCACATTGTAAATATATATTCGTGCATGCAACATTGTCAACAATTTGGAACCAAATACTGTAGGCGGCTTTTATGGAAGTTTTTGAGCCAAATAAAGAAGTCGATTAAAAATAGGCCAAAGTATCAAATCTTTATTTGTTCTTACTCTTTCTTTCAGACCCTCTTCGAACTAAAATAAACAAAACAAAAAAGAAACAGAAAAAGGCATAACAATGAGCAAAAAACATAAAGATTGGATTTATACTTCTTTTTTACAAAAAAAATGAGTAATAAAACTACATAAAATTGAACGCAAAATAAATTGATTGATCGACTGCTTTCTTTGGCTTAAAAATAACCATAAAAAAAGATTTGCTTTTTCAAAAAGTGTTGATTCTGAAAACTGCCTGTGAGGAACCTGTATAAAATAAGTAGTAGTTTCTCTGCCTTTTAGCACCATAGCTGAGGGAATTCTGCACTCCTAACCATGGTGCTGAGAAACACATGGTCGCTGTAAAACCCCCCTCTTTTTCCCCTTCCCATTACTTCAGAGTTTAGCTTTCCTTCTCAGAGAGTGTGGGGGTTTTAGGAGAGCCACGGTATTTACGACCGGCATTTCCTGCCGTGCAAGCTCTTGTCCAGCTATAAGTGAACTAGAAACTTCTAGGATCCATGAAAGATTCTTTGTTTGGTTTTTGTACAATATTATGCACAATGTTTACGTTAAGAACACGAAAATATATATTCGTATTCTCACTCGGTGTATCTACCCATCTCGCAAAACACGGGCTTCTAACTCCATCTGGTAAAAAAGTAGGGATTTCTCTGTAAATATGTATCCCAGATAGGACATATTTGATCTCATTAGAATGCCCACGTTAATCCGAAATGAATGATGGGTTTGTTATGACTATGACATGTTTTGTAGCGAAGTTATAGAAATTAGAGAAAATAGTTTAAGGTTTACTCAGAATGTAGCGAGAGGAGGGTCTGGATAAACCAGCCTTTCTGTGATGTCACAGCCTTAAGGTTTTAAGTGTCTGGCAGGCTCTGAGGAGTCAATTCTTCTTGACTTCTTGTCTTCTCCTGAAGCCAGCAGCACGTCCAATGAGCTGGGACGTATGGTTGCCTGCCATGCTTTGAACATGTGAGTGTTACCTTTTCTCATTTAATCCCTGTTTATTTCATAATTACCCTTGTAAATATTTGCAATTGTCTCATTTGTAACATCTTTATAAAATATTTTTGATAAAGCACTGCCTAATTTTTTATGGGATATAATATTATATGTTAGTTCATTCTCCATGCACTAAAAACCGTACCCTAAGTCTTCTGAAGGGAAATATGCTACTGTTGTGTTGGCTTCGGACCCGTTTAATCGAAGCTGGTGGCAGTGATAGTGTGCTGACTTTTGGATTATGTTGTAGTGACTGCGGCATTGATAATTACTGTTCCTGCCTGAGTGGGAGTAGTTTATCGCGTCGCTGCAGCGTGCCCAATAGCCAGTACATAGCAGGCAGTCTGTCGGGCGACCAATTACCCAGGGTGCAGTACCTAATCTGACCTGAGAGTAAGGGGGGCGCCAGAGAGCTGCAAGTGTTAAGTGGAACTGTAAGCGGGATATGCATAAATCCCTGCAGTTTGTGGTATATTGAAAAGCAGTGGGATACCTAAAATAAGCCCCTGCTGGGAACTAAGAGGTCAATAGCCTTGTGGGTGTTTTTTCATCACATTGTTAGCAGTGGAGGGATAACTAAAATAAGCCCCCCTGCACATGTGATAGCCGTCTGTTGGCCCAAAGTCACCCCGACCCGTGACGTAGGGGTGACGGTCACGGTGTGAATCGTGACGAATTGGTGGCAGCGGTCAGGGGATTCCTGACACAGCCTAATAGTGGTGCCAGTCGATTTGGTGACATTTATTAATAATACATGCAATTTCATTAAATACAGTCTTGAAAAAGCACAGGAAAATGGCCAATTCTGAAGCCAATTTTACCAGAAACCAGATGCAACTTCAACTTATATTTACCGGATGAAAATGTTTAGGGACATCAGGTGAGCCACAATGGGGTCAAAAAAAGCCGTCAAGACTGAAGTGGTGTTTAACAGAATTGTCCTATAAAGATAACATAGGAAATGTCTGAATTGGATCTAACATAAAATAATGAGATTCAGGTGGGCACGCAACACTTAAGTCCAGTTACGGAAGAGATTGCCCGTAAATGTCAAGACTTGACTAGACAATATGCGGAGTTTCTCTATGCTTATTAGCCAGATCAATCTGATCTTTCTGGCCACAAGTGATAACAGGGGCCTCAGAGTTAAGGACTAGGCTTGCTCAAGTGGGAAAATGTTGCCAGATTGAGCTCCAAGCTTGTCAATCTCATAAACTAAGTAGAGAAAACTTAGCACTCAGATAAATTATACATACAAAATTATTGGATGCAAACAAAATGAGCAAACAACCGGAAGATTTCTAATAGAGATACTGCTTATTTTATTATCGTTTCATTCTTTTTTGTGGTTTCTCTCTTTTTACTCTGTTTTTGGTGTCTATTGGGATTTATTTTGCATGCATGTGATATTTAATATATCATTTCCTTATTTTTGTATATGTCGTCTGTTCATTGCTCGCTTTCAGAAATTTACCTTTACCTTTACACATTGGCTATTATTCTATACATATATTTTGTCTTAACTATTTATGTGCAGCGTTACTAATGAAGGTCATTTGTTGACCGAAACGTCTATATTTTGGATTGATTGCACCCAATAAATTTGCATCTATAACTTATTTGAGTACCAAGTTTTCTTTACTTAATTCATTGGTTTATGATCCAACTTAGGCACCTACAGTCGTGCCATGATTGCATCTTCTTTGATCTATCTTTCCATGTCATAAGCTAAAAAGCAGCTACGTGGTGTTAGGGGTCGAGTTCCCGCCTCTGCACAGGGAGAATCTCGGGCCATCTCCACTGCGGTCTCCCATTCTTCTACTGCCGCAGTGGAGCCTGCTCAGCGGAGACGTTGGTCCCAGCGTCTTGCTCAGTCCTACTCTGTGCAAAGGGTTACTGCTGCTTTTCCAGCTTCTGCCATTGAAGCCAGTGCTGGGCAGCGGCGAGCAGACACTTTTGGGACTAAGTCCTGCTTTTCCCCTTCTGAGCATGCCCAGGGTAAGATCTCTCATGGAGATCGAGGGTCACATGCTTAGATACTGCAGCAAAACTCATTGGTTCTCCAGGAAGGTCCTGAAGTTGCTGAGGCTTTGTGGCAGCTTCTCATTGGTCCTTCTAGGAAGGTCCTGTACTTGCTGCAGCTATAAAAGGTTCGCATGGCCGCATGGCAAAGTATGTGCTTTGCGCCAGTGTGGTTATGTGTGAATGTATTCAGGGACCCGGCTGAAATAAGCCCCTAGAATACCGACACCTCTGGTGAGGAGATTGTATGAATGTATTCAGGGACCTGGCTGAAATAAGCCCCTAGAATACCAATGCCTCCGGTAACGAGATTACGTGTTTGCATAACCACTGACTGCGATCAGTTCGGCAGTAAGCTTGTGCTCCTGTGAGGCTAACAGGGTACAGTGCTTTCCTTTCACGGCTACTCTGTGAAGTAACAGAGCTAGTCTATACCGCCAAACAGTGCCACCATTCACTAGCAGCAGGTTCCTCCTGCACGGTGGACCCCAGGCTGCGAACGCACCAATTATAATAAACGTCTATATTTACTCGGTGCGTTTCGCTAGCCCTAACAGAATACAAGCACCAGGGTCTGGCAGTACATCCAGCAGCTGGAGGGTAGGTTGGCGGCTCTTGAGAGCACAAACTCAGCTGTGGATGTTAACGCGGTCGCTGTTCAGGCTGCAAGTGTAGCTGCAGCCATTTTGTCTTCTGCCACCCCTGCTCCGACTTTATCCCATCTCCCGCTTCCAGACAAGTTTGCTGATGACAGTAACATATGTCAGGGATTCGTAAGTCAGTGCTCCATACATCTAGAGCTCCTGGCTGCACGTTTTCCTACAGAACGGGCGAAAGTGGGATTTATTTTATCCCTTTTGTCAGGCAGGGCGTTGGAGTGGGCAATGCCGCTATGGGAGTGTAATAATCGTGTGGTGCTCCTCTCTTCCTGGACGCTCTGAAACAGGTCTTTTTGGGACCTTGTGTCACCCACGATACCGCGCTCCAATTGTTGGCAATAACGCAGGTTTCGTTCATGGTCAGCCAGTTCGCCGTCCAATTCCGGACTCTGGCCTCTGAGCTGGAGTGGCCGGATAAAGTCCTTTTTCCGGTGATGTGGAAAGGACTGGCAGACCATGTGAAAGACGCCTTGGCCACCAGGGAGATTCCCGCCACACTGGAGGAGCTCATTTCAATATCTACCCGCATCGACCTCCATTTTAACGAGCGGAGGTTAGAGCAGACTCAGTGTAGGCAGAGGTTTCGGCTGACTCCTACCTTCTCCAGCCCTCTTGAATCTGCTGTTCAGGCATCTGACTCGCATGAGGCCATGGAGGTTTCTTGAGCGGGACCTAAGTCTCGGACAGCTCGAGTACCCATGGTTTGTAAAAATTGCCAACAGCTAAGACATTACGCCAATAAATATCCACGGTGGTCGGGAAACGATCGCGTCTAGTAACCATTGGAGGAGGTTCACTAGACACAGCAGCATTTTCCTCCAAGCTGTCCTTCAAAGGGACAATCATCCTCATTAAAAGCTCATCCTCTCTAAAAGTTGAGCTTTGTGTGGATTCTGGAGCAGAGGGGAATTTCATGTCCTCTGCTTTTGCTCTGCGCCATGCAATACCTTTGGTGATGCTCGCCAAACCAGTAACTGTTAGAGTGGTGAATTGGTCGACACTTCCTTGACAAATCACACACCAGACTATCCCTTTCACGTAATCCATGTCCCCTTCCCACCAGGAGATTATTTCTCTTCTTGTCGTTCCCGAGATTCTGCTGGGAATACCCTGGCTCCATTTCCACTCCCCACATATTGAGTGGACCTCTGGGAGGATATTGGGTTGGAGTGAATCATGTAAAGGCAGATGTGTGAGAGAGTGCGTTCAGGCTTCCACCACCACCACCGAGAAACCCGCAGATCTTTCTTCTCTTTCCAAATGCTATTGTTCCTATGCAGATGTCTTCTCCAAAAGGGCTGCGGAGACCCTTCCGCCTCACCGCCCCATGACTGTCCTATTGATCTCTTGCCTGGAGCAGAACCTCCTCGGGGACAGGTCTATCCCCTCTCTCTCCTGGAAACGGAGGCTATGTGCCAATACATCCAGGAGAATTTGGCAAGATGGTTCATTAGGAAGTCAGTGTCACCTGCAGGGACGGGGTTCTTTTTTGTGCAAAAGAAGAACGGAGAATTACGTCCTTGCATAGATTACACAGGTCTTAACGCCATCACCGATAAGAATAAGTACCCGCTGCCCCTGATTTCTGAGCTCTTTGATAGGCTACAGGGAGCAAGGGTATTTACCAAATTAGATCTGCGGGGTGCTTATAACCTGATTCGCATCTGTGAGGGGGAAGAATGGAAGACGGAGTTTAATACAAGGGATGGGCACTATGAGTATTTGGTGATGCCCTTCGGGCTCTGTAATGCCCCAGCCGTTTTCAAAGACTTTGTCAACGATATTTTCCGGGATATGCTCTCCACCTTGATCATAGTCTATCTGGATGATATTCTCATCTTCTCTCCAGATATAGACTCCCACCAGAGAGATGTTTGCAAAGTATTCGACCTCCTACGGGCAATCTCCTTCTATGCCAAGGTTGGATAAGTGTGTGTTTGAGCAGGAGTCCTTGCCTTTCCTTGGCTATATCATCTCCGCCCAGGGATTGGCTATGGATCCTGCCAAACTACAGGCTGTGATGGATTGGCAAGAACCCCATTCTCTTAAAGCAGTGCAGCGCTTTATGGGGTTCATTAATTACTATCACCAGTTCATTCCCCACTTCCCAACTTTGGTAGATCCCTTGGTAGCCCTCACCGAGAAGGGAGCAAATCCCAAATTGTGGTCTGAAGAGGTCTCCAGGGCATTCTCTTCTATTACAGTCATGGGCAAAAGTATTGACACCCCTGCAATTCTGTTAGATAATACTCAGTTTCTTCCTGAAAATGATTGCAAACACAAATTCTTTGGTATTATTATCTTCATTTAATTTGTCTTAAATGAAAAAACACAAAAGAGAATGAAGCAAAAAGCAAAACATTGATCACTTCACACAAAATTCCAAAAATGGACCAGACAAAAGTATTGGCACCCTCAGCCTAATACTTGGTTGCTCAACCTTTAGCCAAAATAACTGCAACGAACCACTTCCGGTAACCATCAATGAGTTTCTTACAATGCTCTGCTGGAATTTTAGACCATTCTTCTTTGGCAAACTGCTCCAGGTCGCTGATACTTGAAGGGCGCCTTCTCCAAACTGCCGTTTTTAGATCTCTCCACAGGTGTTTGGGATTCAGGTCTGGACTCATTGCTGGCCACCTTAGAAGTCTCCAGTGCTTTCTCTCAAACCATTTTCTATTACTTTTTGAAGTGTGTTTTGGCTCATTGTCCTGCTGGAAGACCCATGACCTCTGAGGGAGATCCAGCTTTCTCACACTGGACCCTACATTATGCTGCAAAATTTGTTGGTAGTCTTCAGACTTCATAATGCCATGCACACGGTCAAGCAGTCCAGTGCCAGCAAAGCAACCCCAAAACATCAAGGAACCTCCATCATGTTTGACTCTAAGGACCGTGTTCTTTTCTTTGAATGCCTCTTTTTTTCTTCTGTAAATTCTACATTAATGCCTTTGCCCAAAAAGCTCTACTTTTGTCTCATCTGACCAGAGAACATTCTTCCAGAACATTTTAGGCTTTTTGAGGTAAGTTTTGGCAAACTCCAGCCTGGCTTTTTTATGTCTCGGGGTAAGAAGTGGGGTCTTCCTTGGTCTCCTACCATACAGTCTATTTTCATTCAGATGCCGACGGATAGTACGGGTTGACACTGTTGTACCCTCGGACTGCAGGGCAGCTTGAACTTGTTTGGATGTTAGTCGAGGTTCTTTATCCAACATCCGTACAATCTTGCATTGAAATTTCTTGTCAATTTTTCTTTTCCGTCCACATCTAGGGAGGTTAGCCACAGTGCCATGGGCTTTACACTTCTTGATGACACTGCGCACGTTAGACGCAGGAACATTCAGGTCTTTGGCGATGGACTTGCAGCCTTGAGATTGCTCATGCTTCCTCACAATTTGGTTTCTCAAGTCCTCAGACAGTTCTTTGGTCCTCTTTCTTTTCTCCATGCTCAATGTGGTACACACAAGGACACAGGACAGAGGTTGAGTCAACTTTAATCCATGTCAACTGGCTGCAAGTGTGATTTAGTTATTGCCAACACCTGTTAGGTGCCACAGTTAAGTTACAGGTGCTGTTAATTACACAAATGAGAGAAGCATCACATGATTTTTCAAACAGTGCCAATACTTTTGTCCACCCCCTTTTTTATGTTTGGTGTGCAATTATATCCAATTTGGCTTTAGGACACTTCTTTTTGTGTTTTTTCATTTAAGACAAATTAAATGAAGATAATAATACCAAATAATTTGTGTTTGCAGTCATTTTCAGGAAGAAAATGAGTATAATCTGACAGAATTGCAGAGGTGTCAATACTTTTGGCCATGACAGTAAGTCTAATTTTGATAGCGCTCCCATCCTACTTTGTCCCGATGTTGATAAGCTGTTTAAAATGGAAGTGGATGCCTCATCCGTTGGTGCAGGGGCAGTTCTCTTCCAAAAGGATGTCCAAGGTCGGACGCATCCTTGCTTCTTCTTCTCCAAGACCTTCACACCAGTGGAGAAGAATTATTCCATTGGGGACAGTGAGTTGCTAGCAATGAAGTTGGCTTTCTCGCAGTGGAGACATCTTTTGGAGGGGGATCATTATCCCTTTCAAGTCTTCACGGACCTCAAAAATTTGGTATATTTACAAACGGCCCAGTGGCTAAATTCTCTTCAGGCCAGATGGTCCTTGTTCTTTTCCCGGTTCCACTTTACCCTCCGTTATCTCGCTGGGGAGAAGAACCTTCATGCTGATGCCCTCTCTCGCTCCATTGTGTCATCTGAGGATGAGGAAGGGGAGCTTCAGCTTATTGTCCCTTCTGAGAGCCTGAGAACCATAGCTCCGGTTTTGCTAGAGTCTGTGCCTCCGGGCAAGACTTTTGTACTCATTAATTTGCGACCAGAGGTACTCTCTTGGGCTCATTCATCCTGGGTGGGTGGACACTTCGGGACAAAGAGGACATCTGAGCAGCTGGCGAGGACATACTGGTGGCCACATATGGTCCCTGGCATCGGAAATTATATTCAGGCATGTGTCTCCTGCGCCAAAAGTAAGCCTCCTCGACAATGGCCAGCTGGGTTACTCTATTCCTTGCCAGTGGCAGACAGGCCCTGGGAAATGGTCGAGATGGTCTTTGTGGTGGGTTCGCCCAAGTCTCATGGCTGTACCATCATTTGGGTTGTCACCGATAATTTTTCTAAAGTGGTGCATTTTGGTGCTCTTTCCATCGCTACCTTCTGCACGGGCCTTGGCAGTGTTGTTGACAAAACACATCTTCCGCCTACATGGTATGCCGGACTAAATTGTCAGTGACCGGGTTCCCCAGTTTGCGTCTCGGTTCTGGAGAGAGCTTTGTCGTCTTCTCAGCATTGAGTTGAATCTCTCTTCTGCATATCATTCAGAGACGAATGGGTTGGTAGAGAGGGCCAACCAGACCTTGGTCACATATCTGCGACATTTTGTCTCCGCCAGGCAGGATGACTGGGCATCCTTGCTATCATGGGCGGAGTTTGCGCTGAACAACGCCGTAGCCGACTCCACTGGACAAACCCCATTCCTCCTTAACTATGGTCAGCATCCACGGGTACCTGTGCCTATACCCGTGTCTTCCGCCGACTCCAGGGTGGCAGACTGGGCTGTGGAGGCACGGGATATTTGGGACCGCACTCAGGATGTCATTCGGACCTCCAAGGAGAGAATTATGTCCTCCGCCGATGTACATCGGCGCCCCGCTCCGACCTTTGCTCCTGGCGACTTAGTGTGGCTCTCCGCCCGTAACATCAAGCTGCGAGTTGAGTCCACTAAGTTTGCACTTCGCTACTTGGGCCCTTTCAAGGTCCTCGAACAGGTTAACCCAGTGGTCTACCATCTGGCCCTTCCACCACGCCTGGGTATCACCGACACCTTTCATGTGTTACTCTTGAAGCCCGTATACATGTCCCGGTTTTCCAAGTCATCTGCCGGGACATCGGGTTTGTCTTTGGATAATTATGAGGTGAACGCTATTTTGGGGTGCGAGGTGGTATGGGGCAAAAACTTTTATTTGGTCGATTAGAAGGATTATGGTCCTGAGGTCACGTCCTGGGAGCCTGCTGAGTATATTCAGGCTCCGCAGCTTATTGCTGCCATTGAGCATGGCGAGGTCCAAAGGGAGGGCCCTAGGGGGGTAATGTTGGGGGTCGAGTTCTTGCCTCTGCACAGGGGGAATCTTGGGCCATCTCCGCTGCAGTCTCACATTCTTCTCCTGCCGCAGTGGAGCCTGCTCAGCGGAGACGTCAGTCCAAGCGTTTTGCTCAGTCTCACTCTGTGCAAAGGGTTACTGCTGCTTTTCCAGCTTCTGCCATTGAAGCCAGTGCTGGGCAGCGGCGAGCAGATGCTTTTGGGACTAAGTCTTGCTTTTGCCCTTCTGCGCATGCCCGGGGTAAGATCTCTCATTGCAGATCGAGGGTCACATGCTTAGATACTGCAGCAAAACTCATTGGTTCTCCAGGAAGGTCCTGAAGTTGCTCAGGCTTTGTGGCAGCTTCTCATTGGTCCTTCTAGGAAGGTCCTGTACTTGCTGCAGCTATAAAAGGTTCACATGGCCGCATGGCCATGCGCTAGTATCAATCCAAGTATGTGCCTTGCGCCAGTGTGGTTATGTGTAAATGTATTCAGGGACCTGGCTGAAATAAGCCTCTAGAATACCGGCACCTCTGGTGAGGAGACTGTATGAATGTATTCAGGGACCCAGCTGAAATAAGCCCCTAGAATACCGGCTCCTCCGGTGACGAGATTGCATGTTTGCATAACCACTGACTGCTATCAGTTCAGCAATAAGCTTGTGCTCCTGTGAGGCTAAAGGCCCTGTCACACATAGCGACGCTTGAGCGATTCCGACAACGATACGACCTGTCAGGGATCGCTCAAGCGTCGCTATGTGGTCGCTGGTGAGATGTCAAACAGTGAGATCTCACCAACGACGCAGCAGCGATGCGGTGACCTGTAGCGACCTGTAGCGACCTGTACAACGATGCTATTTCATGATTATTCAATGGGACATCCTGTCAGCGAGGTCGTTGGTAAGGTGTCAAACACAGCGATGTGTGCTACCCAGCGGGACCTCAACGATCAAAAAATGGCCCAGGCCATTCCGACACGACCAGCGATCTCACAGCAGGGGCCTGGTCGCTGCTACGTGTCACACATAGCGAGATCGTTACTGAGATCGCTGTTGCGTCACAAAACTTGTGACTCAGCAGCGATCTCGCTAGCGATCTCGCTGTGTGTGACGGGGGCTTTACAGGGCGCAGTGCTTTCCTTTCATGGCTTCACTGTGAAGTAACAGAGCTAGTCTATACCACCAAACAGTGCCACCATTCACTAGCAGCAGGTTCCTCCTGCACGGTGGACTCTGGGCTGCAAACGCAACAATTATAATAAACATCTATATTTACTCGGTGCGTTCCGCTAGCCCTAACACGTGGTCTGACTCCTCTAGAGGTACACATCTATCACTGTATGGTCCAGTGGTAAGACCTACCATGATCAGCAGATCTCAGGAGGCTAACTTTAAAGGTTTTCTTAATTAAACAAGGGCTTGAGTAAAGAAGACCATGTCCTTCCTTACCTACATCTGCGAGGTGTGTGATATTAGATGACTAACTAAAAATGATTGTGATGAACTATTGGGAGATAGTTCTGTTATATGTATCTATATGTTGTCACCCACTGGTCGTGATGTCAATTGCAGCCAACTGAAGACTTAATTGCATGATGCACTGATGAATTTGTATCACAAGAAATGGGTGTTGAGAAGTTGTTGATTTGCAAGGATTTGTAATGTACATCTATAGAAAGAGAAGCCACTTGTGTCCAAATTTAAGTGGAAATAACAATTAGTGAAATTGAGGTTTGTCTCCAGATCTCCACCTCCACTGAATAGCATCACAACTTCTAGTCTGTCCTAGACTTTAATTTCATGACAGTTCTATTTTGTATGCAGAACACAATGAAAAATGCCATAGACATTAGCCTAGACAGCTGGTAATCTCTTGTACACATACCACCATTAAAAGTAACCTGAGTGGGTCATCCTACCCACTATTTTTCATAAATATTGTATGGAAACATGACCTGCATCATGCTGTAATAGTCATTTTGCCGAGACTCACAGCTCAACAGCTGGTTTCTACATGGTGGCATAAAAGCTTTGCAAAGTAGTTGCTATAGCAACAAAAAAAATGAAGTTTGGAATTCCCATGATTTGAATGCAGGTGTGGAGTTGTCAAGTCCATGACCAAGTAGGAGTATTCCGATTTAGTGTCTTTATGGGGATTAGGTAATGGATAACTTGAGTTGGCATAAACATGATCATCAAGCACAAACTCAGATTCTTACACAGCCCTTGGGATAAGGAGTCACCTTAAAGTGGAATTTCACTGGCTGTTGGTGGTTAGAACGATAATATACTAAATAGATAGCTCCGTCATGGTAAAATTTTCAGTTTAAAATGGAAATGGAAATGAACATTGTAAAAGCGCTCCACCTTTGTTACTCACCGAGCTAAACTTGGCTGTTGAATAGTTTATTTTTCAGGGAACGACTTGCTGCCAAGCTAAAATTTCCTGTTTTGTAGAACTGTTATTGTTTTTTCGGTATAAAGACAATAGAAACTCAGGTATAGAATTTTCTGTATACAATATACGTCTGCGTTCTTTCATAGCGTGTGAAAAGTGGAGGCGGCAAACTGCAACCCGGACAAACCTGAGCGGTAGGAACCTACCCCGTTGTGCTGCTATAAAAATGTCTCTTTGTCTTTTTTTTTACACATATTCAGCGAGATACTGCTTATTTTTCCATAGACTTTCTTTTTGTACAATACAAGCTGTTTTGTTCAGATATAATTAGAGTCTTTTCCATAACAAATGGTAGTTAGAGATGAGTGATGTAATTTGACGTGAATGCTATTCGTGACAACATTTTGGAGATTCACTGGACCCGGTGAATTTGAACAATTTGATAACCAAATTGAACAAATATGTGCCCCTCCATTTTACACAAAGCAGAGGTCTGTATCAATTAGAGAAGGAGCTCTGGCAGGCTTGCCCATAAAGTCTTGCGGCTATCACATCACATGGCATAGCATAGTCAATCAAGAGGGACTATCATAGTCTGTATAAAAGTTGAGTCAGGGAATGCATCAGCCATTAGAATCTGGATAGTGAGAGCTAGTCAGAGCTTATGGCTTAATCATAGAGATAAGGAGAGAAAACGTTAAAATACTGAACAAACATTGCATATAGCATGTAACAGGACAGCAGTAAAGAAGACTTGCCATCCAATTTTCCATAGTCATATATGTTGATGTCACTTTGACATTAATAAGGCTGTGTTTGTGTTCAACACAAATTTTCAAGAAAGGGAGATACCATCAAGATGGCCAAAAGTAAAAGGAAACAGGTGAGATTGAAGGCCCGTTGGCTCAATATCATCAAGAATGGTTTGCGAATGAACAGCAAGCAATTGAAGGAAGCCATGGAAAATAGGCAAGCATGACGAGACGAATCCTGTAGACTATCCAAGGATAGGACATGACTGAACAGGCAGATTCAGAATCAGTTTGATTTAAAAAGTATCAAAGGGGTTGGATACAATCCCAAGAGACCTTGGACTGTTAAAACATGTTTTCAAGGAAATGGGAGGCTTTGCAGTTCTTGTGATTCTTGGCAAATTGATTCACTGCAAATAAAAATTGGGGGAAAAAATGTGTCAGTGACGAAATTGAACTTGAAAACATTTGCTCATCTCTAGTAGTAGTATGTCTGTGTATTTTTACAATGATGGACTGGATCCTTGAGAATAACTATAGAGATTGTCCTGAGGGCTACCCTTTACTTCCACAGACCATGTACACGTTTGTTTGCATGTAATCTTTTGCACTATCATTTTACCAACAGGACAAGTCATAAATAATATTTAATAAGGTCTTTGTGAATTATTCCATGAGACACAAACCTGGTGGTTAATGGATGGCTCGAAAAATAGCTCAAAATATGGTTGTCTCAATGGCTGACCCAATGTGCGAACCCCAAGCACCATGATCATATTTGTAGATTGTATATATAGACATTTTGATGGACCATACATACCCTAAAGGAAAGGTTGGGAATCAAGACTAGACAAATATCCTCCAATGGGTGCTAGGGATTTAACAAAAAATCTCCTATGCTTTACTGTAGCAAACAATGAAAATGAAAAATTATCTAATTAAAAAAATGGTGCATTGTCAGACTATTGAAAACAGTATTACGCACAGCTTTGGAGACAACTTGGATCAATTCATCAGTCATGGTACCAGGCTCTATTGACACAATGCAAATTAATTGTTCTTCAGTAGGAAGAAAACTCTCTTCGCAATGCCACTTTAGGGCAGCTACTCTATAGGCCAATGTCAGACTCATTTATAGGGACCTGTCATGTTGATAATGGTATCTAATCAGCCAGCAGAATGTTATAGAACAGGTTGATAGACATTTTTATTGGAAAAGTTTCAGTAAAGCTTGAATTTTATTTTTTTGAAACCCCAGGTTTTTATATGCATGCTAAGCCAGTGGATGGTTTTATTCAGTTGATTGACCGTTTTCCTTGTACAACTGTGCATGTAGAGACAGCTGTCAGTCACTACTAGGACTGCCCACTGGACTTCTCTCCACGCAAACATCAGGGATTTCAATGAAGAAAATAGAAGTTAAATTGAATCTTTTCCAACAAAATTTAAATATATAATTCTGCTCAGTATGTCTTTGAAGTGTGGCAGGAAACCTGAGAAACCAGAAAAACCCACTCAAAGACTGGTAGAACCTAGAAGTTCCATAGAGATGTTGTCCTTGCTGGGATTTGAACCCCAGGACCCCAGCACTGCAAAGGAACAGTGCTAACCACTGAGCCATCGAGCTGCCCATGAAGCAAAACTTTGACTTTTATTTTTGGGTTTCACTCTTCTTTTTATGTACCTGGTGAACAGAATTCATTCATTTAGATCAGTATTTCCCAAACTCCAGTCCTCACGGACCCCACGGGTCATGTTTTCAGGATTTCCATAGTGTTGCACAGGTGAGACAATTCCTGATGCCTTGATGATACTTCCACTACTTGCTCAATACTAAGGAAATCCTGAAAACATGACCCGTTGGGTCCTGGAGGACTGGAGTTTGGGAAACACTGATTTAGATGTATCCATTTCAATACTACATTGAAAAGTAGGTATCACTGATTGCCCGATAGCGGCTGCAAAAGCGACTTATGTACCAAAGTACTTTTAGGACCTAGATATAAAAGAGAGTAAAACTGACTGATATAGGAAGAGAACAAAGCAACAATATCCCCTACAGAAAAGAATATTAAGTATAGATTGCTTTTTGTATAGAAACTTTTTTAGAATTCCAAAAGGCAGCCATTAGACATTGCTTTTATATAATATACCGCCAACATGCCAATTATGTTTTCAGAAGCAATTAAGAGTTATTTTAGACTACAATAACTCCCTGCTGTGTGAAAATGTGCTAAAAGTAAATAACAGTGATATGTATATTTCTGGAGATTCAGTGACTATCAATAATATACTGTATATATATATATATATATTATTTTTTATTTTATTTTTAAAGCTTATATCTAAGCTTTTCCATTAAATGTAGTTAGTAAAAAAAGGTCAGCTCTAAATCTTATTAGCAGTTCGGCAATTATGTAAAGTTTATTAGCTTTTTTGCTGTAGTATAAATCATTATTTAATGTATTCCTTTAAGGATTATTCCAGGACTATGATACTGGTGACCAATACTTTGGTTAGGCCATCAATATCAGTACAACAGAGGTCTGACATTCATCTCCCCCATTGAGGTGAATTGGAGCTAAGTGACAATGTGCAAAAAAGTCACTGCAAAGTGTACAGAGCTGTGGTATTCTGATATTTTGTGCACTACTTGAGGGCACAAGATTTAATCACAGCTGATCAGTGGAAGTGCTAGGTGTCCAACATCCACAGATCTGATATTGATGACTAGAGTTGAGAATAAAGATTAGTAGAACCTCTGTCCAGTGGCCCCACCCTTTGTTGGTCCGTTACCCCCAGACTAAAGCACTGCAAACCTCCTACTACCTGTAACATCGGAGTGCTTCACAACTCAATATTATGAAGTTTTGATTTCTACTAACAAGAATAGTTATCAATGATGTTGCAGGCAGCAGGTGGTTTGCAGTGCTCAGGTCTCACAGTTACTGAGTACCGTCATGGCCTTGTGACAAAGGTCCTACAAATTAGCCTAAAAACTAACAGGCAGGTAGTTACTAACAGAGGCAACTACCTGCATGATTAACCCGGCTCCAGGTCAGAGCGGTCACTGACTACTCCTTCCGGTGATCCAGCTGCTGCACATCAACACAACATGTCTTCTTTTTCCGTGCTGCTTTTTTTGTGGGGCTCCAAACCCTGCCCACAACTCCAAACCCTGCCCACAACTCCAAACTCTGTCCACAGCTTCAAACCCTGCCCATAACTCCAAACTCTTCACACAACTCCAAACCCTGGCCACAACTCCAGACTCTGCCCACAACTCCAAAGCATGGCCACAAATCCAAACCATGCCCACAAATCCAAACTCTGTCCACAGCTTCAAATCCTGCCCATAACTCCAAACTCTTCACACAACTCCAAACCCTGGCCACAACTCCAGACTCTGCCCACAACTCCAGACTCTGCCCACAACTCCAAAGCATGGCCACAAATCCAAACCCTGCCAAGAAATCCAAACCCTACCCACAGCACCAACTCTGTCCACAACTCCAAACTCCACCCGCAACTCCAAACCCTGCCCACAATGGTGAACAGATATAAAAAAATGTTTTAAAAAGTTAAAAGAAGTATTTTAGCGTAAATGAAATAGAGGCAAAAAACAATAAAAACTAGACAAAAAAAGGAGGAATGGCATTAATGAGTAATTCTCTAAGTGTTGTTTATACGTACTTTTTTTAATATAATTTTTTTTAGATTGAATTTTATTTTACATGCTTACAATTTTAATAAAGTTATTGAGAAATAAGTGCAACCAAGAAGTCAATTTTTGTTTTCTCTGCAGCCTGAACTTAAATCACATTTTCCATGTTGACTTTTTGTTTAACAAGAACCCCCCATGGTCCTCAGAACAGAACACGGACTGTGCTACATCACAGCACTTGTCAATATTAAACTCAGACCAGATACTAGCAAAAAATAAAAAAAAATCAATCCACTCTGTTTCTTAATATCTCAGCTTTCTTAACCCTTTTAAGTTTATAGTTTGCTTAGAGCAACGTCACGGAACATCAGAGTGTTTTGAAGACAACGTTGAGATTTCTCGTCTACATTTTTGAATCTCTAATATTTCATAAATTGTTTAAAACGTTAACTTGTCCAAACAAAGTGCGAATCGGTATCACTCAGTAATGGAAAAGGTGCCCTTAATATATGTGTTTACGTAGGTTGCCAATGCGCATTTGTATTAATGAGTAAAATTAAGCCCAACGACGGCATTCGGGGCTAGAATTAGCAGACGCATCCAAAATGTATTCTTAATGAGAATTCACAAACCTTTGAAGATTAAGCACCTGTTCTACAGCGAGAAGCAGATGCTTGGGGGAAAATATTACTAAGAGTGATGGTATATATTTCTACCTTTCCCTAAACATAAACAAAAATCAATGTCAAACTTTTTGTTATTTTATTTTATTTTTTTTTTTATTCCGGGAGTTTGCTTCGAGAATAGAAATAAAATTGAAGTCCTGAGCAATTGAATGGCTGCTCATTCTCAATCAATCCAATAACACAGCCTTAGGCGTCTGTACTTTCTTTAAAGTTCTCTACTAACAGCAAAAGGCAGAAAAATTCTGTTTCAGTCAACTTTCACTGCAGAAACGTCAGGCTGCCCAGTGTTTGGAGGTGAAGGCACTAACGGGAATAATTAAAAAATAAAGGGCCGGCAGAAGTGGAGATTTTATATTCAGCAAAATACCAGAAAAAGAGTTTAAAGTCGAATTAGAGGTTTGTGTTAAAGAATAGAAGAATTTGGGAACTAAGTAATCTGAAGTTTTACTTTACATTTTCTAGAAAGGATTATTAACTTCATGGTGAGTTGTGGAGGGTTCCGGTTTTCCCCAATTTAAGTTATGAGCTTACTGTGCAGCATGAAAATGATTCCAGTTGGCTACCAATCAACCGAAAGAACCCTGCTTGAGATCTTCTTGCTTTTAAACTGAATCTGTTATCAGGTGTTTTCTACATAATTTGAGACTAGCACGGCATAGGGGCAGATACTTTGATTCCAGCAATGTATCTGATTAGTATAGTTTTGATATAATCACTGTATTATCACCAGGAAATCATCACTAGAAGACTAGTAAACCTGCAAGCAGGTAGTCAAACTCCGCCCCCATCACTGATTGGAAGCTTTCTGCCTATGCATAGTGTACATATGCGCTAGCCACCTTAGGGAGAGACCCAAGTTGGGCTAAATGTATGCATAGTGTACACAGAAATCTGCCAATCAGTGGTGTAGGTGGGGTTATACAGAACTCAGCACTTAGAGAAATGGAACTTCTGCAGTAGATCAAAACTGCAACAAGCAATCCAGTAAGTCACATATCACTAAAATTAGGATTTATGACCGTACATCATGCTGCTTTCAGATGGGGTAGAAAAAAATTGCAAATTCCCTTTAAAAACATTCACACAATAGCGATGGATGATCCAATGATTGACAGTCCTCCCTGTATGACTGATGACTGTGCATACAGATATATACTTATTAATAGCTGGTTTAGACCTCCCAATGGACTCCTATCATAGTTTCACAGCAGGGAGACTTCAGTCAATCAAGTTCAACCAATAACCTAACGTGTTGATCCAGAGGAAGGCAACAACTCCATGGGGCAGTTGCTAATTGCCCCATATTAAGGGAAGAATAATTTCTTCCTGACTCCACATACGGCAACGCCCTATCAATCTAGTAGTCATAACCTGTAGTATTACATTTTTCAAGAAAGGCATCCAGGCCCTTCTTGAATTTTAGCATTGAATCACCGTTACAACATCATGTGGCAATGAGTTCCACAGTCTCACTGCTCTTACAGTAAAGAATCTGTGATTATGTTGTTTTATCCTTTTAATTCTGGTAGATTGGTATCATGGTCTTAGGGGACAACTACAAGGGAATCTGTGCTTACACTAATGGTAACATATGGAGCCACAAAGTTGTGGAGGAGTAAATGCTATATATAGTACATTTGACTTGAAAAAAGTGATTTTTACACAGGCAATGACTGCCGTTAGGTAATAATTTCCCACTAAGTCTGAATCAGCAATTCGCATTTCTTAAATGGAACCTGTTAAGTTGGATAATAATATTTAGTTCATCTGCAGGTAGTAGTAGAAAGGTGCCTGGCTGCATTAATGAAAGGGAAGTTCCCTGGAGAAAATTAACTTTATTCCTCCAGGGAGTCACTGGCTTTCAGTCATAGAGGTGTGCCGGTACATCCACAGTTATCGCTCACTTTACTGTGAGAGGTAGCTCTATGCTCAAACTAGCACTTTAACTGACAGCAGGCTTTGCACAGATGTAAGTCAATGGTGTTTGCTTACAGCCACCGCTCCCAGTGCTGTAATCAGTGAATATAGTCGTACGCGACACCTGTATGACTGAAAGCCAGTGGCTTCCAGGAAAAATAAAGTTAATTTATTAACCCTAATTTAAGAAACCCTAGAGTAAGTAACACATGATAAAAACATAGGTCACTTGGTTAATATTTTTTTAATCTTAAATGTATAAAAGCTATCCCACTACGGCAAGGTGTGCCCAATCGAGATGGTTCATACTCTGGTAACTCACTTGCTTTTGCCAGCAGGCTTCAAAATTAAACCTCTAGCACATCTTGCCATAGTGGTTTAGCTTTTACGCTCTGTTCATTAAAAAGGTTAGCTAAGTGCCCTATGTTTTCAATTTACTTGCTGTAGAGTTTTTAGGCATTGCTTTTATTCTAGCTTGCATTTGATTGATAATATCCATAGAGTGTAGGTGTATCTTCATATTACACATATATCACAACACTGCCTGAGGAGTGGTAGATCTTTGGACAAAAAAATGGTAATGATAAGGTTCAAAAATAACATTATGCACAGGGGAATGTAAACGTTTGGGCATCCATGGTCAAAAAAATTGTTATTCTGAACAGTTAAGCAAGATGAAGATGAAATGACCTCTAAAAAGCCTAAAGTTAAAGATGACACATTTTCATCAATTGTTCTTTGGACAATTCTTCCAGGTCTGTGAGATTCCTGGGTCAGCTTACATGCACTGCAGTTTTGAAGTCTAGCCACGGATTTTCAATGATGTTCAGATGAGGAGTCTGTGAGGGCCAGTGTAAAACTTTCAGCTTGCACCATTTGAGGCCATCTATTGTGGATTTTGAGGTGAGTTTAGGATAAATATTCATTTGTAGAAGCCATCCTCTTTTCAACTTCAGCTTTTTAACATATGGTGTTATGTTTTTTATCAATAATTTGTTGCAATTTCATTGAATCCATTATTCCCTCTACCCATGAAATGTTCCTAGTTCTTTTGATTACAGCACAACCCCAAAGCATTCCTTTGATAAATGGTTGGCAACATGATCTTTTTATGACATGATCTGAAATGCTGTGCTCTTTTTTCCCCTCACATACCTTTGACTATTGTAGCAAAAGAGTTCTACTTTACCTCATCGGTCCACAGTACTTGTTTCCAAAATATATCAGGATTGTTTCAATGTTCTTTTGCAGACATCTTTTATGGTGAGGACGCAGGAGAGGTTTTCTTGTGATGACTCTTCCATGAAGGCCATATTTGTGCAGGTGTCTCTGAACAGTAGAACAATGTACCACAACTCCAGGGTCTGCTAAATCTTTCTGAAGGTCTTTTGATGTCAAGCAGGGGTTCTGATTTGCCTCTCTAGCAATCCTAACAGCAGCTCTCACTGAAATGTTGCTTGGTCTTTCAGACCTTATCTTGACCTTCACTGTTCCTGTTAACTGCTATTTCTTAATTACATTTCAAACTTAGGAAAGGGCAACTCGAAACGTCTTTGCTGTCTTCTTATTGCCTTCTCCTGCTTTATGAGTCTCCACCATTTCATTTTCAGATTGCTAGGCAGCTGCTTAGAAGAACCCACAGTAGCTGTTTTTTGGCACAAGGTTAGAGGAGGCTGGGTTTGTTTAAAGCTGGAAAATCTGCATCAATTGGCCTTTCCTAAAGATGATAGAGTACAAGCCATAATCCTAACAGTTTGATTAAGGTTTGAAACCTTGGTCAAAGTTGTCTGAGCAGACAAATCTCAAAGGGTGACCAATCTTTTGCATTGACCCATTTTCCTTTCTGTAATTTTTAAAATGTAAAATTAGCTAAATGTATACATATATTTTTTTTCCGCATAAAATGTAAAGGAAATATGTCATCTTTCATTTTAAGCTTTTTAGAGATCATTTTAGCTTCAACTTTCTTAACTGTTCACAATAGGAGAATTTTGACAAGGGGTGTACAAAATTTTACATGCCACTAGTTTTTTTATTAAATAAATATCACAGTACATATTAAAGTTCAAAAAGATGCTTTACAATGAGGGATTGTCGACAAAAGTCCGGGAAATTTTAAATACAATACATGTAGAATAAAAGTACAAGTATGAACAGGTACTGTAAATATCCGCCTCGTATAATATGACCTCTTGTGCTCAATAAATAGTCAATCCTAAAGTAATGCACATGCTTTGGTAAATAGGTGCCTAGCTAGCATATAAGATACTACTTGCATGTCAAAACTTACCCAGTGGCAAT
The DNA here is from genome assembly GCF_032444005.1 of Ranitomeya imitator. Classification (NCBI taxonomy): domain Eukaryota; kingdom Metazoa; phylum Chordata; class Amphibia; order Anura; family Dendrobatidae; genus Ranitomeya; species Ranitomeya imitator. The sequence continues at coordinate 1,242,109,249 of NC_091282.1, read as the reverse complement.
TTTTCGAAACCATCAGCTAAATAAAAGGCTTATAAACACTATGTAGTAGAAAAATGAGAACTAAATAATGAAAACTATTGAAAATGTTGCTTAAGTTTGCATTAAGAAAGCAGCTTAACAAGAAAATTAATTATATTAAGGTTTACCTAGCTTTCAAAAATACTCTTAGGACTATCTTATTGGGTGTTCGGTAAGGGCATTAGGTGAATCATAATGAGAATGCCAATGGAAGTTGTTTTATACCAAAGAAATTTGAATTTAGTGGAAAGGCTGAATCTTATTAATTGTATGTTTATAAGTCATTAGTGGATAGCCTAGAATTATCTGTCCATAAGCAGGCCATCACTCCGGGATCATCTGTCTGTAAGCAGGTCAAAAGCATAAGAGTGCCTTGTTCTTGACCTGTCGATTACCACCCATCATGTTCGTGTCAGAGTCACTGATTATTTTTTGCATCCTTATGTCCTTGTACACAAGATGTAAATTGAAGGTAACATTTTTTTTCTCTATTCTGCTAGTCCACAGTCTTTTTGCTATGAATCAAACAAGTCTCCACGGAATGACTTGACAAAATCATTTCTTAACTGTGACAGCCATACGAGATGAGGGCATTCTTCCCACAGCTTAAATGGATATATGACAAGGGAATATTAATTGCACAAGACAAGGCATTTAAAGGCATTAGCTCAGCACCACAAGTCTATTTTATTCAATTAGGGTTATTTATCAATGTAAATAACTGTTGGAAAGCTATAGCTAATCTCATGTAATTTTGGATTTTTTTCTGTATTTTGAGGGAGGACAGCCAAGTAGATGGCACATTAATATGTAGCTGGCAGAATGTCTTTCTTTATCAAATATTACAGCACATTTCATGTCTAAGCTAAATGTTATTTTAATGATCCAGCTTAATACATATTTTCATAGTATAAGCATCTGAATACCATGGGTCAAGAAGAGTCAGGACATTGAGTCTTGACTCAAGACATTCCCTCTCCTCCACGTCAAGAAACAGATAACAAGGTGATGAAAATCCATTGATCAACCAAAATCCCTGGCTAAGTCCACCCAAAGTGTTCATTTCCCTACATTGACACTGTTAGGACTGGCGGAACGCACCAAGAGAGATGTAATGGATGCGTTCGCAGTCCGGGGTCCACCGTGCAGGTGAAACCTGCTGCTAGGACATGACAGACGATATGGCGGTACTCATAAGTATACGCGCGTGGGTTAAACCTCACCCAGCGTGAAGAAAGCGATCCTGTTGCGTCACAGGATCGCGGTACCGCACATAGAGCGCGAGCAAGTGGTCAGCGAACTAGACCCCAACAGGGATAGTAGTCCGATTAGACCCTTGCTGGCACTACACCACAACTGGGTGTGAAAAGTATATACAATAGAGGCACCGAAGTGCAAACTGTGCCGTGCTGGCAGGCACCACTAAGTACCCAGACATGGGTCAGGAAGCGCACACAGGCGCGTGGCGCCGCACTGGCGGTCACAGCAGAGGACGCTGACACGTGTGTGACACGTTGAGTGTTAAGTCGGGCGCTAGATAGCAGCCATACACCATACGCGAACAATCATACAGTAGGGTAGGGGTATTTAAAGGACGACTTGCACTCACAACAAACACACGTATAAAGTTGTACACTAGCGCATGGCCGTGCGGTCATGCGCAGTTTATATAGCTGCAGGACAGGAAGCGGCCACAGAAACTTTGCCCTTCCAAGACCTGCCAAGAGGACCAATAGAATGCGCTGCAGAGTCTGAGCACATGACCCTCGATCTCCAACGGGAGATCTTGCCCTGGGCATGCTCAGTGTGCGCAGACAAGGACTTAGTCCCAGAGAAGTCCACCCGCTGCTGACCAGTATTGGCTTTAAAGGCAGAAGCTGGAGAAGCAGCAGTAACTCTTCTCACAGAGTCAGACTGAGCGAGACGCTGGGATCGACGTCCCTGCTGAGCAGGCTCCACTGCGGCTGGAGGAGAATGGGAGACCGCAGCGGAGACGGATCGAGATTCCCCCTGTGCAGCAGAAGAAACTCGACTCCTAACATTACCCCCCCTCCTAGGGCCCCCCCCCTCCTTGGGCCTCGCTACGTTCGAAGGCAGCAATGAGCTGTGGGGCCCGAATGTTTTCAGCAGGCTCCCATGACCTGTTCTCTGGACCATAACCCTTCCAATCCACCAGATAGAACTTTTTGCCGCGTACCACCTTACACCCCAAAATAGCGTTCACCTCGTAATCGTCCGTAGACGAACCCGATGTCCCGGCAGATGACTCGGAAAACCGGGACATGTATACGGGTTTCAAGAGGGACACATGAAAGGTGTTGGTGATACCCAAGCGTGGAGGAAGAGCCAGGCGGTAGACCACAGGATTAACCTGTTCGAGAACCTTGAAGGGACCCAAGTAGCGAGGAGTAAACTTAGTGGACTCAACTCGCAGCCTGATGTTACGGGCGGAGAGCCACACCAAGTCGCCAGGGACAAAAGTCGGCGGAGAACCTCATTCTCTCCTTGGAGGCCCGAATGGCATCCTGCGTGCGATCCCAAATGTCCCGTGCCTCCACAGCCCAGTCTGCCACCCTGGGATCAGCGGAAGACACAGGCATGGGCACTGGAACACGCGGATGCTGGCCGTAATTTAAGAGGAATGGAGTCTGACCGGTGGAGTCGGCTACGGCATTGTTAAGTGCAAACTCTGCCCACGGTAGCAAGGATGCCCAGTCATCCTGTCTGGCAGAAACAAAATGTCGCAGATATGTGACCAAGGTCTGGTTGGCCCTTTCTACCAACCCATTCGTCTCGGGATGATATGCCGAAGAGAGATTTAACTCAATACTGAGTAAACGACATAGCTCCCTCCAGAATCGAGACGCAAACTGGGGACCCCGGTCACTAACAATTTTGTCTGGCATACCGTGTAAGCGAAAGATATGCTTGATAAACAAGACAGCCAACGCCCGTGCAGATGGTAGCCGTGGAAGAGGCACCAAATGCACCATTTTGGAGAAATGGTCGGTGATCACCCAGATAATGGTGCAATTACGAGACTTGGGTAAGCCCACCACAAAGTCCATCCCGACCATCTCCCAGGGCCTGTCAGCCACGGGCAGAGGGTAAAGCAAACCAGCTGGCCGTTGCCGAGGAGTCTTGTTCCTGGCGCAAGAGACACACGCCCGAACGTACTCCGCGACATCACGAGCCATATGCGGCCACCAGTATGTCCTCGCCAGTAACTCAGATGTCCTTTTAGTACCAAAATGTCCACCCACCCTGGACGAGTGCGCCCAAGAGAGAACCTCCGGCCACAAACTAGATGGAACAAAAGTCTTGCCCGGAGGCACAGACTCCAGCGAAACCGGGGCCACGGTTCTCAAACTCTCGGTGGGGACAATAAGCCGAGGCGCCTCCTCCTCCTCCGCAGATGACACAACGGAGCGAGAGAGAGCATCGGCCCGAATGTTCTTCTCCCCAGAAAGGAAATGGAGGGTGAAATGAAACCGGGAGAAGAACAAGGACCATCTGGCCTGGCGAGAATTCAACCGCTGAGCTGTCTGCAGATACACCAAATTTTTGTGATCTGTGAAGACTTGGAAGGGAAAACGTGCTCCCTCCAAGAGATGTCTCCACTCCGAGAAAGCCAACTTCATGGCTAGCAACTCCCTGTCCCCGATGGAATAATTCCTCTCTGCTGGTGCGAAGGTCTTGGAGAAAAAGAAGCAAGGATGCTTCCGACCTTGAGCATCCTTTTGGAAGAGGACTGCTCCAGCACCAACAGAAGAGGCATCCACCTCCATGATAAATGGCTTATCAACATCGGGGCGATGAAGTATGGGAGCGCTAGCGAAGTGTGACTTTATAGAGATAAAGGCCTTGGAGACCTCCTCAGACCACAATTTAGGATTTGCCCCCTTCTTAGTGAGGGCAACCAAGGGAGCTACCAAAGTTGAGAAATGCGGGATGAACTGGCGATAATAATTGATGAATCCCATAAAGCGCTGCACCGCTTTAAGAGAATGAGGTTCCTGCCAGTCCATCACAGCCTGTAGTTTGGCAGGATCCATAGCCAATCCCTGGGCTGAGATGATGTAGCCTAGGAAAGGTAAGGACTCCTGCTCAAACATGCACTTCTCCAACTTGGCATAGAGGGAGTTTGCCCGTAGGAGGTCGAAGACTTTGCAAACATCTCTCCGGTGGGAGTCAATATCTGGAGAGTAGATGAGAATATCATCCAGATAGACTACGACCGAGGTGGAAAGCATATCCCGGAAGATATCGTTCACAAAGTCTTGGAAAACGGCTGGGGCATTACAGATATATCACCAGATATTCATAGTGCCCATCCCTGGTGTTAAAAGCCGTCTTCCATTCGTCCCCCTCACGGATGCGAATCAGGTTGTAAGCACCCCGCAGATCTAATTTAGTAAATACCCTTGCTCCCCGAAGCCTATCGAACAGTTCAGATATCAAAGGCAAAGGGTATTTATTCTTAACGGTGATGGCGTTAAGACCCCTGTAGTCTATGCATGGACGCAATTCCCCACTCTTCTTCTGCAAGAAGAAGAATCCTGCCCCAGCAGGTGACACTGACTTCCTGATGAACCCTCTTGCCAGATTTTCCTGTATGTACTGTAACATTGCCTCCGTCTCCGGGAGAGATAGCGGATAGACTCGACCCCGGGGAGGCTCAGCACCAGGCAAGAGGTCAATAGGACAGTCATAGGGGCGATGGGGCGGAAGGGTCTCCGCCGCCTTTTTGGAGAATACGTCTGCATATGACCAATACTGCTTGGGGAGAGAGGATAGATCTGCGGATACCTCAGTAGTAGCAACCTGAACGCACTCCCTCTGACACCTACCCCCACAAGATTCACCCCAACCCAGAATTCTGCCTGAGGACCACTCGATATGAGGAGAGTGGTACCGTAGCCAAGGTATTCCCAACAGGATCTCATCAATTCCTTCCGGAATGACGAGCAGAGAAATTATCTCCTGATGAGATGGCGACATGGACAGAGTAAAAGGGATGGTCTGGTGAGTTATCTGTGAGGGCAATGTCGACCCATTCACCACTCGCACCGTTACTGGTTGAGCAAGCATAACCAAGGGTATTGCGTGACGTTGGGCGAAGGCAGAAGACATAAAGTTGCCCTCCACCCCAGAATCCACGCAGAGCTCTACCGAGTGGGAAAATAAGCCAATAGTAATTGTCCCCTTAAAGGACAACTTAGAGGCAAACGTCACCGTGTCTAGTGTACCTCCACCAACTACCACTAGACGCTGACGTTTCCTCGACCGCTGAGGACATCTGGTGGCTAGATGTCCTGACTGCTGGCAAACATGACAGACCCTGAGTGCACAAGCGGTCCGGGACTTAGATCCTGCTTGTGACACCTCCCTGGCCTCATGTGACTCAGGAACCAGGACTGGAAATTCAAGAGGTTTGGCAAAAGTAGGAGCCAGCCGAAACCTCTGCCTACACTGGGCTCGCTCTAACCTCCGCTCGTTAAAACGGAGGTCAATTCGAGTGGAGACAGTTATTAACTCCTCCAGTGTGGCAGGAATCTCACTAGTGGCCAGAGCGTCCTTTACGTGGTCAGCCAAGCCCCTCCAAAATATGGGGATAAGAGCTTTATCCGACCAATCCAGCTCAGATGCTAAGGTGCGGAATTGGACGGCAAAATGACTGACCAAGGACTCACCCTGAGTTAATGCCAGCAATTGGAGCGCAGTATCATGGGTGACTTGAGGTCCTAAAAAGACCTGTTTCAGAGTGCTCAGAAACAGCGGAGCACTCTGCACCACATGATCGCCACGCTCCCACAGCGGCGTAGCCCATTCCAACGCCCTGTCCGACAATAGAGACAAAATAAATCCCACCTTAGCCCGCTCTGTGGGAAAACGTGTAGCCAGGAGCTCGAGATGAATAGAGCACTGACTCACAAATCCCCTACAAAACTTGCTATCACCAGAAAATTTTTCTGGCAGCGGGAGGTGAGATAATGTCGGAACAAGGGTGGCAATGGACATATTAGCTGCAGCCACGCTGGCAGCCTGTACAGCTACTGCAGTAACATCCACAGCTGATGTCGCGCTCTCGAGAGCCGCCAACCTACCCTCCAGCTGCTGGATATGCCGCAGAGATTGCTGTATGTCTGTCATCACTAGCCAGACCCTGGCACTAGTGTAATGTTAGGACTGGCGGAACGCACCAAGAGAGATGTAATGGATGCGTTCGCAGTCCGGGGTCCACCGTGCAGGTGAAACCTGCTGCTAGGACATGACAGACGATATGGCGGTAATCATAAGTATACGCGCGTGGGTTAAACCTCACCCAGCGTGAAGAAAGCGATCCTGTTGCGTCACAGGATCGCGGTACCGCACATAGAGCGCGAGCAAGTGGTCAGCGAACTAGACCCCAACAGGGATAGTAGTCCGATTAGACCCTTGCTGGCACTACACCACAACTGGGTGTGAAAAGTATATACAATAGAGGCACCGAAGTGCAAACTGTGCCGTGCTGGCAGACACCACTAAGTACCCAGACATGGGTCAGGAAGCGCACACAGGCGCGTGGCGCCGCACTGGCGGTCACAGCAGAGGACGCTGACACGTGTGTGACACGTTGAGTGTTAAGTCGGGCGCTAGATAGCAGCCATACACCATACGCGAACAATCATACAGTAGGGTAGGGGTATTTAAAGGACGACTTGCACTCACAACAAACACACGTATAAAGTTGTACACTAGCGCATGGCCGTGCGGTCATGCGCAGTTTATATAGCTGCAGGACAGGAAGCGGCCACAGAAACTTTGCCCTTCCAAGACCTGCCAAGAGGACCAATAGAATGCGCTGCAGAGTCTGAGCACATGACCCTCGATCTCCAACGGGAGATCTTGCCCTGGGCATGCTCAGTGTGCGCAGACAAGGACTTAGTCCCAGAGAAGTCCACCCGCTGCTGACCAGTATTGGCTTTAAAGGCAGAAGCTGGAGAAGCAGCAGTAACTCTTCTCACAGAGTCAGACTGAGCGAGACGCTGGGATCGACGTCCCTGCTGAGCAGGCTCCACTGCGGCTGGAGGAGAATGGGAGACCGCAGCGGAGATGGATCGAGATTCCCCCTGTGCAGCAGAGGAAACTCAACTCCTAACAGACACCACTGGTGTCTTCACTAGTAGGAAAAAATCACTTTAACCCCTTTACCCCCAAGGGTGGTTTGCACGTTAATGACCGGGCCAATTTTTACAATTCTGACCACTGTCCCTTTATGAGGTTATAACTCTGGAATGCTTCAATGGATTCCAGTGATTCTGACATTGTTTTCTCGTGACATATTGTACTTCATGACAATGGTAAAAATTCTTTGATAGTACTTGCGTTTATTTGTGAAAAAAACGGAAATTTGGCGAAAATTATGAAAATTTTGCAATTTTCCAACTTTAAATTTTTATGCAATTAAATCACAGATATATGTCCCACAAAATACTTAATAAGTAACATTTCCCACATGTTTACTTTACATCAGCACAATTTTGGAACCAAAATTTTTTTTTGTTAGGGAGTTATAAGGGTTAAAAGTTGACCAGCAATTTCTCATTTTTACAACACCATTTTTTTTAGGGACCACATCTCATTTGAAGTCATTGTGAGGGGTCTATATGATAGAAAATACCCAAGTGTGACACCATTCTAAAAACTGCACCCCTCATGGTGCTCAAAACCATATTCAAGAAGTTTATTAACCCTTCTGGTGCTTCACAGGAATTTTTGGAATGTTTAAATAAAAATGAGCGTTTAACTTTTTTTCACAAAAAATTTAATTCAGCTCCAATTTGTTTTATTTTACCAAGGTTAACAGGAGAAAATGGACCGCAAAAGTTGTTGTACAATTTGTCCTGAGTACACCGATACCCCATATGTGGGGGTAAACCACTGTTTGGGCGCATGACAGAGCTCGGAAGCGAAGGAGCGCCATTTGACTTTTCAATGCAAAATTGACTGGAATCGAGATGGGACACCATGTTGCGTTTGGAGAGCCCCTGATGTGCCTAAACATTGAAACTTCCCACAAGTGACAACATTTTGGAAAGTAGACCCCCTACGGAACTTATCTAGAGGTGTGGTGAGCACTTTGACCCACCAAGTGCTTCACAGAACTTTATAATGCAGAACCGTAAAAATAAAAAATCATATTTTTTCACAAAAATTATCTTTTTGCCCCCAATTTTTTATTTTCCCAAGGGTAAGAGAAGAAATTGGACCCCAAAAGTTGTTGTACAATTTGTCCTGAGTACGCTGATACCACATATGTGGGGGTAAACCACTGTTTGGGCGCATGGGAGAGCTCGGAAGGGAAGGAGCGCCGTTTGACTTTTCAATGCAAAATTGACAGGAATTGAGATGGGACGCCATGTTGCGTTTGGAGAGACACTGATGTGCCTAAACATTGAACCCCCCCACAAGTGACACCATTTTGGAAAGTAGACCCCCTAAGGAACTTATCTAGATGTGTGGTGAGCGCTTTGACCCACCAAGGGCTTCACAGAAGTTTATAATGCAGAGCCGTAAAAATAAAACAAAAATTTTTTCCCACAAAAATTATTTTTTAGCCCCCAGTTTTGTATTTTCCCGAGGGTAAGAGGAGAAATTCGACCCCAAAAGTTGTTGTCCAATTTGTCCTGAGTACGCTGATACCCCATATGTGGAGGGAACCACCGTTTGGGCGCATGGGAGGGCTCGGAAGGGAAGGAGTGCCATTTGGAATGCAGACTTAGATGGAATAGTCTGCAGGCATCACATTGCGTTTGCAGAGCCCCTAATGTACCTAAACAGTAGAAACCCCCCACAAGTGACCCCATATTGGAAACTAGACCCCCCAGGGAACTCATCTAGATGTGTTGGGAGAACTTTGAACCCCCAAGTGTTTCACTACAGTTTATAACGCAGAGCCGTGAAAATAAAAAATCTTTTTTTTTTCCCACAAAAATTATTTTTTAGCCCCTAGTTTGTTTTTTCCCAAGGGTAACAGGAGAAATTGGACCCCAAAAGTTGTTGTCCTATTTGTCCTGAGTACGCTGATACCCCATATGTTGGGGCAAACCCCTGTTTGGGCACACGGGAGAGCTCGGAAGGGAAGGAGCACTGTTTTACTTTTTCAACGCAGAATTGGCTGGAATTGAGATCGGACGCCATGTCGTGTTTGGAGAGCCCCTGATGTGCCTAAACAGTGGAAACCCCCTAATTATAACTGAAACCCTAATCCAAACACACCCCTAACCCTAATTCCAACGGTAACCCTAGCCACACCCCTAACCCTGACACACCCCTAATCCCAACCCTATTCCCAACTGTAAATGTAATCTAAACCCTAACCCTAACTTTAGCCCCAACCCTAACTGTAGCCCCAACCCTAACTGTAGCCCCAACCCTAACCCTAACCCTAGCCCTAACCCTAGCCCTAACCCTAACCCTAGCCCTAACCCTAGCCCTAGCCCCAACCCTAACCCTAGCCCTAACCCTAGCCCTAACCCTAGCCCTAACCCTAGCCCTAACGGGAAAATGGATATAAATACATTTTTTTTAATTTTTCCCTAACTAAGGGGGTGATGAAGGGGGGTTTGATTTACTTTTATAGCGGGTTTTTTAGCGGATTTTTATGATTGGCAGCCGTCACACACTGAAAGACGCTTTTTATTGCAAAAAATATTTTTTGCGTTACCACATTTTGAGAGCTATAATTTTTCCATATTTTGGTCCACAGAGTCATGTGAGGTCTTGTTTTTTGCAGGACGAGTTGACGATTTTATTGGTAACATTTTCAGGCACGTGACATTTTTTGATCGCTTTTTATTCCGATTTTTGTGAGGAAGAATGACCAAAAAACAGCTATTCATGAATTTCTTTTGGGGGAGGCGTTTATACCGTTCCGCGTTTGGTAAAATTGATAAAGCAGTTTTATTCTTCGGGTCAGTACGATTACAGCGACACCTCATTTATATAATTTTTTTATGTTTTGGCGCTTTTATACGATAAAAACTATTTTACGGAAAAAATAATTATTTTTGCATCGCTTTATTCTCAGGACTATAACTTTTTTATGTTTTTGCTGATGATGCTGTATGGCGGCTCGTTTTTTGCGGGACAAGATGACGCTTCCAGCGGTTCCATGGTTATTTATATCCATCTTTTTGATCACGTGTTTTTCCACTTTTTGTTCGGCAGTATGATAATAAAGCGTTGTTTTTTGCCTCGTTTTTTTTTTTTTTCTTACGGTGTTTACTGAAGGGGTTAACTAGTGGGCCAGTTTTATAGGTCGGGCCGTTACAGACGCGGCGATACTAAATATGTGTACTTTTATTGTTTTCTTTTTTTTATTTAGATAAAGAAATGTATTTATGGGAATAATATTATTCTTTTTTTTCATTATTTTGGAATATTTTTTTTTATTTTTTTTTACACATTTGAAAATTCTTTTTTTGACTTTTTTACTTTGTCCCGGGGAAGACATCACAGATCGGTGATCTGACAGTTTGCACAGCACTCTGTCAGATCACCGATCTGACAGGAGTTCAGGCTGCTTCACAGTGCCTGCTCTGAGCAGGCTCTGTGAAGCCACCTCCTTCCCTGCAGGACCCGGATCCGCGGCCATCTTGGATCCGGGCCTGGAGCAGGGAGGGAGGGAGGTAAGACCCTCGCAGCAACGCGATCACATCGCGATGCTGCGGGGGGCTCATGGAAGCCCGCAGGGAGCCCCCTCCCTGCGCGGTACTTCCCTGCACCGCCGGCACATCGCGATCATCTTTGATCGCGGTGTGCCGGGGGTTAATGTGCCGGGGGCGGTCTTTCACTGCTCCTGGCACATAGTGCCGGATGTCAGCTGCGATAGGCAGCTGACACCCGGCCGCGATCGGCGCCGCTCCCCCCGTGAGCGCTGCCGATCGCATATGACGTACTATTGCGTCCTTGGGAAGTAAAGCCCACCCCACATGGACGCAATAGTACGTCTAATGGCAGAAAGGGGTTAAAGAAAGACTGTGTGAATGGATAAATAGTTGTTGATGCTGTAGCAGTATAAAAAAAAATATTTTTTTGTTAAACTTTGCATTTTAACGCCAAACTGGCAATTTTTTTATGTTAAAAAATCATAGTTACAGAAAGACATATGAAGGCATTTAAAAAAAAAAAAAAAAAAGCTACGTAGAATAAAAGAGTGTTACGAAATAAAGTAAAATAAATAGATGTTGAATATAAGAACAAAACCAGAGTATGGAGGTGAAAAATGAAATAACACTAGTCACTACTCACGAAGAAGCCGTGAAACTAAGTAGTCAAGAGGTCCGGGGTCAGATACCAAGAGGGCGCATTATAAGTAAAGATATAAGGTAAATGCATAGGCAGATCACAGTCTCAGGATACATTTCAGAAAAATAGAGGATCAAGACAAAAGGGCAAGGCAAACAGATAGTCAAGACAAAGTCAGGCAGCAAAGATCAAATACAGGAACAGAGAGAACACAGCAAGCGCACACCATTTGAGCAAAGCTGCAACTGGCACTAATTGGAAACAGAGAACCAGCTAAATAGCCAGGTAATCACTCGAATAGCAGACACACATGGAGGAAGCACCAGCAAGTCCCGGCCATGAATGGACAACTCAGCATGCCTCTGCCCTAGATTTGATGACTGCGACATCCATCGGAAACCCTTGTCACAGTTCGGGTCCAGTTTGGGCTGTAAAAAAACCAGAAAATTAATAATAAACATTAGAATTATACTTACCTGTCCAACGACACATCCTCCCATCCTGCTGTCTCCCAGCTGCACCTGCTTCCAGGGCCGCTCATTACCTTCTACCGGTATTCACTGCACTCGGCAGTGACGTCACCGCCCGAACACAGCCAGAAAAAGCCGAAGACTGCCGAGTGCAGTGAATACTGCTGGCAGTTAATGAGCCGCCCCAGAAGCAAATGCGGTCGGGAGACAACGGGATGGGAGGATGCGTCACTGGACAGGTAAGTATAATTATGTTTATTATTAATTTTCAGCTTTCTTTTGCAGCTCCCCCTCCCCATCCCATATATGTAAAGTCCAATTTAGGAGTTTGGATGCAAGTTTGTGTGATCTCCGGCCCCGAACTCAAACTTTACAAAAAATTTGGGTGAACCCGCCAATCTCAAAGATCGTGGGGTTCTCCCATCACTAGAAGTGAGTCGTAGACAATAGATTAGAGAGAAGAAAAAGAGGACAAAATAAAAGGAGAAAAAACAGTACACTGTGTTCCAAATTATTATGCAAATTGGATTTTTAAGTGTTATAAAGATTTAATTGTTTTGTTTTTCAAATAACTTGTGGATTTTATTGTGTCTCAGGGCTCAATGGATCACTGAAATCAATCCTAAACATGTGATAATTAATTTTCTAGGTGATTCTAATTAAGGGAAAACTACTTAAAAATGATGTTCCACATTATTAAGCAGGCCAGAGGTTTCAAGCAATATGGGAAATAAAAAGGATCTCTCTGCTGCTGAAGAGAGTTAAATAGTGCAATGCCTTGGACAAGGTATGAAAACATTAGGCATTTCATGAAAACTTCAGAGTGATCATCATACTGTGAAGAAATTTGTGACTTAAACAGAGCACAGACAGAGATCATGCAGATAAAGGCATAATGGGGAAGGTTTCTGCCAGACAAATTCATTGGATTAAGACAGCAGCTGCAAAAATAACATTACAAAGCAGCAAACAGTTATTTGAAGCTACTGGTGACTCTGGAGTCGCTTGAACCTCAAGGTGTAGGATCCTTCAAAGGCTTGCTGTGGTGCATAAACTTACTTTTCGGCCACCCCTAAACAGTGTTCACAAGCAGTAACAGTTGCAGTGGGCCCAGACATATGTGAAGACTAAATCTCAAACAGTCTTGTTTACTAATGAGTGTGAGCAACCCTGGATGGTCCAGATGGATGGAGTAGTGGATGGTTGGTGGATGGCCACCATGTCCCAACAAGGCTGTGACGTCAACAAGGAGGTGGCGGAGTCATGTTTTGGGCCGGAATCATGGGAAAACAGCTGGTAGGGCCCTTTAAGGTTCCTGAAGGTGTGAAAATTACCTCTGCAAAGTATATAGAGTTTCTGACTGACAACTTTCTTCCATGGTATAAAAGTAGAAATGTGCCTTCAGGAGCAAAATCATCTTCATGCTGCAAACTTCAACCCTATAGAGAACCTTTGGAGTATCATCAAGCAAAAAATCTATGAGGGTGGGAGGCAGTTCACATCAAAACAGCAGCTCTGGGAGCCTATTCTGATGTCATGCAAAGAAAAGCAAGCAGGAACTCTCCAAAAACTCACAAGTTCAATGGATGCAAGAATTGTGAAGGTGATATCAAAGAAGGGTTCCTATGCTAACATGTAACATGGCTTGTTAGGAAGTTTTTTGGAGTTAAATAGCTTTTTTGTTCAGTGAATGTGACCTCCTATTGCTGCAAATTCCACAAATGAGCATATTCAGCTCTTTTAAACATATCAAATGTTTAGAAATTCTACTGTGCCTAATAATTTGGATCAGTGCATTGTGAGTTTTTATTCATTTTGGAGATTATACCGTTATCATTGGGAGGTTTCTTCAATAAAATCTCATGTATAATCTAACGGGTGATGACTTTTTATTAGACTGACTGTCATTTGCACCGACCATTTAGGAAAATCCGAGAAAAATGTCATGTGCATAATAATTTGGAACATGGTGTAAAACGAAGAGTTAGGATGTAAGGTGGAGAAGAGGAAAGCCAGAGCGGAGAGAAGTTCTGATCTGTGATGACCCAGGTATTAGCCACTACTGAACAAAGTATGGCAATCCATAAGATGTCATAGCTGCTGGGCATTATGGGGAGGCCACGCGACAACGCGAAATGGCATTAGCCAGCTCTCTGATGATTTAGCAGTGTGAGAAATTGTGGTGGAAAAGATTTTTTTGACTTCGCAAACCAAAGCTCAATATATTTGAATTAGTTTTTTTTAAAAAAATCGATCCTCGATCCTACATAATTCGATCAGCTCTTATATATCTACAGGTAGCTTACAGATGGGCAAAAGGAGTACGCTGCGTAAGACTATATTTTTTGCATTCAAATATATTTACTACTGATTTACAGAAAAAAAGTTGGTACACTTTAACTTTAAAATTCAAATGACTAATTTCATTTGTAAGGTGGCATTGTCTTCATTTATGAATATAAAATTATATTGCATTCATTGAGAATTGATGAATTAGCGATAGGATAACGGACTCCCGTAGGTTGACATTTTCTGCTCATTAAAGTCCGGTAATACATTTATTTCACTGCTATCAATTTATCCTTCTTGGCTTAATTACTCCTGTATCTCTATGGTAAATTATGAAATTATTCTAGCAAATTAGATACATTTATAATCAAAATTGTGCCTTCGCATCTTATCCATAAAGATTTATAGAGAGGAACGCAGCAGCATGTTGGCCACATGCAGGTGTGGAACGCGTGGGTATGACTAACAAGTCTGTTTACTGAGCAGCCTCTGAATATGCAGCAAGTGGCTTCTGCATGTAAAATGCCATCATTATATGGTCACTTTAATTCTCTCTGCTTCCTGACTACATAAAAAATAATTGTAGAAAAAAAATAAAACATAAAAATGCTACGCTTAGCACAGTTGTCACATCTTGTGTGGATATCTATATATAAAAGTAAAATGCTTATCGTTGATCTGAATAGAATCTGAGCACTCTTTGCAATGATTTGTATTTGGTTTTCTTAAAGTACGGTTGACCCAAGAAACAAACAAGAGCAATTACAGGAAAAGAAAGATTCCCAGTAGTACGAATACCCTAAGGGATAAATGCATCCAAGAAATGTTCAATGTAAGGTTGAAGACACACAGTAGAGACAAATGTAAAATAGATAAAAGTAAAGATGGTGTACAAGACAGGCAATAACAAAGTGACTGATGAACAAAAGTAGGAAATTTAAAGGGGAAATTCAGTGATCATTAGGGATGAGCAGACCCGTGGAAATTTGTGCTGCCGTCAGACAGGTAATAGGAGTTCACAGGGAGACACTGAGCACACGCTGCTCAGTCTCTCTGCTGGATGACAGGCTGCATGGTCACATCATGCAAACATGAAACCTGTCTTCTAGATGTATCAAAGTGCGTCATGGAAAAAATGGGTTACCATCTTCTCCAAGGAAAGGTGATGAATATTATTTCTTATTTTCAACTCTTTTGCAGAAGACAATGGCGTTGGTGGGATGGGCGAAGTCGTAAGTATGGTTTAATTAAGATTTATTAAAGGAGTCTGTGTCATTCTTTCAATTAAAGAACATTTTTCTGTGTGTGTTTTCCTACTTTATGGCTATTGGGTTAGTAATGGGGGCGTCTTATTGATGCCTCTCCATTACTAACCTTGGGGCTTGATGTCACCTGAAAATACAAAGGTGACATCAATTTCTCCCAACTACAACCCCACTTGCCTCTGCTACAAGGCAAGTGGGAAGAGCGAGACAAAGTTCCAGAATTGACACATCTTAGAGATGCACCTTTACTGGGGTGGCTGACAGCTGATGTTTTTAGCCTGGGGGGCAATATCCATGGCCCATTCCTAGGCTATTAATATCAGCTTGCAACTGTCTGCATAGCTTTTGCTGGTTATTAACTACTAGATTGTGGCCCGATTCTAACGCATCGGGTATTCTAGAATATGCATGTTCCCGTAGTATATGGACAATGATGATTCCAGAATACGCGGCAGACTGTGCCCATCGCTGATTGGTCGAGGCAACCTTTATGACATCATCATCGCCATGGCAACCATTATGACATCTACGTCGATACTGTGCCCGTCGCTGAATCAGAAACGTGGGATTTCTACGTCCTTTATGACATCATCGTCGCTGTGCCCGTTACTGATTGGTCGAGGCCTGGCGGCCTTCGACCAATCAGAGACGCGGGATTTCTACATCGATGCTGTGCCCGTCAGACAGACAGATGGAAAAACCCTTAGAAAATTGTAGCTCGATTCTAACGCATCGGGTATTCTAGAATATGCATGTCCCAGTAGTATATGGACAATGATGATTCCAGAATTCGCGGCAGACTGTGCCCGTCGCTGATTGGTCGAGGCAACCTTTATGACATCATCGTCGCCATGGCAACCATTATGACATCTACGTCGATACTGTGCCCGTTGCTGAATCAGAAATGTGAGATGTCTAGGTCCTTTATGACATCATCGTCGCTGTGCCCGTTGCTGATTGGTCGAGGCCTGGCGGCCTCGACCAATCAGACGCGGGATTTCTACGTCCTTTATGACATCATCGTCGCTGTGCCCGTTGCTGATTGGTCGAGGCCTGGCGGCCTCGACCAATCAGAGAGCCGGGATTTCCAGGACAGACAGACTGAAAAACCCTTAGGCAATTATATATATAGATAGGGGGACCATATGTAATTTTTTTAGTTTCTCTAATTTTACTAGCCAGTAAATGCTAAGTGTACAGCTGTGAGCTGAAATTAATAGCCTGGGAAGCTCCATTGGTACTACCCCCTTCCCAGGCTATAAACATCAGCTCCCAGCCATCAGCTTTCCCTCAGCTGTTAAGAAAATTACCTGGGCGCCCACCCCTTTTTTTCAGAAAAATAAATGTTATTAATTAAATACATCCTCAGTAATCCTTTAGCTACAACTTCTTCTCAAAATTGTTCTAACTATGCAGCCACATAGTTAGTCCACATGCTGCAACTGGAACTAATTTAACAACAGGTTTTGTAATGTCAGAATTCAGCTGCTAGCAAACATCTCTGATGGTGCTCATCAAGAAAGAGTCCAAATTGATACAAAATGATGAGGGAATGGGACACTCACCATTGTACGTTAAAATGTAGCTTTATTGCGGTTGATTGTGGTTCCATTACATAGACTGTGGAGAAAAAAATTTGTCTGACAGCTGTTTTGCATAAGAGTCCTGTTTTCTCTGAGCCTTCAGAGGAAGTACTTGAGAGGCTCAGAGAAACAGTGACTCTCATACAAAACTGCTGTAAGTCAATTTTTGCAGCCTAATGTCCATAGAATAAAAATGGTTGCATTCACTCAAATACAGTGGGGCAAAAAAGTATTTAGTCAGTCAGCAATAGTGCAAGTTCCACCACTTAAAAAGATAAGAGGCGTCTGTAATTTACATCATAGGTAGACCTCAACTATGGGAGACAAACTGAGAAAAAAAAATCCAGAAAATCACATTGTCTGTTTTTTTAACAATTTATTTGCATATTATGGTGGAAAATAAGTATTTGGTCAGAAACAAAATTTCATCTCAATACTTTGTAATATATCCTTTGTTGGCAATGACAGAGGTCAAACGTTTTCTGTAAGTCTTCACAAGGTTGCCACACACTGTTGTTGGTATGTTGGCCCATTCCTCCATGCAGATCTCCTCTAGAGCAGTGATGTTTTTGGCTTTTCGCTTGGCAACACGGACTTTCAACTTCCTCCAAAGGTTTTCTATAGGGTTGAGATCTGGAGACTGGCTAGGCCACGCCAGGACCTTGAAATGCTTCTTACGAAGCCACTCCTTTGTTGCCCTGGCGGTGTGCTTTGGATCATTGTCGTGTTGAAAGACCCAGCCACGTTTCATCTTCAATGCCCTTGCTGATGGAAGGAGGTTTGCACTCAAAATCTCACGATACATGGCCCCATTCATTCTTTCATGTACCCGGATCAGTCGTCCTGGCCCCTTTGCAGAGAAACAGCCCCAAAGCATGATGTTTCCACCACCATGCTTTACAGTAGGTATGGTGTTTGATGGATGCAACTCAGTATTCTTTTTCCTCCAAACACGACAAGTTGTGTTTCTACCAAACAGTTCCAGTTTGGTTTCATCAGACCATAGGACATTCTCCCAAAACTCCTCTGGATCATCCAAATGCTCTCTAGCAAACTTCAGACGGGCCCGGACATGTACTGGCTTAAGCAGTGGGACACGTCTGGCACTGCAGGATCTGAGTCCATGGTGGCGTAGTGTGTTACTTATGGTAGGCCTTGTTACATTGGTCCCAGCTCTCTGCAGTTCATTCACTAGGTCCCCCCGCGTGGTTCTGGGATTTTTGCTCACCGTTCTTGTGATCATTCTGACCCCACGGGGTGGGATTTTGCGTGGAGCCCCAGATCGAGGGAGATTATCAGTGGTCTTGTATGTCTTCCATTTTCTAATTATTGCTCCCACTGTTGATTTCTTCACTCCAAGCTGGTTGGCTATTGCAGATTCAGTCTTCCCAGCCTGGTGCAGGGCTACAATTTTGTTTCTGGTGTCCTTTGACAGCTCTTTGGTCTTCACCATAGTGGAGTTTGGAGTCAGACTGTTTGAGGGTGTGCACAGGTGTCTTTTTATACTGATAACAAGTTTAAACAGGTGCCATTACTACAGGTAATGAGTGGAGGAAAGAGGAGACTCTTAAAGAAGAAGTTACAGGTCTGTGAGAGCCAGAAATCTTGATTGTTTGTTTCTGACCAAATACTTATTTTCCACCATAATATGCAAATAAATTGTTAAAAAAACAGACAATGTGATTTTCTGGATTTTTTTTTCTCATTTTGACTCCCATAGTTGAGGTCTACCTATGATGTAAATTACAGACGCCTCTCATCTTTTTAAGTGGTGGAACTTGCACTATTGCTGACTGACTAAATACTTTTTTGCCCCACTGTATGTAAAAACTTCCTTTATTGGTACACTTGGATAAAACATGCCAGAAGGAAGGTACTCGCGAGGTACACTGTGGACGATGGAGGTTTCGCAAATCCTGTGTTTCAACAGGTCCTAACCCTAATTTTTGCAACAACATTCTCTGCAATGGAACTGCAATAAAGCTACATTTTAATGTACAGTGGTGAGTGCCCAATTTCTCTTTATTCTGTTTTCTAAATCTATGAATGATATTGGTAATGGGTGAACCAATGGATGTTTGTGTCTGGCTGCTTCGGCCGAACATTTAAAAAAAGATCAGTTCGGGTACTCTGATACCAGATCAGAACCCAGACTCAAACCCGAATGATGAATGAATGGGGAGCTCGAACATCCATTGTTTGCCAAGCTGTTATCTGCATGACACCTGGGCAAACACGGCTTTAATCAGAGGTAAGAATGTTATCGCCAGTCAGAGAGCTGCAATTACCACGCTGTCAGATGACAGCATGTGAGCCAGCATCTGAGACTGGTGGTAAAATGATTGCCGCAAGTCACAGGCTTGACCTGACTAGAGTCCTTCTCTTAACATCCTACACCTGATGTCACTGACAGTAACAAGAGGAGTATGGCTGGTGAGAATATTTATCGGCTGGCGAATGTTCTATACATAAATAAATCATTAAAAAACTGACAAAATATCGCTTCTATTTTTGATAACCAGCACAGGTAAAACCAACAGCTAATAGCTGCAACCCACAGCTATCAGCTTTATCACAGCTGGTTATCAGGAATAGAGGGGTCCCACAATGTCTTTTAAAATATTTAAATAAATAATACAAAGTGGCGTGGGGCCTCCCCCATTTTTGACAACCAGCCAATCTAAAGCAGACAGCAGTGGGCTGGTATTCTCAAACTGGGATGGGGCCATGGATATTTGCCCTTCCTAACCTAAAAATAGCAACCTGCAGCAACCCCAGAAAAGGAGCATAACTAAGATGCCCCAATTTCTGGTGCTTTGCACGGCTCTTCCCAGTTGCCCTGGTGTGGTGGTAAGTGGGGTAATAGTTGTGTGGTTGTTGACAGATGTTGCATGGCCGCTGACCTCAAGCCCACAGCTTAGTAATGGAGAGGAGATTTTACGGACCCTGAACTTTACTGTTTGGGTTATCTCATCACTATTTGCTATCCTTCTCCATTTATCACATCCAACTCCTCAAAACGATAGATAAATCTTTGATGAAGACCCTATCTATTTGTATAAATACTATAAACTTCATTGGAGACTATACCAGAAAATCCAGCAATCTTAGTTATTAGCCATTTGTTAGCATATAAATGCATACTTTTATTGATTTGAACAAAAGTCAACTTGACATATATGACTTACTATTTCAAAGACCAAGATAATTTAAAAAAAATAACTGTTTTTATATAATTTTTCTTTAGGTTAAGTGTCTGTTTCTTGGAATCAGAACTGGCAAATGAATATTGTCGAAAGTATATTCTACACATCAGAAATCGTGACAACAGAATGTACTTTCTTTTTTTCTTGAGGAATGTCGTATAACTAATTTTACCTTTGTTCTCCTCTAATCTAGCACACTGATCTTTTTTTATATCGCTCAGGATGTGCAAATTCAATGCGCGGCAATTATTACAGTGAAGAGCACCAAACAAAAAGATTAGCAGCACTTAATAAATCTAAGGTGACATCTGCTTTATTCTTCTGCTGAGGTCTACACACAGATCGGAGCAGGAAGCTGAGGCACAGTACAGAACAGTGGTACTTAGTGGCATCGACATACATCAGCAAAGCTAATTAGGCTGTGATAGCTAACAGAAAAAAATTGTGAAAAGGAAATGTTGTAACCGAAAGATTATGTAATGCTATATACATGGAACATTTTATGGTTCTAAGTTGAGGTCAACAATCTACAGTAGAAATAAGTGGATATTTTAAAATTCTATTTTGATGAGTTCAACAAATTTCCCCTAAATAATAATTTATGGTGAACAGGTTTGAACGAATCTCAATACTCAATACTGAAAAAGAGAGAAAGAGGACCACACTAAGAATAAGAGTTTACATTATAAAGTAGAGTGAGAGAGGGCCCCTCTGACCAAAAAAGCTGACAATCCACAGGATAGAGGACCCCGCTGACCAAAAGAGCTTACTCTCTACAGGAAAGAGGACCCCGTAGACCATAAGAGCTTACACTCTACAGAAGAGAAGAGCGTACTGACTAAAAGTGCTTACATTCAACAGGAGAGAGAGAAACAATGTGAGAGAGCACCCCACTGGACAACACAGCTTACACTCTACAGGAGAGAGAGAACCCCGCTGACCATAAGAGCTTACACTCTACAAGAGAGAGAGGACCCCACTGATCATAAGAGCTTACACTTTACAGGAGAGAGAGGACCCCGCTGACCATAAGAGCTTACACTCTACAGGAGAGAGAGGACCCCACTGACCATAAGAGCTTACACTCTACAGGAGAGAGAGGACCCCACTGACCATAAGAGCTTACACTCTACAGGAGAGAGAGGACCCCACTGATCATAAGAGCTTACACTCTACAGAAGAGAAGAGCGTACTGACTAAAAGTGCTTACATTCAACAGGAGAGAGAGAAACAATGTGAGAGAGCACCCCACTGGACAACACAGCTTACACTCTACAGGAGAGAGAGAACCCCGCTGACCATAAGAGCTTACACTCTACAAGAGAGAGAGGACCCCGCTGACCATAAGAGCTTACACTTTACAGGAGAGAGAGGACCCCGCTGACCATAAGAGCTTACACTCTACAGGAGAGAGAGGACCCCACTGACCATAAGAGCTTACACTCTACAAGAGAGAGAGGACCCCACTGATCATAAAAGCTTACACTCTACAGGAGAGAGAGGACCCCACTGACCATAAGAGCTTACACTTTACAGGAGAGAGAGGACCCCACTGACCATAAGAGCTTACACTCTAAAGGAGAGAGAGGACCCCACTGACCATAAGAGCTTACACTCTACAGGAGAGAGAGGGCCCCACTGACCATAAGAACTTACACTCTACAGGAGAGAGAGGGCCCCACTGACCATAAGAACTTACACTCTACAGGAGAGAGAGGGCCCCACTGACCATAAGAGGTTACACTCTACAGGAGAGAGAGGACCCCACTGACCATAAGAGCTTACACTCTAAAGGAGAGAGAGGACCCCACTGACCATAAGAGCTTACACTCTACAGGAGAGAGAGGGCCCCACTGACCATAAGAGCTTACACTCTACAGGAGAGAGAGGGCCCCACTGACCATAAGAGGTTACACTCTACAGGAGAGAGAGGACCCCACTGACCATAAGAGCTTACACTCTACAGGAGAGAGAGGACCCCACTGACCATAAGAGCTTACACTCTACAGGAGAGAGAGGGCCCCACTGACCATAAGAGCTTACACTCTACAGGAGAGCGAGGACCCCACTGACCATAAGAGCTTACACTCTACAGGAGAGAGAGGACCCCATTGACCATAAGAGCTTACACTCTACAGGAGAGAGAGGGCCCCACTGACCATAAGAGGTTACACTCTACAGGAGAGAGAGGACCCCACTGACCATAAGAGCTTACACTCTACAGGAGAGAGAGGACCCCACTGATCATAAGAGCTAACACTCTACAGGAGAGAGAGGACCCCACTGACCATAAGAGCTTGCACTCTACAGGAGAGAGAGGACCCCGCTGACCATAAGAGCTTACACTCTACAGGAGAGAGAGAACCCCACTGACCATAAGAGCTTACACTCTACAGGAGAGAGAGAGGACCCCACTGACCATAAGAGCTTACACTCTACAGGAGAGACAGAAATAGAGGACCCCACTGATCATAAGAGCTTACACTTTACAGGAGAGAGAGGACCCCACTGACCATAAGGGCTTACACTCTACAGGAGAGACAGAAATAGAGGACCCCACTGACCATAAGAGCTTACTCTCTACAGGAGAGAGAGGACCCCGCTGACCATAAAAACTTACATTCTATAGGAGAGAGAGGACCCCACTGACCATAAGAGCTTACACTCTACAGGAGAGACAGAAATAGAGGACCCCACTGATCATAAGAGCTTACACTTTACAGGAGAGAGAGAGAACTCCGCTAACACAAAAGCTTATACTTTAAAGAAGATAAAGTGCATAAGGAAGCGACAGAGAGGACATTGCTGTCCATAAAAGCTTATAATCCACGGGTAAGAGATAAAACTGACCCTACTGACCATAATATGCTTTAGTTGTGCGGGATATGGTGCCAGCAAGGTTTTTTCTTCTGCAAACCGCAAATAGTATCCAACATGGTCAAATTCATGAGCAACCGGAAATTTCAGGACAGTAAACTTGAACTTGATCCTTGATTGTTCTTCTTATCTCTACTATAAAGTTCTACTATCTAGATTACTACTAGCAAGAGGTGATCAAGTGGAAGACCATGCACTCAAATTGTAATTATTCTCCCCATTTTCTTCAGAATAAGAAATCAGTCGTGCCAATGTGTCCAATCTTTTTTTTTTTTGCTAAAACAGTTCTGTATTTGGGAAAATTGAAAAATAAAATGATAGTGGAATTTAACTTTTTATGGATATAAAGTAATGCATATTTATCAGGTAAAATACCAAGTGTTGCTGACTTGGTAAATGCACTGCTTCATAGATTAATTGGTGCTCTTGGTTTTATAAGTAACGCTGTACTTGTTAATTTAGACATTTAGACACCCACCATTTTATTTGCAGGGGCACCACAACTTCCATCAGACAGATGATGTTGACAAAATAAATACAATTGTGTGAAAAAGTGTTTGCTTCCTTCCTTATTTTCTATTCATTTGCCTGTTTCTCACACTTAAATATTTCATGTCACCAAACAAATTTAAATATTAGACAAATATAATACACATAAACACAACCTTTTTAAATGAAGGTCTTTACTAATAATGGAAAAAGAAATCCAAACCTACAGGGCCTTGTGTGAAAAAGTGATTTCCCCTCCCTTAATATATAAATTAACTCTGGTTTATCACATCTTTGGGAACCTGGGTTTAAATTCCCTAGCACATGCAGGCCGTTTTACAGCCACATCTGTTTTCAATCAAGAAATTGCTTAAATAGAACCTGTCTGGCAAAGTGAAGTAGACCAAAAGCTTATCAAAAGCAAGACATCATGCCACAATCCACAATCCAAAGAAATTCTGGAATAAATGAGAAACAAAGTAATTGAGATCTATCAGTCTGGAAAAGGTTATAAAGTCATTTCTAAAGCTTTGGGACTCCAGCAAAGCATAGTGAGAGCCATTATCTTCAACATGGTAATAACATGAAGCAGTGGTGATGAAGCTTCCCAGGTGTGGCTGGGAGACCAAAATTTCCCCAAAAGAGGAATGGTGACTCATCCAAGAGGTCGCAAAAGATCCCACAATAACATCCAAAGCACTGCAGACCTCACTTGCCTCAGTTAAGGTCAGTGTTCCAAGATGAAAACCAGTGCAGAGTAATAAGAATGTAAAGGCTCAACTCAATTTTGCAGAAAACATCTTGATGATCCTGAAGACTTTTGGGAGAATACTCTGTGGACTGTTTAGACAAAAGTTGAACTTTTTGGCAGGTGTATGTCCCTTTACATCTGGCATAGTAGTAACACAGCATTTCAGAAAAGGAACATCATACCGACAGTAAAAAATGGTGGCAGTAGTGTGATGGTCTAAGGCTGTTTTGCTGCTTCTGGACCTGGAATTCTTTCTGTGGTAAATGGAGCCATGAATTCTGCTGTCTATGCTGTCTACCAAAAACTCCTGAAGGAGAATGTTTGGCCAGTTATTCATGACCTTACTTGGGTTATGCAGCAGGACAGTAATCCACAATGCACCAGCAAGTCCATCTCTGAATGGTTAAAGAAAACAAAATGAAGAATTTGGAGTGGCCTAGTCAAAGTCCTGACCTAAATCTGATTGAAATGTTGTGGCATGATTCTAAGAAGGCGGTTCATGCTTGGACACCATCCAATGTGGTTGAATTATAACAATTATGCAAAGAAGAGTAGGCCAAAATTCCTCCAGAGCGTTGTAAAAGACGCATTGCCAGTTATCGCAAACTCTTGATTGCAGTTGTTGCTGCTAAGCATGTCCCAACCAGTCATTAGGTTTGGGGGGCAATCACTTTATCACACAGGGCTCTGTAGGTTTGGATTTTTTCCCTTAATAAAGAACACCTTCGTTAAAAAACTGCATTTTGAGTTTAGTTGTGTTATCTTTGTCTAATATTCACATTTATTTGAGGATCTGAAACATTTAAGTGTGACAAACATCCAAAAGAATAGGAAATAGGAAGGGGCAAAAACTTTTTTACACAACTGTTGCATCAATGAGAGATGAACAGATCTGGCGACATTCAAATTTGTATGAATTAAATATTCCCTACTATACTCTGAAGTCTCCCCAATAATAATATTAAATATAACATGTAAAAAAATTTTAAAAAAATATCTTACAGCTCACCCGTCCGGGCACTGTCGGTACCAACTGCCCACCCATCCGATCCTCAGGGCTTCTTTTTTTCAGTCTATGCGCATCATGTCTTCCCTCTAAAACAGGACTTCTGACAGTAACCCAGCCTCAATTAGGTCATGGTGATCATAATGTGTTGACTTTATGAAGCACTGTGAACTCTGAGGTCTGGTCATGGCAAGGAGTCCTGTACTAGAGTAACTGTGGTAAGAATAGATGCTGGGTAGCAGGGTGCCTGGACGGCTTAACAGTAAAGTGAATATTATTTTTTTTTTTTTACCCTTTTCCTGACCGTTAGAGTTGCCACAGTTGGCCGTCATTTTTCTGAATTACACAAAAAACTGTATTCTGAAGAATTAAATTTGCCAATTAGTAATTTGTATTAGTAACTTAGACAAAAAAAATCAGAAATACAATAGACGTTATTTCTACTGAACCCAAAAAAAATATCATTACCATTTCATCTACGTGACATTTTCTATTGCTCAAAGATATTCATCATTTATTAAAGGAAATATATTATTATTAATATTCTCTTTTCATTCATTCCCAAATGAGCCATCCAATTAATAATATAAAATCATAAAGAATGGCGATTACCCTTTTAATTTTGTAATGATAATTGCTTTCCTCCAATGTATTGTATTTTATACAACAACCACAGTCATTTTATTTGGCCTTCAGTATTGTAAAATAATTATTTTTCTGCCATAGCGAAATAGCGAACTTTTTTTATATCTGTTTTACAAAGACCTTGATTTACATAAAAAATAAATGTTTTTTTTTATTTCATTCTACTTGTATTATTAATTACAATTTCTGTTATAGCATTTATTATGTATCAATATTGTTTATTACTACTATTATTCACATTATCATTACTTCTACTTATTAGACGTTATTTTATATATATATGTATGTATATATATATATATATATATATATATATATATACAGTGTATATATATATATATATCGTATACATATTGTAAATAATCTTTTTTTTAATTTATAACAATTCGTCTTTCTAATTACATTAGTTGAAATTGGTTGGGTTGCCGCTCTGCCAGTCAACCATATATCTCAACTAGCTATTGAACCCGTTCTACGCCCGGGTGGCGAGCATTTATATTGGTATATGGTCTCCATCCTGGTATGCGCTGCTCCATCCTGCATCCCCATCCTGTCATGTGCTGCTCCATCCTGCGCCCCCATTCTGTCATGTGCTGCTCCATCCTGCGCCCCCATCCTGTCATGTGCTGCTCCCATCCTGCGCCCCCGTTCTGTCATGTGCTGCTCCCATCCTGCGCCCCGTTCTGTCATGTGCTGCTCCCATCCTGCGCCTCCATTCTGTCATTTGCTGCTCCCATCCTGTCATGTGCTGCTCCCATCCTGCGCCCCTGTTCTCTCATGTGCTGCTCCATCCTGCGCCCCCATCCTGTCATGTGCTGCTCCCATCCTGCGCCCCCGTTCTGTCATGTGCTGCTCCCATCCTGCGCCCGTTCTGTCATGTGCTGCTGCCATCCTGCGCCCGTTCTGTCATGTGCTGCTCCCATCCTGCGCCCGTTCTGTCATGTGCTGCTGCCATCCTGGGCCCGTTCTGTCATGTGCTGCTGCCATCCTGCGCCCGTTCTGTCATGTGCTGCTGCCATCCTGCCCCCGTTCTGTCATGTGCTGCTGCCATCCTGCGCCCGTTCTGTCATGTGCCTCTGCCATCCTGGGCCCATTCTGTCATGTGCTGCTGCCATCCTGCGCCCGTTCTGTCATGTGCTGCTGCCATCCTGCCCCCATTCTGTCATGTGCTGCTGCCATCCTGCGCCCGTTCTGTCATGTGCCTCTGCCATCCTGGGCCCATTCTGTCATGTGCTGCTGCCATCCTGCGCCCGTTCTGTCATGTGCTGCTGCCATCCTGCGCCCGTTCTGTCATGTGCTGCTGCCATCCTGCGCCCGTTCTGTCATGTGCTGCTGCCATCCTGCGCCCGTTCTGTCATGTGCTGCTCCCATCCTGCACCCATTCTGTCATGTGCTGCTGCCATCCTGCGCCCGTTCTGTCATGTGCTGCTCCCATCCTGCTCCCCCGTTCTGTCATGTGCTGCTGCCATCCTGGGCCCGTTCTGTCATGTGCTGCTGCCATCCTGCGCCCGTTCTGTCATGTGCTGCTGCCATCCTGCCCCCGTTCTGTCATGTGCTGCTCCCATCCTGCGCCACCATTGTATGATATGCCCCCCATAAGACGCTCCAGTATGTATGCCCCCGTATGCTGCTGCTATATAAAAAAAAAAAAAATACCATACTCACCTATCGTTCGGCTCCACTGCAGGTGTGTCTTCAAGAGAATGGCGCCGGAAAGCGCAGACTGTGCAGGCGCCGATTCCGGAAGCAGGAATCGGCACCTGCGCAGTCCGCGCTTTCCGGCGCCATTTTCTTGAAGACACACCTGCAGTGGAGCCGGAGTGTGTCTTCAAGAAAATGGCGCCGGAAAGCGCGGACTGCGCAGGCGCCGATTCCGGAAGCAGGAATCGGCACCTGCGCAGTCCGCGCTTTCCGGCGCCATTTTCTTGAAGACACACTCCGGCTCCTCTGCCTGTGACTGGTAAGTCAGAGGGCGGCGCCGGCGCGCATTAAGCGCGTCATCGCGCCCTCTGAACTGTCACAGCAGAGGAGCCGGGAGACGGAGCCGCACACAGCGCTGGAACGGGGAAAGGTGAATATACTTACCCTCCTGGCGGTCCCTGACTCTCCGGTGGAGATCGCGGTATGCGTTCAGTGTTTACGCATACCGCGATCTCCTGGGAGCGTCACTCTGTGAGGCCCAGACTGCGCCGGCGCTTGCGCCTGCGCAGTCTATAAAGGCTTCGGACAGAGTGACGCTCCCATTGTTATATTATAGATACTATTGATGAGCGAGTGTACTCGTTACAAACAGGCAATCCCTGCATGTTCCGCAAATGATGCAGCTGTGGGGACTCAAACATAATCTACGAGCATGCCCAAACTACTCAAACCCCCGAACATTCTCGGAAAACTCGAGTAATGAGCACACTCGCTCATCACTACTCAATACCTATATTCTGCCTGGTTTTTATATTGATAATACCTCTACAAAAAATGAGCAAGCCTCAACGTACTGAGAAGTATACATTTATTTATAATACGGTATGATTAAAAATAATAAAGTAGACATACGAAGCCAAATATTGAAAATACTTTAGATAGGTAGGCAGCACCATCATTATTAGGGTTGGCGGATTGCGCTAAATAAAATAAATAATAAAGCGCAGTCGCAAATTGAGGTCCACTGTGAAGAAATTGAAAACTACTGCTAGCAGACAATGATAGAGCACAAGGCGAGAGATTGCCTGTACACACTGTGTTAATGCCACTCAGTGTGAACAGGACACTGAGTTCCAACCTCTGTTACTCCACAGAGAGGAACAGTACAGAAATGAAAAAGATGCTCTGCAACTGAGCTGTGTCACTCGCTCACAGAAATGAAAGAGAAGCTCTGCAACTAAGCTGTGTCACTCGCACACAGAAACGGAACAGATGCACTACAACTGAGCTGTGTCCCTCGCACACAGAAATGAAAGAGAAGCTCTGCAACTAAACTGTGTCACTCGCACACAGAAACGGAACAGATGCTCTGAGTTTGAAACCCTGATTAGGGTTGTCCTTGCTCTGGAACTCTGCTGTGCTAACCGCATACATGTGGGAACGAGATGTTAAGCCAATGGCTAATTGACCCCACTAACACTAGCTGCCTGCCTTCGTGCACA